>NC_090438.1:646965210-647281161 GCF_031143425.1 Pleurodeles waltl | reverse complement strand
ATAGAAGTCACCTTTCATTGTAGGCAAATCCGCCACCTCAGGGAAAATGATGTATCTCCTTACGTGTTTCAGCAGGGCAGACAACACTCTGGACAACACGTTGGAAAACATAGGCTGGGACATCCCTGATGCCATGGCCAGTGTTGTCTGAAAAGACCCACTTGCAAGGAAATGGAGCACTGACAGCACCTGCACGTCAGGGGGGATTCCAGTCGGATGGCGGATTGGTGACATCAGGTCTGGCTCCAACTGGGTACATAGTTCCTGGATTGTGGCACGGTCAAACCGGTAGGTCACGATGACATGTCGCTCTTCCATTGTCAACAGGTCCACCAGCGGTCGGTACACCGGCGGATTACGCCATCTTCCAATATGTCCCAACTGACAGTGCCTAAGAAGGACAACAGCGAAGAAACTGTCAGCATTCCTCCAGGTATGTACCCACAGTCACACACAAGACTACAACAGACAATTAACCCATCCGGGAAAGGTTTTGAGTGTAGGCCTCGGTATGTGTCACGCAGTAGTAATTGAAGCCATGTGGGCCCCTGAAATGGCGGCTGCCTGACCTCTAAACTGGGACATTGGAATTGTGTGGTAACTGCGCTGGCGTTGGTCACCGTCGCGGTAGGCGGTCGTAGAGCGCAGCGCAATGCTGCATTGGTTAACATTGGACCCTATGGGTCCCAGGAGCCAATGAACAGGTGCGCTGGCGGTGATGATGCGCACCGCCGCGGACGTCACCACCATTTTCTATCAGTTCAATCACTAGATACCTGACCTTCGACAGGAGAGGACCTACACTGCTAGTGCTGCTGTGACCTCGGTCTGGAAGCGAAGATGGCTGCTGCGTCTAGGGAAAGGGCCCCTGTCTTCACTGCACAGGAGTTGGAGAAACTTGTGGATGGGGTCCTCCCCCAGTATACGCTACTCTACGGTCCTCCAGACCAACAGGTTAGTACACAGGGAGCACATTGTATGGGCTAGGCCTGGGTGGAGAGGGCTGGGTGGATGAGGGAAGGGGGCAGAGTACATAGAATAGTCATGCATGGGGATGAATGGGCCACAGGGATAGAGTTGGGAGGGGGCCAATTACAACGACGGTGCTGTAGGTAATGACTGTTCCTCTTTCCTTGTGCATGTCATGTAGGTCAGCGCCCACCAGAAGAGGGACATTTGGCGTGCCATCGCCAAGGAAGTCCGGACCCTGAGGGCCCACCAGAGACGGGGCACCCACTGCCGGAAGAGATGGGAGGACATTCGCCGCTGCAGCTAGAAGACGGCGGAGGCTCAGCTGGGGATGGCCTCCCAGCATGGGAGGGGTGCCCGTCGCACCATGACCCCCCTAATGTTCCGGATCCTGGCGGTGGCCTACCCGGACTTGGATGGGTGCTTAAGGACATCACAGCAGACACAAGGGGGTGAGTAGAAGCTCATCCTGTGGACTTTGCGTGCAGTGGAGCTGTCTGGGTGGGGGTGGTGGGCTGTGGGTGTCCCTAGGCCAGGGCGAGTTAGGTAGGCAAGGCCCCTCCGTTATGTAGGCCATGTGGCACTCTACCCCAGCTCAAAAAAATGGCAAATTGATGTATAGTTGCCCCTTTGCCATCCATGTGGGCAGATTTCTACCATTGCCATGTAGGCCATATCCCAGAAATTGCATGTGCAGAGGGCAGGAGCACGGCGTAATGCAGGGGGCTGCTGCGTTTGTCTTGTCCGCCAACGGTAGCGGTATGCCATGCACTAAAACTCTCTTTCTTCTGTCTCCACCCTTTTTCTGCTCTCCCTGTCCTTCTGTACATCAGCATCAACAGGCGGAGGTACAGTGGCACCGAGCACGAGGGAGCTGCATCCCACATGGCCATGGAGGGCCACACCACAGACTCTGAATTCACCAGTGGGACGGAGGGCGAGGGGAGCTTCACGTCGGCCACAGGATCACCAAACAGCGACATGGACTCGTCCGCCGATGGGAGCTCCGCTGTGGTGGCGGCACCATCTGTGCGCCCCACTTCTACAGGTACAGCCGCCACCTCCCCTACCAGCACCACCCTCCCAGCAGCCCCTCAGCGTTCGCCCCGTGCCCGCTCACCCAGGAGGGTGGGCATCACCATCGCCCAAGGCGCCTCAGGCCCTGCCCCAGTCACCCCAGCTGCCCTCAGTGAGGAGGCCATTGACCTCCTCAGGTCACTCACTGTTGGGCAGTCTACCATTGTGAATGCCATCCAGGGTGTAGAACGAGAGTTGAAACACGGTAATGCATTCCTGGAAGGCATTCATTCTGGTCAGGCTGTCCTTCAGCGAACCCTGCAATCTCTGGCCTCAGCACTGATGGCAGCCATTGTCCCTGTGTCCAGCCTCCCCCCTCAAACTTCCTCCACCCAGACCCAATCCCCTGTACCCCAGCCCATCCCAAGCACACCTACAGACCAGCATGCACACAAGTCAACACACACAAGTAGCCCAAACAAACATAGGCACCACACACACCACAGGCACTCACACAAGCATCAGACCCATACAGACACAGCAACATCCACTGTCTCCACTGTGTCCCCCTCCTCCTCTTCTCCCTCCTCCCTCCCAGTGTCGTCTACACAAACACCTGCATGCACCACATCTACAGGCACTAGGACTCACACCAGGACACCCAGCACCACAAGCCGCTCACCTGCACTCTCCACCTCCACTGCCATTTACACGTCCCCTGTGTCCTCTCCCAGTGTGTCTGTGACGCCCCCTCCCAAAGTACACAAACGCCAGCAATCACTCACCCAACATCCATCCACCTCACGACAGCCTCCAGTACCTGCACCTGCACCCAAAACAGCTAAAGTGACACCTCCTACAACCACCTCCTCTTCCTCCACTCCCAGAGCCCCTCCAGCTACCCATCCCAGTGTACGTCAGAAACTGTCCATATGTCAAATTGACCTTTTTGCCCCCACCCCCCCTCCAATTCATCAGTCCTGTCGTAGGTCCTCAGCCAAAAAGCCTCCAGTACCAGTGGTGCGTGTACCAGGTTTTTGGAGTGCCCCGTCCACCAGGGCAGGCAGTAGGACCCAGAGCCAAGGCACTGTCAGCCCACCCCCTGTAAAGGCTCAGAAATTGGAGAGTGGACGACGGGACCGTGTCAAGACTCCTGGTGGGACAAACAGTGAAATGGGATCCAAGGCGATTGGTGAGTCATCTGTAACTCAAAAGAAGGTGGGGAAGGTCCCGAGGAAGTCTCCCCAGCCTGTTTTGAGTGTCACGGCGGAGAAGTGCACCATCATTTCCGGCGGTCCAGACACAACCGCCAGCACCGTCGTTACTGGTCAGGAGACCACCGCCAGAGTCTCAGCCCAGGAGGGCTCAAGTATCGTCACTGGTCAGGAGACCACCGCCACCGCCGGAGTCACAGCCCAGGAGGGCTCAAGTATCGTAACTGGTCAGGAGACCACCGCCAGAGTCATAGCCCAGGAGGGCTCAAGTATCGTCACTGGTCAGGAGACCACCGCCAGAGTCATAGCCCAGGAGGGCTCAAGTATTGTCACTGGTCAGGAGACCACCGCCACCGCCGGAGTCACAGCCCAGGAGGGCTCAAATATTGTAACTGGTCAGGAGACCACCGCCAGAGTCATAGTCCAGGAGGGCCCAAGTATCGTTACTGGTCAGGAGACCACCGCCAGAGACATAGCCCAGGAGGGCTCAAGTATCGTCACTGGTCAGGGGACCACCGCCACCGCCGGAGTCACAGCCCAGGAGGGCTCAAGTATCGTAACTGGTCAGGAGACCACCGCCAGAGTCATAGCCCAGGAGGGCCCAAGTATCGTTACTGGTCAGGAGACCACCGCCACAGCCGGAGTCACAGCCCATGAGGGTCCAGAATCCCACAGCCCCGCTGGGCAATGATGGAACGTCAAGCCACACACCAACGTCCAGCATGGAGTTCGTCATGCCACACTCCAATGTCCAGTATGGAGTTCGTCATGCCACACACCAATGTCCAGTGTGGAGATCGTCATGCCACACACCAATGTCCAGTGCGGAGTTCGTCATGCCACACACCAATGTCCAGTGTGGAGATCGTCATGCCACACACCAGTGTCCTGTGTGGAGATCGTAATGCCACACACCAATATCCGTACCAGAACCGCCATGGCAAAGCACCGCTGAACAGGGCAAAGACCGCCATGGTGAAGACCGCTGAACAGGGCAAAGACCGCCATGGCTAAGCACCGCTGAACAAGGCCAAGACCGCCATGGTGAAGACCGCTGAACAGGGCAAAGACCGCCATGGTGAAGACCGCTGAACAGGGCAAAGACCGCCATGGTGAAGACCGCTGAACAGGGCAAAGACCGCCATGGCTAAGCACCGCTGAACAAGGCCAAGACTGCCATGGTGAAGACCGCTGAACAGGGCAAAGACCGCCATGGTGAAGACCGCTGAACAGGGCAAAGACCGCCATGGCTAAGCACCGCTGAACAAGGCCAAGACTGCCATGGTGAAGACCGCTGAACAGGGCAAAGACCGCCATGGTGAAGACCGCTGAACAGGGCAAAGACCGCCATGGCTAAGCACCGCTGAACAAGGCCAAGACTGCCATGGTGAAGACCGCTGAACAGGGCAAAGACCGCCATGGTGAAGACCGCTAAACAAGGCCAAGACTGCCATGGTGAAGACCGCTGAACAGGGCAAAGACCGCCATGGTAAAGACCGCTGTACAAGGCCAAGACTGCCATGGTGAAGACCGCTGAACAGGGCAAAGACCGCCATGGTGAAGACCGCTGAACAGGGCAAAGACCGCCATGGTGAAGACCGCTGAACAGGGCAAAGACCGCCATGGTGAAGACCGCTGAACAGGGCAAAGACCGCCATGGCTAAGCACCGCTGAACAGGCCAAAGACCGCCATGGTGAAGACCGCTGAACAGGGCAAAGACCGTGTGGGTATGAATAGTCCGGCACATCAGGAATCGTTCTCCCATGTGCTGCTGGGACTGTGACAGGACATGTACTTTCACAGGGAGACTCATCCAGTCTGGGCACCAGTCCCACCCAGTACCAGTAGAGAACTGCATCTACTTGCGAAGATGTGTCTTTGCACTCCCCAGGATGTAACAGTGGGCAAGACACCCACTGTAGAGACTTGAGAGACTGTGGCTTTGCACTCCCCAGGATTGAACAGTGGGCAAACCACCCACTGTAGAGACTTGAGAGACTGTGGCTTTGCACTCCCCAGGATACATCAATGGGCATGGAGCCCCGTCGTGGATCTGGCTTCGCATTCATCTGGCTGAGGTGCCCCCCCTTCCCTTCCCCCTGAGGTGCCTGTATTGTTTCTATCTGATGCCCCGGCAGTGTTCTCTCGGATTTTGGTCAGGTATCTATTGTGGTCGACGCCCATGCATTTTTGGACTGTTGGTGCACGGACATTGTTGTGTACATCTCTGCACTACTTCTTGTATTGTATATTTATTTTTGACAGATTTCGTGATATATATATCCGTATATTTTTTAATGAGTAGTATATTGGCACAATACAAAGTTTGACCGCTATTCGCTTTGTCTTTGCATTCTTCCGGGGGGATTGTGGGTTGTTACTGTGATTTTTGTGAATGCATTGGTGTGTATGTTGTAATATGCGAGGGTGGGGGTGTTTGGTGGGTGTCCCCGTAACTTTTGCCTACCCCCTCCCCCGTGTCGTAGGTGCTGTACTCACCGGTATGTTCTGCGCCTATGTCGCTGTTGGTCGTAGATGAGCAGGAATGCAAGGGCAGGTAAGATTTGTAGTTCCGGCTCCATGGTGTCCTCGTTCCTCGTGGGATGTGTTGAGGTGAGCGTTTTCCCATAGCACAAGCTGTTTCCGCCGTGTTTTTATCCACGGTGAATCCGCCCCGGAAAAGGTGGCGGATTGGTATGTTGTGATAGTGTGGGCGGTACATTGTCTTCCACCTGTCTGTTGGCGGTGACCGCCGCGCTGTTTGTCTGTACCGCCGTGGCGGGCGATGTGTTAAAGTGGCTGTCCTAGTTGGCGGTTTCCGCCAGGGTCGTAATTCCCTTTTTTTGTCCGCCGGCCTGTTTGCGGTATTACCGCAGCTTTAACACCGTCCGCCAGGGTTGTAATGACCACCAATGTCTTTTTTGTTTACCCATGTTTTTAAGTCCTTCAAGAGAATACATGCATAGGGTTTGGCTTCAGTATCCAGAAGTGCTATCAATCAATAGTGTGCTGGGTACAAGAGCTTGCCCTTTTTACAAATGGGAAAAAAGATGCATCTCCTCCAGGAGAATGGAATTGTAGCTGAGGATACGCCTGGATGAAAAGTGGGGTAAGGATGGCCACCCGAAAATCATGAGCCATTTTGTACACTGTTGATGGAATCCCATAGGGACCAGGCACACTGCCAGATCTCATTGCCTTAAGTAATTCTCTTACAGTGTTTTCGCAGATGGTTACCCTCAGCTGGAACTGAGGAGCCGAGACCTCTGAAACAGGGATGGGAGCTGCTTTCATGTGTTGGATGATGGAGTATAACTTTTTGTCATGGCTGATCCGAGCAGTTTCTGCCACATCATTCTGCTTGGTCTGTCCAATTGCCCAGATGGTTGAGGTGCTGCCACAGGTGTAGTGGGTTTTCTCCTTTATTAGGGTGAAGATTCTAATCCATTCTGCTTCAATATGCTTTCTTTTGTGCTGGAAGACTTTCAGCTTGTGGGTCCCCCTGAGTGCAGTGATGGCTGATTCATCTCTTCATTCTGGTGGCCAGTGATCTGTCCAGTGCACATTTGCTATCTACTAGCCCCTTCTTGCTTCTAAAAGTATAAGATGAAACCAAGGGGAATTTATCCTGTTGAGAACGTTGCCGGTTCCCCAACCCCTGGTGCAAGTCTGCGAGGAGTTCCTTTCAATGCCTGAAAACTGTTGTTGCGCTTAACATAGTCTTAGCAGCTTTTCTGCTCTCAGTCCAGAATAGTGATTTGTCACTGAGGCTGCTGGACCATTTGAAAATGGGAAGAAGCTTGTGGCACTCTTTATGTCAGTGTACATGAAGTCAATGTAGGATCAGTGTGGATTACCTAATAGGTTTTCCACACCCTATCACTCTCAGACCAATAGGCTTTTTGAAAGATTCAACAAGACCCTTAAAGGCATGTATACGGGCCTGTCAGAGCACTTGAGGCAGAAGTGAGATGTCTTCTTACCATGCCTTATTTGTGCTTACAGGGAAGTGACACAGGAAGGAGTAAGGTTCACTTCCTTTGAGATCTGGTATGGAAACCCTGTTAGGGAACCTCTCTATCTTGTGAAGGAAGGATGGGAAAAAGTTCCCAAGAGGCCCCTAAGTATGTGGTCAGCTACATGTTAGTACTCAATACCCAGATGAAGCCCTTTTTTGAAGGAAGCTACTAAGAACATGGACGCCAGCCAGAACATGATGAAGATATGACATGTCTAGAAGGCCACTTAGGTCTCAGGGGAGAAAATGAAATTGTTTTTGCTGGCATTCAGACTCTGCTAACTAGTATTAAAGTGTGTGTGCTCTCTCTCTTTCTCTAAAACACAATAAAAGTGGCTTACACATAATTGGCAGATTTAATTTCCTTATAAGTCCAATGTATGGTACTACATGTACCCAGGGCCTGTATATTAAATTGTACTAGTGGGCCTGCAGCATTCATTGTGCTACCCACTAAAGTAGAACACATGTCTCAGACCTAACACTGCAGCTTGTAGTGCAGTCTTAAACTTTCAGTTCAACCTGGCAAAATAAAGCTTTAGACAGACCTAACCCTTCTTTTTTTAAACCATGTAAATTACGCCTAAAGTCTAAATATCATGCTCGGACCCAAAGGAATTGTAATTTAAAATCCACCTCAATGGTAAAGTTGGATTTTAATCATCATACACCAAAGAAGCTAAGCCACCAAGGAGTGAGAGAAGAATGGAGATCACATATTTTTATCTACCGAATGTCATTAGACTCCCCTGCAGTCAACCTATGGATTCATCCAAGAATTGGAGTAGACACCTCACCCACTAATCGTGGCATGCTTCATCGTGGGCAATCTATCCACACAATGATAATATGGTACTACCAGGGTAGACTCAACCAAAAATTCTTGGGAGTGCTTATATAAAATATCAGCTGGATAGAAGCAGGGATCCAGATCTTTTTTTTTATGTAAAAATACCTGTTGGTATACTCCAAGGATGTCCTTTATTAAAGGGTACCAAAGGTATGAATGAAAACCGATTTATTTGGGTCTCTCCTGGGCACAATGGTCCAAGGGATCTTATATGTAGGCCAACAGGCTTTAGCCCTTCTCAATGAGCCCAATGGGTCTAGGGGCATTCATCAGGGCTATTGTAACTATCCCTGCCAAAAACTTTCCTAAACATACATGGAAGGCCTAATGCTGTTACCTGATACTGTAGGATCTCACCTTCCCCAAAGGAACCCCACTTCAGGAAGGTTTATTCGTCATGCGTCTCCAGTGGGGGTGTCATTCTGTAGTTACACATTTGTCAAGGATCAGAACATCGCTCCTTCACCTAGAAGTCCAGCCACCAGACCGTCGAAGAACCAAAAGTCAGATTTTAAGTCACAATTCTAGAAATGCAACTTGCAGAAGTTTGGCATTTTTGTACTATTCGATTCCTGTTGCCAGGTCCTGTGTCACATGACTGTGAGTTAAGTAGCAGTTGGGATTTGTGTATTCCACAGACAATGAGACAAAAAAAGCTATGTGTTGGGAGGGTGGGCCACTTGTCAGGATGGGTGGAGAGTAGCAGTTCCCTGCACCACTTACATTTCACTGCATTCAGCACACACACACACACACACACACACAAAGGAACCTGACGTGTCTTTTTTCATCCCAGACTTCTTGGTCTTGGCATGAGAAGAGAGAAACTTTCCATCACCATCTGGGGGTAGCCTAGAAGATTCCCCCAATTCAAAGGCTGGCACCAGGATTATGTATTAAACCCTCAGAACAACTCTTCCGTACAATCCTGAACCTTTGATGGACATCAGAAAGACTGCTTTGGACCTCCAGATGACTGCCTTGCTGAAGGAGGCCTACCATGTACCTCATAAGACTGCCCTGCTGCTACCAGAGGACTGCCCTGCTGCCTGAGGCCTGCCTTGCTACTTGAACCCAGGACTAACAGAGTGACTCCAAGAGCTATTTGGCTGGCTTCCTGTGTGAGCCACAGGGACATAAGAAGCTGCAGAGACCTTGAAACCTGCACCTGGCCTCTGCTGAAGTGAGTCCTAACCCCCCCAAGTGGTGCCCCTCCAGTGTTCAACCCTTGAATCTGGTGTTAGATTTGCTGCTCCTCCCTAATCCTATAACTTATGACTTGAAAAATGTTCACCAAAAAGTCCAAAAAGAACCGACAGAAGACTGGAACCTACCTGCCAGCCGATCTGCCCAGGGTGCATCAACGGTTGGTCTGACTTCGTAGTATCCCTGCTACATTCTTTTCCACAGCAGAAAAGCCTGTTCAGCTGGACCTCTGAGCAATGGTATCTGGCTTGCAAAGCCCTCTTATACTACAGCTTGCAGCTACTTCCTGCAGGAGGTTTTTGACTTTCAAATCTTGTCTCAGTCTAAATCTTCAGAGGGCTCAATGGTGACAGGCTCACCATCAACGACGATTAACTTCTTGGCCTGAAAATGTGGATTTTCTGAGTTTTTTCCCCATCATCATCGATAGCTTCACTGAGACTTCATCAAGAGCTACCCCATTGTACTCTACCTTCTCCTGGACCTTTTCTCAGAATTGCTTTTAAGCCAGAAGGTAAGACTGAAACCGAGGCCAATCCACATTATCTATCCAAACCGTCCTCCTTTGCGGTTGGCCTTACCTTTTGACATAGCCACGGTCTTGCATGACGAGATAGTTGCAGTCAGTACTTTCATCTTTTAGGACCTAATTGTCAATTAAAACTTTAAAATATCATAACTCCTTCAACTGACTCGACTTGTTTTGATGGCATTTTATTTATTACAATTTTCTTAATTGTTCTAATTTTGTGTAGAATTTTTTTTGTGTTGCATTTTTATGTTATTACTGCTTGTGTACTGCATATACTTAACACAGTGCTTTTAAGTTCATCCTGACTGCTTTTGTACAAATTTACCAGAGGGTTAGCCATGGTTAAGTTAGAGACTTTTGATTTCTTTTTTTTACTTTTACCCGACAACGAATGGTGGTTGTAGCTTGCCTACGGTTTCCACCCCCTCAATCAATACCCCAATTTCTTTCACTTCCCCAATATCCAGTATGCCCAACATTTATACATTAAGCAACCGGCCTTTTGGGTTTACAGGGCGCAGTTAAGGCTTAGATAATGCTAAGTCTTTAATAATGTATTTAAAAGTCGGTTTTCCTAAGTGGCATTGCTGTGTGGTATGGCACTAATTTTAACCTACAGTTCATCCAAAGGACGAATGTCCTCCCTAGAGCCATGCATATTTTAAACTCACACTGCTGCACATATACGAAACTTATCTTCCACAGCCCCTAATGCATTTATGTGTTTTAGGGGAAAGGCACACATATTATAACACCATGTTAAAGTGCCATTCCACATAGAATCCTGAAGTCACTAAAGCTAGACCAAGAAAAGTGAGCTCACAACAACAATCATGATGCCCTTTCTTACACAAATCCTGCATCTTAGGAGCGTACTAATACCCGACTTGCTGACAAAAATGTTTACCTTAGTGTTATTTGCCCCGGGTGACTTGATCAGTGAGCCCTTCCACCAGTAAAAGTGATTGAAACCCTGCAAAGATAGTATGCATGCAAGTCTTGGTCCATTTCTGCTTGTGAAAGGTCTTTAAAATGATTCCTGAACTCCCTCACATGATCTTCTTGGCCATTTTTACTTTGTAGTATAGGAAGAACAGATTGTTTTGATCTGGAGTCTTCCCTAAAGATGCTATCACCATTCTGCTTCATCAGTGGTTAGCACCGCCAGGAGTTCCCATATCATCTCATTTCTTTAGAGATTGAAGCATGGGTATCTTAAGCAGCATTCCACTTCCTGAGTGAGCAGTTTCTTCCATCTACCCCAGGCAAAGGATGTGTTTAAAAATAGCTTCATAATCAGACCAGAATTACTGCAGGTATGCATAACTAATCCTGCTGAAATAAGTAATTCTAAGGTGCACTCCTAACGAAGCGTTTTCTCCCCAGAAATGCGCAATACATATGGAAACGTCATAGGCTCCTTCACGTTTTTTTCCAAATACTAGCCACGTGTTTTACCATTACATTTTGCCCGACTTTAGTGAAAAATGAATTGACATTCAACTTGTTCTTTTTTCCACAAAAATCGCAATCCTGATTGCACGGGTAACTCCTACTATCAGCAGAATCAGGATTTACTCCAATCACTCAAACTGTTCTACATAGATAAAGCTGAGCGAAGCAGTGAACTAAAATGCAAAGCATGCGAAAAAGCATGAACAGCAAAGCATGGTGAAATGTTAAACCTTAGCAGGAACGTGCGTTTTAGGTCACAAAGTACACTGACTGATTATAGCACATGTAAAGCTTGTGAGGGTCTACATATGTGTACCATTACAAGCAGCAGCATATGATAACAACTGCCTAGGCTAGGCAAGATAAAAACAGAGACGTCAAAATAAAATAAAACAGCATTGAAATTGCTCACCTATGGTACCATTGTGGACAAGATGAACTTCCACAGAGTTAATTGTGTTTCATTTTTTAAAAATTCTTCCATATTCACAAACACAGAGAGAGTTAAATAATGCAAATACAATTTTTGAACCATCACTACAAACGTTCAGTGCTTGTATGTGATGGCGAGCAATATTGAGTAATAGACGTAAGACTTGACCAAGGGCCAGATGTAGCAAACGATTGCGACTCGCAAACGGGCCGAATCGCAATTTGCGACAGTGCAAAATCGGAAATGGGATGCAAAAAGCCCATTTCCGACTCGCAAAAAGCGATGGGACCCGTTTGCGAGTCGCATCCGGTGCGACCCCATTTTGCGACCCGCAAATTGCAAGTCGCAATTTGCGAGTCGCAACCCATATGCAATTGCAACTCGCAAATTGCGACTAGTCGCAAAAAGCCCAGTTTTCATGTCCCATTTACCACTAACTCAGAGCAGGTGGTAACCATTACCAAAGTATAAAAGGGGACCCAGAAGGCATCTGGCTTACTCAAGATGGCGGAGATATACCTGATAGCAGTGAGGAGGAGAGTCTACGCAGCCCAGCAGAGGAGGAGGAGGGGCCACAGACAGGAGAAGATATATAGAACCAGGCAGACTCTTTTTCAGCAAACTGAAGAGGAGATCTATGACAAATACCGCCTTAGCAGCCCAGCCATTCTAGAATTAATAGATTTACTGAAACCACAGCTAGAACACAAGACTCTGCGTGGCTGCGCCATCCCTACGCATGTGCAAGTACTATGCGCACTGCACCTCTTGGCCTCAGGGAGCTATCAGGGGGTCATTGCCGTGGCAGGTGGGGTATCCCAAAGTGCAGTGTCAAGGTTCCTCAGGGCATTCCTAGATGCCTTAGTCACGCACATGTCTCACTTCATATACTCACCAAGGAATGAGGCAGAAATTAACAGCACCAAGCTGGACTTTTACCGCATTGCCCACTTTCCTCATGTCATAGGGTGTGTAGATGGGACACACATTCAAATATGCCCCCCTGCTAATCTGGAACACATTTTCCGCAACAGGAAGTGTACCCACTCACTCAACATACAGGTTGTTTGTGATGCCCATTATGTCATCACGGACATCGTAGCTAAGTTTCCTGGCAGTACCCATGACTCATACATGTTTAGGCATAGTGGGATACATCAACGCCTGGAACGTGAGGAATTTGGAGACGGTTACCTCCTAGGTAGAGCCACAGACACTTGCAGACATAGACACAGGTCACTGTGCACGACTATCTGGACTTCCTAACAGTGTACTTTTGTGCCCAACAGGTGACAGTGCATATGCTCTCAGGCCTTGGATCATGACTCCGTTTTTAACACCCAGAACTGAATCAGAGAGGCAATACAACAGTGCGCATAAGAGGACCAGGAACCTGATCCAGCGCACCTTCGGACTGCTGAAGGCAAGATTCAGATGCCTCCACCGCAGTGGAGGCGCCCTCCAATACACCCCCATTACCGCTTTCAAAATTGTGGTCGCATGCGCCATCCTCCACAACATAGCCACCCGACGTGGGCTACCTCTCACCCCTGCAGACCCAGATCCCGATGATGAAGAGCAAGAACAACCACATCGCCATCATGGGGATAGGAGTCTAGCTAATCAAGGCAGACTGAGACGGGACCACATTGCAACGCAATATTTTGTACGGTACGTGTCAACTCCCACCATACTCACCTATTAACCAAAAACTCCATTTGTTAAGTGGAACAAAAATAACTGTTTTATTAATGTCATGATGAAACTATATACATGTTGAAATTGTCCATGGGCAGGAAAATGCCAACCAGTCATGTGGCACATTAACGCCATGTGCCACCTTAATCTGTCCTGGCTGTTGGCTATGATCTCCTGCCCCTCCTGCCAGCCTGGCTGGTCCCTGCTGGGTCCATGGTGCTGTGCCTACCACTCCTCAGCACCCTACTGTCAGTGGCAGAGACACTGCTCACTGTTGAGCCCTCCTCACTGTCTTGGGGTGTTTCCCCGGTGGCCCTCGACATCTCCCGTGTCTCATAAGTTCTACTATGTGGGTGAGACGTCCCAGGCCCCTGGCAACATCCCCAGCAAAATGGCCCATCTCTATTTGCAGGCCAACTGTCCTCCTCGACAGGCCTGTTGTATTGATGGCTAGCCTGCCGATCGATGTGGCCATCCTGTCCAGTCTTAGCATTATCTGGCGATCTCTGCGCCGCCCAGCCTCTGCCTGGCCCAGCAGTCCGGCCGCCAGTTCCCTGATGGCAAGGGCAATGTCCCCAGTGTTCTGGCACATCTGGTCCATGCGTCTGGTGAGGTGATGCATGCTTGCATGGTTGTGTCTAACAAAGCGGTGCAGCACACCACTTATACTGCCCAATGTTCTGTTCTGCAGGCGCTGACCCCGCAGCAGATGTGCCTCACTGCTGGTTGGAGGAAGTATCCCGGATCCAGATGGTCTAGCCCTGCGCCGCCTGCGCAGCGGTGGCTGCCCTGTGCTCACACCTGTATCCTCCCTGCCTGTTGCTGGGGCAGCTCCTGGCGTGATTGTTGTAGCAGGCGTTACCACTGCAGGAATGCTGCTGACTGTGCAGGTGGGGGTGCTGGCGGGTCCTGGGGTGTCCTCCTGGGCCTGGGTGGTTAGGGTGTTGGGGTGTCTTGCTGGAGACCTGTGGGACATGGGGAACACACTGTCAGTGTCTAGTATCTATTGCACAATTCCTAATAAACATTTGCCTTTGAACTGCCTCTTTGACTACATTTCCCATAATGCATCATTCTGCCTTTTTCTACCCTGAAATGGAGCTAATTTGGTTGTGCATGCACCTGTGTACATGGAGGGTGGGGTATGACATTGATAGGGGTACAGGCTTATCACATGGTACTCACCGGTTGATGTGCTGGGCTCTGAGGTGTCCAGGTCCCCAAATCCACACACTGCCTCCTGCTCAAAAGTTTCCTCAACCCTTTCTTCCAGGGGTGTGGGTGGTGGCACAGATGATGGTCCCCCTCCAGTGCCTCTCATCTCCCGGAGCCTTTCTGCCACCCTCTCCTTGGTCCGGGAGCGGAGGTCATACCATCTCTTCTTCATGTCCTCAATTGTCCTGTGGCTCACACCCAGGGAATTAATTTTTTCTTGCATGTCCTGCCAGAGTTTCTTTTTGGTTGCCTCAGGAACAGTGAGGGCTGCTCTCCCAAAGAGCTCATCATGGTGCTGACAGCATTCCTCAGTCAGCACCTCCAGCTCCCTCTCAGAAAATTTGATTTTTTGTTTTCGTGGGGTTCTCTCCATGGCTGCTGCTGCTTGTTCAGTGTGAAGACTGGCAGTTATAAAAGGGTGTGGTCCTGCCTCCTCCCAGGTGTATTTGTTAACTTCCTGGCTGTGATGTCATCATCATGTGCCAGGAAGTGTTTCCAGAGTGTTATGGTATGCTTTCTGGAGTGTTCTGCTGCACCTGCAAGCAATTTTGAAGGTAATCGCAATTTGCGACACCCACTCGCTAATTGCGAGTTCGTTTTTTGCACACTCGCAAACAGCGACCTCGCAAACTGCGGACTCGCACACAGCGTTGCGAGTCCGGCTGCGAGTCGCAAAATCGGATCGCTTTTTTTTCTGACATTCCAATTTGCGACTCGCATTTTGCGAGTTGCATCAACTCGCAAAATGCGAGTCGCAATTTTTATTTTTGCTACATCTGGCCCCAAGAGCAGTGAATGCTATTTATACCTTTATTACCTTTATTACCTTGACCAAACGTGGGGGTAATTTTGTCACAATCTTTACAGGACTGCCCCTTCACGCACCATCACCC
Organism: Pleurodeles waltl; assembly: GCF_031143425.1. Lineage (NCBI taxonomy): Eukaryota > Metazoa > Chordata > Amphibia > Caudata > Salamandridae > Pleurodeles > Pleurodeles waltl. The sequence goes on along the minus strand of NC_090438.1, from coordinate 647,265,660 downwards.
CACAATGCCCTGGCGCACTCCCAAAAAAGCAAGAATATCCTCAAACAAGATATCCCCTTTTTCATATCAAGGAGATATTGTTTATTGCTTCTCCAATTGGTGTTCTCCCTTACATATTGACTGTTGAGGCCAGTGGTGGCTCTGAGTTATCGTAGGGCTTGGTGTTCTTTGTAAATTGCAGACCAATGTTGCCTTGATTTCCAGGGATGAATCATGGCCCCTTCCAGAATCTGCATGTTTTCAAAAATGTTTCCCACGAACTTCTATATGAGGATTATTGAGCACTTTTAGAGGACACCATGGTCACAAATGCATTTCATGATCTGAAACAAAAGTTACATTTGTTACCCGGCCATCACCAGCCATACTCAGGGCCATATTTATAAGGCCTGTGGCACAAGTGATTTGCTGCATCACCCTGCACCACCAGGAAAGGACGAAAATTAACCATATCTGCAAGATAAGGTGCATTTCTGTTCTCTCCCCCTGCGCTGGCACAGAAATTGCTGGCATGAGCCACTGCAGCTACCCTTGCAACGTAGTGCAAGGGTGCCTGCGTTGTGGGGATGATCATTTTCATGCAGGAAGGGACACCTTCCTGCACAGAAACAATCAATAAAGGCAATTTCCTCCTTCTACATGTGCTGCAAAATGTAGCACACATATAAAGAGGAAAAAATAGGGATAAGTCAAGCTATTTCTCCCTGTTGCGTCACTCTTACGCCACCCCTGGGGTGGCTTAGACTTATGAAGCATTCGCAGGTTTACAAGGAAGTGCTTCCCTGACCCAAAGTAAGGCAAGGCAGAGACCTGCACTGCCTTACTTCATATTTACAACGCCATGAAAAGTAGCTTGGTGTGGACTTGTAGATATGGGTCAGTAGTTGAGGCTCGAACCTCGGCCCCTACTTCCAAAGTTTCTCCGACTCTTCAAATTTCAAATGCAGGGCAACGGTCCCATTACTTCTTCGGAAGCTTCGGGATATTTGGGTCGATTCCCAAATGTGCGAAAATTTACCATAATCGTAATTTACACTTATATTCATATTCAGAAAACTAGGAAAGACAATAAGAGGTAAGTTAAAAATTTCTTATGATGTATTTGTATGCACATTGTATTCGAAAAACATAGGGCCTGATGTCAATGAAAATGTATGAAAAGAGGCTTAACGCACGTCTAATTAAGAACATTTGATCAACATTTTTCGCTCACAAAAACCTATTTTTCCATAAGACATCTTTCAAATATTCTCTGTTCAGTTCCCCACTTTGTATCCGATCCTCCTCACATGGCGTTTATTTGTGACAGTAAAAAAATAAAATTGATATACTTTACACAATTTTTTTAGATTCTCGTAAGACTTAAGAAAAGAGGAATAAATGACTAGATACTGTGCCTGGTTTCTTTAATAATGTAGCCCGTGTTTCGTGTCTAATTTGTTTTTTTGGGAACTCTAGCTCATTTGCTTCACCACATGCATTAGACGCTGAAAATAATTTCAGTTGTCTGCTCTATGTTCACCTTAAAATAGCTGTGTCATCTGTAAACAATAATACCGGAATGTTGCTTTTTCCATGATAAGAAATTCTCTCTTTCTTCTAGTAATTGCTTGTTTAAACATGTACTGCAAAGGTTGAAGGGTGCTGGAGAGTGCACGCATCTCTGCAGTACTTCTTAAAACGGGGGGTAGGATTATATTATATACTGGCAGAGTCTTTGATGAATTTAAAAATTGTACTATTGCTTGACTGAGCAACTACAAACCAATGATAAATAGGGTCTATGTAGCCTGTCTTTATACTGTTCATTTTCTTCCTCCTGGACATGTGACGTAAAAGGTAGTAATGTTCTGTATGTATCCATGTTGAGAAATAAACATATATTGCATGTACCACGTAAAAAGCTATTTTGTGGTTGCAACCATGTAATTCACAAAATCACAGTGTTTTGGGTGGCAAAATGCTTTTTGCTATGTACTAAGGCCATTCTCAAATGTGTTAACTGACCAATGCTCATTCGCAATTAGGAATCGGTGTGAAAGTAGAATCGCTGCCTAATCACGATTTCGAAAAATTGCAATCCACTGAACATTTACTGATTCCTCAAAGAAGGTGATCAAGAGAATGCTATCCCCTATCAACAGCTTCTCCTTTGGCAATAGTGTTGGGTGACTTTTTAAGGGGTGGGCTGGACTGGCTTTAAGGCAGTGCCACGGGTGGCACCACACCAGGCGCAAAGCTCAAGTGGGTGACTGTTGCATGACAGTCGGACTAGAGATAAGAGCAGCCTGTGGAGGTCTTGGGGTCTCATGGCTTTGATGCATCAGTTTCCTTGCGTCGCCCTGCCCCCCCACCTAACGTCACCATAGCAGGGGTGTATTTATAATACAGTGCACCATGGCAATCTTGTAGATTTCACTGCACCATTTTTTGGGCCTCCTTTGCATACATTATACCTGGCGCAGGTATAATGAGGTGCAAGGATCTTCAAACTGGCACAAAGGTGATATTGCACAAGTTTGTAAATACTGAGTGGAGTGGGGGGGCATTTTGCGCTGCTCAAAAGTAAAAAAGATCTTGCTACGGTGGCACAAGGGGCTTATAAATGAGTCACTTTGCGTACTTTACATTTGCTGGGGATAGTAAAATTGACACGATAGCTGGTGGTTAATGCGTTTGATGGAAAGATCGATGATTTGCCTTGTCACAGTTTTCAATAGTGATAAAGTAGCATAGAAGATTAATGTTCCTGATACAAAACATAAAGGGTAACATGCACATCATTGATTTGCATTTTATGTAAATAGGGCACTACTTTTGTTATAGAGAGAATTTTATTAATTGGAGTTACTTGGAGTTCATAAGTTACAATACTTATAATCAAGGACATTGAGCTATCAACTGGTATCAAATTGTTGCATTTACAGTGAAGTAAGTAAAGGTGCTTACAATGTAATTATTTGGCAAAAACAATCAAATATTTAAATTATTCAGTGATGTTCAAGAGTGACATCACAATGTAATTTGTTAGTCAGAAAAAACATTGGAATGAAGTATTGATTGAATCACAGAAACTGGCTGATATGCTTTTTCATTTTGTATAGAAATAAAAAATATAGGAAGAAATCAGGGGGTTCGAAATGATTAGTATTGCATAGTTCATTAATAAAGTGTTTGTCTACTACAGAGTATGAACCTGGAAAACTCTAGACATTTGGCAATGAACCGATAATCCACTCTCCCAGTTCAGCACAAGAAAGTTCATCATAGTATTGAATCAGAAACTCACTGGATTCATGCGAGTTGTCCAAGAGAGACACAGGTTCTACGTCAACATTTCAGTCTCAGACAGTGAGTATCCATGACACCATCTTCATGACTATGGGGGTCATTATGACATTGGCGGGCGCTGCACTCCCACGGCCCCCATTACGACATTCCCGCTGGGCCGGCGGGAATGAGGCTGCAACATAGGAGCCGGCTCCTAATGGAGCCGGCGGTGTTGCGGCCGTGCGACGGGTGCAGTTGCACCCGTCGCGCTTTTCACTGTCTGCTATGCAGACAGGGAAAAAGCTGGCCGAGGCCCTGTTAGGGGGCCCCTGCACTGTCCATGCCAGTGGCATGGGCAGTGCAGGGGCCCCCAGGGGCCCCAGGACACCCCTTACCGCCAGCCTCTTCCTGGTAGTGCAAACCGCCAGAAAAAGGCTGGCGGTAGGGGTGTCATAATCCCCAGGGCAGCGCTGCTTGCAGCGCTGCCCTGGCGGATTATCACCGCCGGGGCTAAAACGGTGGGAAACCGCTGGCCCCGGCGGTGCGACCGCGGCACTACCGCCGCGGTCGTAATACACCTGGAAGCACCGCCAGCCTGTTGGCGGTGCTTCTGTCATTTTAGCCCTGCCGTTCTCGGACCGCCAGGGTCAAAATGACCCCCTATGTTTTTTATGTGAAAATATAAAGGCAAAGTACACCCGTAGTGAATAAAGCAGTGAATAAGACAGCACTGCTATCATGTTGGCAGTAGTGAACAAAAGAAAATCACTGCATTTAAACAAATTAACTAAAAAAAAAGCAGACATTTAGTAAAAGATTCCCAAAGAAAGGATAAGGTGGTGCTCAGATAGATGACATCAAAAGAGAGTTCACGCCTTTCACTCTTGCTTGATTAAGATGGTTCATGCCAACAACAGCCCTGTGATTAAGGCAAAAATTACTGTAAATCACAGAAGCCCGGGGGGTGTATGGTTAGCAGAAAAAAGTGCACCAAATTGTATAATGTGGTGCTCTGGCATCAAGTAGAGACTTACTTGCATCAGTTAAATGGCAGAAAGCCTCTACAAATGTGGGAAAGTCTCATCTGGAATCATCTAGCACCATCTTTAGAGCTGAGCTGCATGAGGGGGAATTAATGAGTCACAAAGAAGATCCTTGTAAACAGATATTTGTAGGTCAAACAAGCAAATTAGATACTCTCACTTATTATGGGCCACAGCGCTACTTGGTAGCCATGCAGATAGCATGGAGAGTGGCCAGAGCTTAAGGTTGTGATACTCTAGGTTTAGTGAGGATTTACACATGATGGTGGTAATAAGTACAATATAGAATGTGTTTTACTCAAGTGGTGAATAAATGGAATTCTGAAATTTAAAAGGCAACATGTTACATGTATGCTCAGTGGGAAAATTGCAAAAAGACATTAAAAGTACAACAAAGAAAGAACATACCCACATATCAGGAAGGATTTCAACCAATCCACTGGCCCCTCTGCACAACCTTACAAAATAATTATTTTTTCTGATAGAGGCTCAGAGACAGACAGCAATCAGGCGTCAGGTAACTCCTGCAGAAGTGACTACTGTCACCAACCATCCACATCCTACAGGACTTTTTTAGGCCCGAGTCACTGGGGATCCGGCCCACTCAGCGGGCAACATCGACGGAGGAGAGGGTGATATTGCAATCAGTACTCACCTGGACAGAGACAAATTCATAACCAATACTATGAATGGTAGACTCCAACTGCACTCACCCCTTTTTCAAACTTTCCTCTCACATATTGACAGACATTAAAAAATCAGTATTCACATCACGACTTTCTTTTGTCCTAACACTAGGCGAGTGAGCAGCAGAATTCTGATACATTACTCTGCTTGCGCTGATTTTTCATAAGAAAACTACGTATACAGTATGAAGGCCATATTTATTTCTATGAAGACATGAGGTTATGGAGTGATTGGACACTCTGTAATGAAAATGTTCTGCAGACGCTCCTGGAAGACAAGAGATTCGAAAACACACAGTGCGGTGCTCCACCCATAACAGGAGGAGTGTGGAAAGGCCGGAGGCCCCAGTTGGTGTTCTAAGTTTTGTGTGACCGCATGACACCCTGAGGTTAGAGGTGTGTGTTCAATGAATCATAATGCTTTTTTACCGATTAGACTGGTGCCGGACAGACTAAGGTGGTCATTATGAGTTTGGCGGTTCCAGGACCACCATGTTTGTGGTGGTGGTGGTCGTACCGCCAATGGCATGATGGTATTCCCAACAGAACATAGCTAAACTACTGTCAGTACTGCCAGTGCGGTCCGGCCCCCGTGGATGGTGGTAAGCACCTTCAGACTGGCGGAGACCATGCACGCTGGACACATTATAAGGATGCATACTGCCAAGGTTTCCACCATGGTTGCATTGCCACAAAAACCCCGATGGAAACCAACGGAATAAAAGAAAACACTCACCTTCAGGAGCACATGCCTGCCCAGAGCTGCCATGGAACCAGAACTGGAAGTTTTTCCACTGCTCCTGCTCACACAAGACCCAGAACCAGCAACGGTGACAAAAACAACCGTAATTAGATACACCTACCGGACATTGGAGGGAAAGGCATCAGTACCCACACACACACAGCATATAGCCTGGACAGCATGTGACAGCCACACACACATGTAACCACACACCCATAGGAACATACACACTCCTACATGCACACATGCACACCCATAGTACATACACACCTGTACTACACACACTACAACCAACACACAGATGCCAAACACACACCAACTCACACACCCACGGCACTGTCCAATGCAAACATTCACAACACCACCAAGTGACACAACTACACCACAACCGCAACTACACAAACGCTAGGCCATGCAATCTCACTGCATACTTCCACATGACAACACATACTTACAACAACACTTAACAACACCATACAGCTAGTCAACACAATCACACTGCCATACAACAAAGCATATGTCAAACTCCGCACACATAATGCATATGAAATAGCCACCACCACACAGATATCCGCACACAACAACCACACAAGGGCACACAACACCACCATTACACATCTGTACACTAACAATACATAATTCACATGCATACATGCATGTAACAAACAAAAACCTATCCTACACACAGTACACAACAATGACAGCGGTACAAAGGCAGAGCAACACACAACAAGCAAGCCAGGCACAACAGCTAGCACAACCCTCACACATGTCACACACACACAACCCAAAGCCCACAAACACCAAACAGTCATGTAGCAAGAAAGGCAGGACAAGTATGTTACCATCAAATCCAACACCAGGTTGGTCCAGATGAAATCATAACAATAAATAGTAAATTAAATTTTGAACTAGCTACAATAATGTGGCCATTGGCCAGTCCAAAGATCCAAGTGCCAAACTCACTAATGGCACTTCACTGTGTCCCTACTTGACTCCTGACTGCAAAATTACCTCCACACGGTAGGGGCATCAAGGGGGCAGGCAGGGGAGTGTGCTTTCTTGACACATCTGGACAGATACATCAGGTTCCCCCAACATGAGGATTTGGCCTATGTGAAGGCTGACTTCTTTGAGATGGGACACATCCCTCATGTGCTAGGGGCCAAATATGACATCCATATATCTTTGGTCCCTCTCAGTGCCAATGAACAGGTGTATAGAAACAGGAAAAACTACCACTCTATTAATGTTCAGGTGGTGTGTGGCAGACCAGTACATCACCGAAGTGACAGACAATTTTCCAAGATCTGTGCATGACTTCTTCATTCTGAGGAACAGCAATGTCCCACACATGATGGCACATCTACAGAGAGAGAGGGCTTGACTCATTGGTATGTTTGCATTTGGATGTGTGCTTCTGTTTTGGCACCTTTCATGTACAATCTTTCCTGTGCCTGGACCTGTATTGTAACAGGTCCCACCTCTGTGCACACATGTGACTCTGGCTATCCTAACCTTCCCTGGTTGTTGACACCAGTGAGGTACCTTGTCACGGAAGGGAAACTACGTTTCAGTGAGGCCCACGGCAGGATGAGGCGTGTAATTGAAAGGACATTTGGCCTACTGAAAGCAAGATTCAGGTGCCTGGACCTCTCCGGAGGTGCCCTCTTCCTCACTCCCCAAAAGGCATTCCAGATCATAGTTGCCTGATACATGCGCCACAATCTAACACTGAGATGTCCGATACCATTACTAGTTGATGAGGAGGAGGAGGCAGCTATACCAGTGGCGGGTGATGCAGACCTGGAAAGTGATGCGGAGGCAGATGAGGAAGGTGCAGCTGACTACAGAACATAGCTCATTAATCAGTACTTCCAGTAACATACAGGTATGTTGTGTGTGTACTTGCAAGTGTTGTCATCTCCTATGGACAAACCTGTATTGTACTATGTGTTTAGCATTCTCCTGTTCTCATGTCATTCCAGCAAGTAACTGTGTACTGTGAATCTTTGCCTCACCTACATATTGCTTGAGGCATTTGTGTTCATTACCTTGTGGTAACTGATTACAGAGCAGAGATGACCTCATGACAGATGCATGCTAGCTACAGTGTTATGTGAAGTAGTACCTGATACAGGTGATGTTAAAGTGATATCTGTTGTGCCCAGTTCAGTTTGTAATCCACACTTGGCATGACAACCATGAACTGCATATGTGCTTTGTGTGCCACAAGCCTACTATCCTGATGGAAATCTCTGACATGGTCTTTTTGCAGGATAGATCAGTGGATATGCTCTGGTGTGTGGCTGGACTAGTGACTCCCTTACATCTGCCATGGGACATATCTGTTGTTCTGTGTCTCCTGCAGAGGATGCCTCCCTCTGCTGTCCATTACACTGCCTGTTGGTTTAGGGGGGCATACCCACATAACATATTGCTGACCAAACATTTGTATATGTACAAATAAAGTCACATATGCATGTTTTGTGATCTACAGTGTTTACTGTGCATTAACTGTTACGCAGAGGATGAGTAGGGTCATGGTGGTTGAAATCATCAGAATAGGTGGCACAGCTGTAGGTAGCACAGGTCCATTGTCCATGGGAAAATGGAGAAATGTCATTGAACAGCCAACATGGTGTCTCAGTGGCACACAAGGGAAAAAACATAAGGAGAGGGTCACTTCCTGGCAGTGGCTTTTGTCTTGGCATCTGCTGCAGCCGGATGTCTAGATGGACGTCCATGATTGTCGGGGGTTCTTCAGGTGTAGAGGGAGGGGTGCCTATGGGCGGTCGTTCCCCTGGCAGTGCCTCCATTCCACTAGATGCTGAAGATGTTGAGGGCTTAGATGTGATGTGGCTAGTGAAAGGGGCCTGCTGGTGGGTGGAGGAAGCACGGAGGGTAGTGTTAATGTTCTTGAGCACCTCTGCAATGGAGGCCATGGTGGCACTGTGGGCCTGCAACTGCTGCATGACCTCCTGGTCTTATTACCTCTGCAGCATGTGGTTTTCCCTCAACATGTTGATGTTCTGGCACATCCTGTCCTGGGATTGATGGTATGCTCCCACGATGTGGGAGATGGCTTCCTGGTCAGGTGACTGCCTTGGATGCCCCGTCCCCTGGCCCAAAGTTTCCATCCCATGCCCCCTGCCCTTATGTGCCTGTGCCCCTGGCACGGTGTGCACACTCTCAGTGTCAGCATTACCTTCATTGTTTTGGGTGTGAGGGGTCCACTCAGGTCCAGGTACTGTGAGGCGCACTTTTGATCGAACAGTCCTTGGGAAACAGGTTTGGGGACGAAGAGCTGGCTGTGGTGTTGGTGCCACAGCGTTGGGGTTCTTGATGTGGGCAGGGTGAGGCAGGGAGTGGTAGACTGACCAGCGGTCTCAGATAGGCCAGGTAGGTCATCACTGTCTAGACATCCAGCTGTGTTGTCCTCACTGGGGCCTTCATCCTGAGGAGGGCTGGAAGTCTCTGGCATCCTCTTCTTGGTGGTACTGACAGGGGTATCTGTGGATGGAATGAGAGAGGGTTAAAATTGGTTTATCTTTGTCTGATGCATACATTGGCTTCACTTTATTACCAGCAATGGCAATGACAGGTGCAGCACTGCTAACACAGTTTGTGGATGTTGGATTGTGATATATGTACCATGCTCCATAGGGGCTGTTGTCGGTCAGGCTTGGTAACTTTAGGTCGGCGTACAGGTTCTGTCCCTTTGTGATGGTTGACATGACAGGTGTGCCCTCTGAGCATGAGGCACTTCAGGCTTGCTAGTTGTGAGTGGACATGGCTGGACATTGTAGCATGGTGCCCAAGCGGGAGGTGGGTATGTATGTGTTTGCAAGATTGCTTGACATGTCTGTGCATGTTGTGCACGCTGTATCCCTTCTTACCTACAAGCCCATGTTCAGTCTATTTCTGGGTTGTTGCTCTGGATAGTGGCCCTTAGGTTTGGAGACTATGCTGTGTTTGTGTTTGGCATTGTGTGCATTGTGTTGTGCCATTGCAGTGCTGTCATTGGCAGGTAGTGGTCCTCAGTTGAAACATCCAGTTGGTGTAGCTGGTGCAATAGTCATACATGCAAGAAACATGATATGAGGTACACATTGCAGGTTTTGATGGGGATGAGCAGGTGCACTGTGGGAGTTGTACTGATTGTGATTGGCAGTGTTATTCGTGCACCTGGCAGGGACTGTGTGGGCACTGGGGCTGGGTGGCAGTGTGGCATTCAAGAGAGGGGCATTAGGAGATTAGGTGGGGGATATAGTGGAAGGTAGGGTGTACTGGGTAGTGATTGTGTGGTGAGGAGGCATGCTGGACTGTACGATTTAGTGCAGGGGAGTGTTAGTTAATTACGAGATTCCAGTCAGGCCCTCTGTCTGCACGATGTCCAAGACCTTCTTTTCCCACTATGTGGTCTCTGGGGGAGGAGGTGGGCACTGCAATTTGGTATCTGGATGTCATAAATGCACCTTCTCCTGTAGGTCGTCCCACCTCTTCCTAATGTCGTCCTTTGTGAGTGGATGTTTGCCCACTGAGTTGACCTTGTCGACTATTCTCTGCCATAACTCAATTTTCCTGGCAATGGATATTTGCTGTACCTGTGCGCCAAACAGTTGTGGCTCTAACCTGACAATTTCATTGACCATGACCCTCAACTCACTGTCAGCGAAACATGGATACTTTTGACGGGGCAAGGTGGTTGTGTTATGAGTGGGGATGGGTGTTGTGTGTGTCAGGATACAGTGTAGGGTGCTTGGTGGGGTGGGGATGTTTGGGTGTGTATGGTGGTTGCTTGTGGTGTTAATGTGCAGTTGTGATCTGTGTATAGTGTTGATCGTGCCGTTGTGTGGTGTGTGTGAGTGTGAAGTGTATACGTGCCTATGATATATATGTGCTAAGTAATGAGTTTGTGGGTTCTTGCTGTCTGTGTATGTGGTTTTTGTTGCAAACGATAGTGGGTTGTGTTGGGGTGTTATACAGTGCTGTGACTGGGTGTGGCTGTTGTGTGTATGTGTGTCAGACATGGGCTATCCGCACTGTCCAATATGGTGTTGTGTTCTGTCTGAGGTGAGTTCTTGAGCACAGCGGTTCCGACCACCAATGGTTTTCCACCATGGAAGAACCGTTGTGGTGATTTGTGGGTCATAATCTGGTGGGTGGAACGTTGTCGAGCTGGCGGTGCTGGTGGTGGAACCGCATGTTTCCTGCCCTCCAGTGTCCCGTGGTGTCAGATTTGTGGCTGTGTTTTGGCAGTCTTCAGTGTGTAACTCTTAATACGGCAGTCAGATTACCACCATCATGACAGTCTTTTGGATGCTGCCACCGAAGTGGTCTTGAGCAAATACCATCAAAGCAATAATTAGGCCCTAAGTGACAGAATGGGTGCTGGGTAGGCTCTACAAGTTTCTTGGGGGGTACGTGACTGGGGAAGTCCTGGTTACTCATTCCACTGAACTGACTATCCACAATATGATACCAGCGCCGGGAAGAATAAACTGCCCTGAGAAGCACTGGAGAAAATGGTGATATGATCACAAAATGTAGAGTCAACATTCTGTATGTATAATCACATTTTTAATTTGCTGCTCTATTAAAGTTCAATGGGGCTCCTTGGGGGATGACGGGGCACCTTGGGGTGTGACCCCTGATGCTGTTTGCATTTCAGTACTGCTATGTGGCTCTTGTGATCTGCTAGAAGTCTGTGTGAGGCTGGGAGATCAGAAGTGACATGGCCCTTTGGTCTGTACTACACCTATTAACCACTTAGTTGATGAACGGGGGAAAGAGAGAGGAAAGTGGGCGGGGATCAGTACACTTCTTGCCGATAGTTGAGCTGGATAGGTTCTGCGCATTCTGCCTGGGGGTGGGAGGATGGTGATGGTGGTTGGGGAACTGATGATTGTTATTTTTGTTGTTGATGTTCTTTTAGGGGTAGGTGCTCTTGATGCTTATAAACCTTATGCTGATGTCCACAGTGCTGAAACGGCCTAGTGGGAGTCTGTTAGAGATTAGAACACAGAGACTATAAGTTTCTTACCTGGAATGTCAGGAGAATGAACAGGCTTGAGCAAACGCCATAAAGTTCTCTCTTACCTTAAGCACTATCGGATATTGATTGAATTCTTGCAGGAAACTCACATGTGGGGTGACTGTATAGCCACATTGTGCCGAAGGTGGAAAGGGCAGATATATGCAACTTCCTAATCTAGCTTTGCACAAGAGACTCTTACATAGGTGGGAGCCAAGTGTCCCATTACAAAATTGAATGTGTGTGCAGACCCAGACAGGAGGTATGCCATCCTGCACAGCACTCTAGACGCCCATGACCTCTGCCTGATCAATGTCCCCACCCACAATATAGATGAGGGGGCCATTTTTTGGGAAGTTGTTGGTGATCGGACAAGGATCCCTGCCTGCAGAAACGATTGATGCCGGGGACTGCAACAGTGTGTTAGATGGAGAAGTGGACAGGTTCCCCTATGACAGGGCACTAAGTCTGACATGACAGAAGCCTTGAGACAAATGATGCTAGGAATGAGGTTGGTAGATACTTGGAAAGCCCAGCACCCACACACACATATACACATTCCTGCTAAATTCTGGCTGAGGACACAAACAGTAGGCTGGACTATTTCCTCACAAAGGTGGAAGCAACACAACGGGTGACAGACACAAAATAGATACATCTCAAACCACTCACCTCTACTTTTGATATCCGTTCTGGCATTTAGAGTACCAGGAGTCCTATTGTTGAAGATGTGGGCAGAGTCCTCATTGACCCAATCTATAGAGGGATGATCACAAGTACCTTGACTGGTTACTTTACACTTAACTGTGAGAGTACCCAATGTAGAGCGATGGAATAGGATGTCATGAAGTTAGTGCTCCGAGGAGTCAGCATGGCAACCAGTAGGGGAATTTGACAAATGCTAGAGAGGGATCTGACATTGCAAGACAAAATGCTAGAGAGGGAGCTGCTGCAAGACTGGACGGCATGACCCGAGTGGGGAGAAGACAAAAAACAAGTTCATTTTTGTGGTAATACCTGGAAAAACATGTACACTTTTGGATAGGTGATGACTTCACAATGAGGGGGACAGGGCAGTCAGGTTATTAGCCCGGGTGGTAAAGCAGGAACACCACACAGAACCCATACTGAGGATTAGAGCCCCAAAAGGTCATTAATAGGACCCTAACAGCCTATCTCCGAAGAGTATTTATGTTGTCTTGCAATACACCGGTCCATGAGGAGACAACCTTCTTAGACTTGTTGCTGATGGCATGGCTGGAGGGCACCTGAATTGGTGGACCTAGAGGGCCCTTTAACCAAACAAGAAATATTGCAGGCTATAGACTCCCTGAAGACAGCTAAAGGCCCGGACAGCGATGGATTGCCTGCTGAACTTTACAGGACATTCCCTGAGACTAGGGATAAATGACTAAAATACTTCTGGTGTACAAGGAAGCCTAGGAGAGGAGGGTGCTACCTGCATCCATGTGTGAGGCACTGGTAGTGCTGATTCCCAAGCATGTGAAAGTTCCACTGGACACACCAATTTACCACCCTCTGTCTCTATTAAATAAGCATTAAGGGGGTATTTATGACCCCAGCGGATGGCGTTAATATTGAGAAAAGTAGTGCCAACAGGCTGATCGTACTTTTCTCCATATTAAGACATTGACGGTTTGGCTAAAGCTAAACTGCCAATATACCTCACCGACCGCCATGGCGGCAATGACCGCCTGTAGGAGGCTGGCCTGGCTTATAGTGGGTATCTAGTGGTACTTACACCTTGTGCCAGGTCCAGTTATCCCTTATTAATAGTTTAGAAGTGTTCTAGCAGCTTAGGTTGATAGAGGTAGCTATAGCAGAGCAGCTTAGGCTGAACTAAGAGACATACAAAGCTCCTACTATACCACTTATATCATATAGCACTATATCATAAGAAAACACAATACTCAGAGTTACTAAAAATAAAAGTACTTTATCTTAGTGACAATATGCCAAAAGTATCTCAGAAGATACACTCCCTTAGGAGGTAATTAAAACACACAAAATATACACACAAACCAAAATCAGGTAAGTAAACAGTTAGAAAAGTAGTGCAAACACTGTAGAACACAATACAATGCAATAGGAGAGAATAGGCCTAGGGGCAACACAAAACATATACTTCAAAAGTAGAATGCGAACCACGAATGGACCCCAGGCCTAGTTTACTGTGTATAGGGTTGTTGGGAGTGTAATAAAACACTAAGGGTGTCCAAGATATCCCAGCCCAAGACCATGAAAAGTAGGAGTAAAGTTACCCTTTCTGCAAGAGATTCTGCAAAGACAACAACTGACTGCAATGCACTGAAGACAGATTCCTGGATCTGAGGATCTGCAAATGAAGGGGACCAAGTCCAAGAGTCATGCAAGTGTCCAGGGGGGCAGAAGCCCACTAAACCCCGGGTGAAGGTGCAAAAGGGCTGCCGCCGGGTGGAAGAAGCCAAAGATTCTGCAACAACGGAATGTGCCAGGAACTTCTCCTTTGGTCAGAAGATGTCACTCGGCGTGCTGGAGGATTCAGAGTTATTTCCATGCAGAAAGACTGCAAACAAGCCGTGCTAGCTGCAAGAGTCACGGTTGAGGATTATGGGTGCTGCCAGGTCCCAGGAAGGACCAGGAGGTAGCCCCTTGGAGGAGGAGACAGAGGGGGCACTCAGCAACACAGAGAGCCCATGCAGAAGCAGGCAGCACCCGCAGAAGCACCAGAACAGGCATTCAGAGGATCTGAGCTCGGTGGTTGTCTCAGCACAACAAAAGGGGGGTCCCACGAAGTCGGAGTCCAACTCAGCGAGTTGGGCAATGCAGGACAGAGAGCTGGGGACCTGGGCTATGATGTGCATGAAAGAAGTCTTGCAAAAGTGCACAGAAGCACTAGCAGCTGCAGTTCACGCAGTTCACGCAGTACACAGGCTTACTGTCTGGTGTGGGAAGGCAAGGACTTACCTCCACCAACTTTGGACCGAAAGGCCACTGGACTGTAGCGGACACTTGTATCCAGCTCCTGTGTTCCAAGGACCATGCTCGTCAAGATGAGAGGGGACCCAGAGGACTGGTGATGCAGCAGTTTGGTGCCTGCGTTGGCAGGGGGAAGATTCCGCTGACCCACTGGAGATTTCTTCTTGCCTTCCAGTGCAGGGTGAAGGCAGACAGCCCTCAGAGCATGCACCAACAGGAAACAGTCGAGAAAGCCGGCAGGATGAGGCGCTACAATGTTGCTGGTAGTCTTCTTGCTACTTTGTTGCAGTTTTGCAGGCATCTTGGAGCAATCAGCGGTCGATCCTTGGCAGAAGTCGAAGAGAGAAGTGCAGAGGAACTCTGGTGAGCTCTTGCATTCGTTATCTGATGAGAAACCCACAGGAGAGACCCTAAATAGCCCTCAGAGGAGGAATGGCTACAGAGAGAGGTAAACACCTATCAGGAGGGGTCTCTGATGTCACCTGCTGGCTCTGGCCACTCAGAGCTGTCCATTGTGCCCTCACACCTCTGCATCCAAGATGGCAGAGGTCTGGGACACCATGGAGGAGCTCTGGGCACCTCCCCTGGGGAGGTGCTGGTCAGGGGAGTGGTCACTCCCCTTTCCTTTGTCCAGTTTTGCACCAGAGCAAGGCTGGGGGGATCCCTGAACCGGTGTAGACTGGCTTATGCAAGGAGGGCACCATCTGTGCCCTTCAAAGCATTTCCAGAGGCCAGGAGAGGCTACGCCTCTCAGGCCGTTAACACCTATTTCCAAAGGGAGAGGGTGTAACACCCTCTCTCAGAGGAAATCATTTGTTCTGCCTTCCTGGGACTGGGCTGCCCATGCCCCAGGGGGGCAGAAACCTGTCTGAGGGTTGGCAGCAGTGGTAGCTGCAGAGAAAACCCCAGAGAGCTAGTTTGGCAGTACCCAGGCTCTATGCTGGAGCCCCGGGGATGCATGGAATTGTCACCCCCAATATCAGAATGGTATTGGGGTGACAATGCCATGATCCTAGACATGTTACATGGCCATTTTCGGAGTTACCATGGTGACGCTACATATAAGTATTGACCTATATGTAGTGCACACATGTAATTGTGTCCCCGCACTCACAAAGTCTAAGTAACTTTGCACCTAACCTTCACTAAGTGAGGGTTAGACATATAGGTGACTTATTAGTTACTTAAGTGCAGTGTAAAATGGCTGTGAAATAACTTGGACGTTACTTCACTCAGGCTGCAGTGGCAGTCCTGTGTAAGAATTGTCTGAGCTCCCTATGGGTATGGGAAATGCTGCAGCCCATAGGGATCTCCTGGAACCCCAATACCCTGGGTACATAGGTACCATATACTAGGGAATTATAAGGGTGTTCCAGTGTGCCAATCAGAATTGGTAAAATTAGTCACTAGCCTGCAATGACAATTTCAAAAGCAGAGAGAGTATAAACACTGAGGTTCTGGTTAGCAGAGCCTCAGTGATAGAGTTAGGCACCACACAGGGAACACATATAGGCCACAAGCTTATGAGCACTGGGGTCCTGGCTAGCAGGATCCCAGTGACACATATTAAACACACTGACAACATAGGGTTTTCACTATGAGCACTGGGCCCTGGCTAGCAGGATCCCAGTGAGCTAGTAAAAACACCCTGACATATACTCACAAACAGGCCAAAAGTGGGGGTAACAAGGCTAGAAAGAGGCTACCTTCGTACACCGCCAGGTTGGAGAATTCACTCTACAGCCCGGCGGCCGTCACTTGCCCACCTGTGGGATTATGACCCCACCTACCACCATGGTTTTTGTGGCAACCTTACTGCCACGAAAACCATGGGCGGTAGGCACTATTACTGACAGGGAATTCCTTCCCTGTAACTGATAGAGGTCTTACCCGCCCGTCCCCAGGTTTCCCCACACCCCCACTTCCCCTTCAGACCTCCCCTTACTACACGCACCTTCATTCACATACAAACACACACATACACACACACTTACATACATACAAGCACTTAGGCATTCACACAACATACACGCACTCACACATCCATACACGTACACACATACAACTCGCATCACACACCTGCATACACGCACGCACACACATTCACCCCCCCCCCACTTATACACACAACACCCCCGCCCCCTGCCCACCTCCCCTGTCAGAGCACCTGACTTATCTGTTGTCAAGGGGTTATCCGGCAGGAGATGGTAGGGGGGGCTGCTGCCAGCAGGAGCAACCGCCAGCAGAACACTGCCAGGCCGTATCATGGGTCATGATACGTTCTGCGGCAGTCTACTGGCGTGGCACTGCTGCTGGCAGCAGCGCCACCTTACCGCCATCCACTGGCATGGCCACAGCTGGATTTCCACCATCCTTCTGGTAGAAATCTGGCGTTGTTCATAATCCGGCTTATGGCTGGTATCCAGGGTAACGGTCTTTTTGCAGCCGTCGCCGCGGCCGTAGGTGGTTTTTACCACCGGGGTAAACATGACCCACATAATGTCTACCAGTATAGTTGACATGTGACTTCCACACCTCATAATACTCGTGGTCTTAAGTAACATTTCAAAAAATTGATTTACCCATTTGTATGATTCATGTTCTCTTTATAACCTTGAGATGAAAATTGTTATGGCTCTTTACATTGGAATAAGTAGTGATTTAAGAGAAATGTGAGAAAGGAGCTAAGGAGAGATGAAGGGTTCCGTTGGATGGTGGCAGTGACGGAATCCATGAAGAAGGAGGTCATTGGAGGGGGTCACCAACAAAGATTGTTGCACCAGGCATAACCAAAGCTAATGCCCGACCTGCAATGAGAGAGGGGTTGCTAGGCAGCAATCCAGTAGACCAAAGCTTACTCCTAATGATTTGTTTGCAAACTGATATATTTTTTTATAGCAGCACCAGTTCCTCTAACGAACATGGGTGGTTTTGGAAAGCAGAAAAAAATTATTTTTGGGAATAGAAACACAGGGATGGTGTTTTGCTGTTCCTGGCATGCCACCATATTTGGGTGTGTATCCAAGCACAAGAGATCGCAAATAGTGATCTGCCTAATATTATTCATCAGATAGATCCTTCTGGCTTGAGAATTTGTGATGAGCCTGTTAGTGTGCAGGCCCCATTCCAAATTTAATGCTGGTCATTTGAAAATTTGTGGATATTTTTGTAAAACGTCTTTTAGTATAGCTGGCTATTTCCCTGTAAAGTAGTGATCAAACTGAGGGGTTAATGCATTCAGATAAAGGCTATTTATTAGGATTTTCCAAGGCCTTGAAGACATAGGAACAGCCTACAGATATCAATGTGAGACCTTATATGTCTTCCAATAATCACACCACTGGTTACTTGGACTTTGATTGAAATTTGGCTTCCTAACCGCAGTGGCAATCCAGATAGATTGATTGAGCAGCAAAGGCCTAACTCAAGCATAGTTCTACCACCAACAAAACATAACTCTCCAGCTCATGCCCATCAACCCACACTCTGTAGCATTTGATTAAGACAGGATTGCCTATGTCATCATGCAACAAAGAGTGGAAGCACTCTTTATCACAGAACTTGGCAAATATCCACACCAGCTCACATCTTGAACATTTTCACATAAGCAGGTTGTAATAAATCCAATATGCAGACCTCACAGAATGGACAGGAGGCACAACTCAGCAATTTCACGAGCCTGCAACCTAAGTGATCCAGAACCCTAAATCAGTTGAGACCATTGCATGCTACTTTCCTCTTTTTTCCTTTCAGAAAGTCACTTTCCAACTCATTTATTGACCTTCTATACTCAACAAAGAGTTCACCAAGAAAATCTCAGAGCACATCACCACAGACTCCATGCAACACACCCACCCTACATTCTTCAAAAATGTTAAACTACAAAAAGTCTCAGCACCTAAAACAAAATGAAAACTCTCACAATATATGCCCTTATGACAACCCTGGTGCTCTGAAGACCGCCAGGGCTGCTGTGGCGGTGTCACTGCCAACAGGCCAGTGGTGAATACTGCCAAATTAGGAGTTTGACGGTTTGGCCGAAACCAAACTTCAGAGCCTTTACCTATCCCACCACATAAGCGCGTTCCGCCGGGCTGGAGGTTTTAGGAGGCTGGCCTGGTTTATAGTGGGTAGCAAAGGTACTTACACCTTATACCAGGTCCAGTTATCTCTTATATGTGAAATGTAGTCAGTGTCTTGAAGCCAGGCTGTCTAGGGGTAGCTGTAGCTGAGCAGCCAAGGCTGAACTAGGAGACATGCAAAGCTCTTGCAATACCACTGTAGCCACACAGTACTCACACACATGAAAGAAAATACTCAGTATGACAAAAAAAAAGGTACTTTATTTTAGTGACACAAATGACAAAAATACCTTAGAGACAATACTCCCTTGGGAGGTAAGTAATATACACAATATATACACTAGTATCCAAAAACAGGGAAGTACGCAGTCAGAAAACACTGCAAATAGTGAAAATCACAATAGGTTGCAATGGGCCTAGGGAGAACACAAACCATATAGTAAAATAGTGGACTGCGAAAGTCAGTTTCCCACCTAGGCAAGTGTAGTGTGAAGAGGGGCACTGGGAGTGTAAGAAAACACCAAAGGTAAGTAATAGAACCCACCCCAGAGCCCAGGAAAACAGGAGTAAATCGCAGTAAATTTTCTGAAACGCACAAGAAGTTGTGTTGGAAGATTATGCAAGAACCAGAAGAGAAAGTAAGACACCAATGATGGATTCCTGGACCTGAAGACCTGTGGAAGAATGGGACCAAGTCCAAGAAGCACTGAATATTCCAGCAAGAACAAGATCCCCTGTTAACCTGGATGAAGGTGCAAAGGAAGAACCACTGGTGAGAAGACAAAGTCAGTCATGCACCCAAGAAGACCAATGCGGGTTCCTGGTGCAGACGATGTCCCACACCAGATGGATGATTGTAGTCTGGTTTGCGTTGCTAGATTCCACCACCAAGCCTTGGCACACCAAAACTTGTGGTTAGCATAAAATGTCACTTCACTGGACCAAGAGGGACTTGGTGGCCTCTACCCAGGAGGGTGAAACAGATGGAGCTTTCAGCAACTCAGAGAGCCCTCAGAAGACCAGGCATCATGCCCAGGAGTCCCACAGCAAGGGGTCAAAGAAGGTGTAAATGGAGGCCCATGCATTACAACATAAAGGGATCCCACACTGCCGAAGAACCACTTAGGAAGGTGTGCTTCACAGGATAGAGTGCTGGGGGCCTAACTTGTGCTGTGCAAGAAGAACTTCTTGGAAGTTCGCACACAAGCCTTGGCAACTGCAAGCCAAATGGTGCATGAGGGTACTGTCTTGCATGGGGAGGAAAACTCTTACATCCACCAAAGTTGGACAACTGGAAGTTGGGACTGTCAGGGTCACTTTAGTCTACCTGTGTTGCTGGATCCATGCTCGTTGTCTGAAGAGGGGACCCACACCACTGGTTGTCACTGCAGAGAAGTGCCTGCTGAAGTAGGGAAGTGACTCTGTCACTCCACTGGAGATTCCTTTGGTGCTTCTGGTGCAGGCTGAAGACAGGCAGTCCTCGCAGGATGCAGGATCTGGAAATTGTTGAAGTTGCTGGCAGGAGCAGAAGTTACAATGTTGCAAAAGTCGTCTTTGCTTCTTTGTTGAAGTTTTTAGAGTTCCTGGAGGGTTCATCTGCGGTTCCGTTGGTAGAAGATAGAGCAAAGGATGCAGAGGATTCCTGCTGGAGTTTAGCAATCCGAATCTGAGTAAACACCCAGAGGAGAGACCCTAAATAGTCCTGAAAGGGGGATTGGTCACTTAATCAGGTAAGCACCTATCTGGGGAGGGTTCTGACATCACCAGCTGGCACTGGCCACTCAGATGCTCCCAGAGTGTCCCACCACCTTGGAATCAAAGATGGCAAAACCCAGGGACACTCTGGAGGAGCTCTGGGCACCAACCCTGGGGTAGTTATGGACAGGGGAGTGGTCACTCCCCTTTCCTTTGTCAATTTTCATGCCAGAGCAGGGACAAGGGATCACTGAACCAGTGAAGACTGGATTATACAAGGAGGGCACCATCTGTGCCCTTCAAAGCATTTCCAAGAGCTCTGGGAGCCCACCCCTTCAATGCCTGTAACACCTTTTTAACAACGGGAGATGGTGTTCTGGCTTCATGAGCTTGAGCTACTTAAGCAAGAAGAGGACAGAAACCTGTCTGTAAGGTGGCAGCAGCTGGGGCTGCCTGGAAAACCTCAGAAGGCTGGTATTCAGGTATTGGGGGTCTACTGTGGAGCACCCAGAGTGCGTGGGATTGTGCAACCAATACTAGAATCAGCATTGGGGTACAATTCCCAGTTGTTAGACCCCTTATATGGCCATATTCGGGGTTACCATTGTGAAGCTAGACATGGGTATTGACCTATGTCTAGTGCACGCATAAAAAGGTGTCCCCGAACTCATGCAGTCTGGGAAAATGATCCTGGATGACATGGGGGCACCTCTGGTAGTGCAGGCCAAAGTTAACCCCCGGAGCCCTATTGCACTGGATACCTAAGTACGATATACTAGGGACTTATAAGGGGTGACCAGTATGCCAATTTGGAGTGAAATACTGGGTTACCAGTATGTAGTGATCAATTTGGAAACAGAGAGAGCATAAGCACTGGGGTCCTGGTTAGTAGGACTCCAGTTAGACGGTCAAGCATACTTTGAAAAACAGTAAAACATACTGACAAGCAGGCTATAAACCATAAGCACTGGGTCCTGGCTAGTAGGATCCCGGTGACACAGTCACAACACACTGACATCAGGCAGAAATTGGGGGTAACATGACAAAAAAGGGTACTTTCCTACAGAGGTGAGGACATCCACCACTGCACATGGCGTGATACCGCTATTGGTATCACAAGGCTCGAGACCGCCAGCATTTATCTGGCGGTCGCACTGCCAGAAAAAGCTGGCGGTCTTGCACCCTGGTGACAGGAATAAGCATTCATGTTGCCAGGATACACTTGCACACACGTCCACATATGTGCACATATGCACTCACACACTTCTACACACAAACAAACACACCCCCACTCACCCATGTAAACACAACATATAGACCCATTCACACTGACAAACATACACAAACACCACACTCACGCACGCATTCACTCCCCCTCCCCATGCACAAACATATATTGACACACACACCCCTCTGCATTGCATATACACACTCGCCTTCTCTTCCCCATCCTCTCACAAAACATTCACCCCCTACCCTGTCCACACACAAACACTCACACATGCCGACATGAACCCCCAAACACTCCCCCTGCATTCACGACATACGCACACAAACACCCCCCTCCCCTGTCGAATGATCCATTTACCTCATTTGTTTAGGAGGTCATTCAGGAGGGGACAGGTTCTGGTACTTCCACTGTTGGCAGCCCCTCACCATCTGGACACCACCACACCATAATACAGGTTGTAATATGGTGTGCGGTCTCTTTTTGGCGTGGCGGTACAGCCTCTGCACCGCTGACTGCCAGCACTACTGGTCTCGGGATTCCACACAATTTTGGGCAAAAGTCAGAGATAAGTTGTATTAAGGCAGTCTTAAGACTGCCAGCACTGGCCGTATTTTAGCACCCGCAGCTTCGGAGGTCTTTGAAAGAGACTGCCAAAGTCATCATGAGGGCCATAGTCCTCTAAGCCCCGAAAATTAAGAAACACATTGCCCATTGCTTGTAACCATTCTATTGAAATCTATTCTTGGTCAGTCTAGCCAAGTCTTTGATACTAATAGAGTAATAGAGTAATTCTCATTGCTATACCAGCACATTTAAGAACAAAGAGAGTTTAAGTTGCAAATACAACTAGGACAGCATGGTACCAGCTAACCATTCTTCAGAACTACAGTCCAGGTCTAGATTCAGGGCTGTGCTCTACAATGTCCTAAACACCACACTACCGCTTCTGAAAAGTTCTCCTACTTCCTGTAGAATATCTTATCATAGATCTAAAGAAGCTCAACATTATCATCTAAGCATTGAAGGACATATGGAGCATATTTACAAGAAAGTGATGCAAAAGCTATGATGCACCACTTTTCCTGTGTTATCCTGCGCCCCCTAACGTCACCATGGTAGCGCCGTATTTAAAATATGACTCACAATGGTGCACTTTAGGATAATAGCATCAAAATTCTTGATGCTATTGTGGCACACTGGTTGACTAGCACCCAAAATTATGGCGCTATTTCAGGAATACAAGGGGAGGCCCATTGGAAACAATGGGGCATTCACTTTAATTTTGTAAATTTCACTGCACCATTTTTCTGGGTCTCCTAATGGGGGAACACCCCCCCTTGCATACATTATGCCTGGTGCAAGCAGAACATGGTGCAAGGGGGTATACGGTGGCACAATGCATAGATTGCACCAATTTGTAAATATGTGTTGTGGAAAAGGCCTCCTTGACTCCGCCTTAGTGTAAAAGAAATGATGCTTGGCCAGCACAAGTAGGCACTAGATGCTTGTAAATATGCCCCTATGTTTGCCCCCCTACCTGGCATATGATCTTCAGTATTAGCTACATCACATACAAAATCTTTAGCAATTACATCATTGCATACCCACTACTTAAATAACCAATCAGCTCAACAGCCTGACACTGTAAACCAAATTATCCCCAATATGGCAATAACAAACTGCAAAAAAAGAGATAAATATATGTCTGGCATTCTCCTTCACACTCCAGATGTCTGTAGCATTATTTATGTCAATATCACAACTGTATCACCGGACCACACGTCAGAAAGATTCTAAAACACACCTTTTCAGAGAAAAAAATATTTCTAAACTGGAGGACTCATCACCAAAGTTTACTTTTCAACAAAGCCACAAATCGTACATTGTATCCCTGGTTTACAACTTTTCTTCAATAATCTATAGCTTTCTAGATTGGCCGGCTCTTTACAATCCCCATACATACGTGCTTGTTTAAAGATTGAATCGAGGTACAGTAAAATAGTTGCAATAAAGAAAGAGAGCCTTGTTTGGAAAGATAAACTTTCAAGTTTGCTATTTGCTTACTATTCACCAACTGCAATGTACTTTTACATGTAATTTCTCTACAACTGTGAAGAACTCTGCACAATAAAAGAAAGTCTCTACAGTTTTAAAAATGCTACATGTAAAATTACACTTGTAGTTTATGAATAGCAAAACAATAGTAAATGTATGCTAGACATGTAAGTTAACCTTTGTGAATAGGCCCTATATTTCTAGCCAGAGATGTTGTAGCAAATCCAGTCTTCTTTACCTGGTAACCTCAGAATCCTTGACGTTTTCAGGAGACAATGAAGGCAAAAGCTTTGACCAAGATACGCTGGTTGGTGAATCCGACCTCTACTCCATCATGATCAACCTAAAATTGTGTGTAGATCCCAGTCCACCATGAAGTATTGTTTTTCTACAGTGTTTGAATTTTTAAAGGTGATTTAAAACTTTAAAAATTCATATTTCCAATTTCCCCCGGAATCTATTTTAATGTAATTGGTGTCTTTTGTGATCTATAAAGTTTTATCTATTTTTCTAGATTGTGTTGGGAATGTTAACAAGCTGGGTTCTTTACTATCTAATTAATAATTCATGTTTGTTCAGTGACAATAATATTTTGAACTAGGAATGAAAATGGTGCACTTTACATAAGCATGTGATATTATTCCAAGTTTTTGCCTTTTTTTGCTGAACTCGTTTTTCCTGGACATAAGACTCTGTACATTTTACTTATGATATCCGGTGGTATAATGCTTGCTTTCTTTACTCTGATCATGTTAAATTTGAGATACTCCTAACTGGTGCATTTAAATTTACTCATATGTCCCTAGTAAATAGAGCCAGGTGTACCTAGGGCCTGTAAATGTAATGCTACTAGTGGGATGCAGTGCTCATTAGGCTACCCACTAAAGTAGCACTGTGACACTTGCAAGCAGGCCTGCCACTTCAGCCTGGTTGTGCATTTTTAAACTGCCATTTTGCTTGGGCAAAACCAAGCTTTTGTGGGGCCTAAACCATCATTTTGACATCTATTATTTGTCCATAAGGTAGTCCCCAAGGGCCAGATGTATCATCATCCCGGTTTGCATTTCTTAAATAGCGATTTTTAAGAAATCGCTATTTAAGAAATGCGAAATGGGATGTATGAAAAATGCGATTCGGCAATAGCAATTTATTAAAAGGCCGAATCACAATTAAGAAATGGGACGCCTCTAGACCCATAGGTGCAAATGGTTTGCATTTCCGAATTTGTGAATTCCTGTTAGGGTAATGCAAACCCCAGAGTGCTGGGGGCCTAAGGCCCCCTTTGATGCACCCCAAAAAACTATTTGTGGACATGTAAACCGCACACATGCCCAAGGGGCATGTGTGCGCTACATGTCATTTTAAAAAATGCATTTGTAATGCATTTTTATAAATTGCACATGCTTACCACCAAACTTGAATTTGTGGTAATTGCATTTCCTAAATGCCAAATTCGCATTTAGGAAATGCATGATACATGTGAATAGGTAATTGCAAATAGGTATTTCCTATTTGCGATTACCTGTTTAGGGAATCACAATTTTAAGGAATCACTGTTTTTGCGATTCCTTAAAATTGCACTGCAAATTCCTTTTATAAATCATGAAAGGCAATTTTGCATTGGCAAACAGTGGACTTTTGCGGTTTGCACCATTTGGGAATGCAAAATCCTTCGATACATCTGGCCCCAAATTCCCCAAGAAAGAGATGTATGACACTTAAAAAATGAAGCGTGCATTTTTTTTTGCTTTATATGCCCTGGCATTTGAAATCCTCCTATATAATTTTCATAGTGGTAAGTCTTGCTCCTCCGTAGGAAAGCACTGGGTTAGTCTATGACAATTTTTAGTACTTTGGGCCAGATGTATGAAAACTGGAGCTTGCGACTCGCAAATTGCGATTTTTAAGAAATCGCTATTTCCGAGTCGCAATTGGCCATGTAACAAAATAGCGAATCGGAAATAGCGATTTCTTAAAAATCGCTATTTGTGGTTTGCAAGGCCCATTTACCGAATCGCAATTTGCATTATCGCAAATTGCGATTTTTTGGCGATTCAGTAAAAAATCGCAAAATGCGAGAAAGTTCGAGAATGCACACCTGTAGGAGCCTGATGACATCACCAGCAGGAAATGAGTCATCCCAGGCAGTTTTAGGTGCCACACCCAAACCAGAATCCTGAGAGAGAGCAGCCCAGCCACACAGAGCAGCACTCAGAAGGAGCAAGAACACATAAGCCAGGATGGACACCCCAGGCCAAGCACAGGAGAAGGCTGAAAGGAAGCGCAAGCTGAAATTCAGTGAACAGGAGCTTGAAGTTCTAACTGAGGAGGTGGTGAGGAGCCATGACCGCCTGTTTGGAAAAAGCTCACTCCAGGTGCCTGAGAGTGAAAAGAGGAGATTATGGCTGGACATACAGTCCAAAATCTGCGCCATTGGAGTGGCACAGCGCTCCATCGAAGAAATAAAAAAAAGGTGGTACGACCTGCGCTCCCGTGCAAAGGAGAGGGTGGCAAAGAGACTTGCGGAGGCTAGGGATACAGGTGGCAGAGCACCAACAGAAGCACCATCAACACCATTGGAGGACCTGGTGGAGTCCACACTCCTCCCTGAAGCTGTGACAGGGGCACAGACATCGACACCTCCGGCACACCGAGTACCAGCCAAGGTAAGTGCAATATTGTTTTGTAACCCTATATGTGTATGCACAAAAGCCCCTTAGGAATTAGCATGTAATGTGAAGCAGTGTGTGAGGTAGTCCAGTCCACATCTTAGAAGCAGCACAACAATGCATTATGGGAGTGGCAGTCCACAAACTAGTACTGACAGTAGCACAACAATGTAATTAAGTATAGTGACACCCAAGGTAACACAACACACACAACACCATGTAGAGCAGTACCTGTACCTTTATTGCCATTGTCTGACAGATAATGTAACATACAGAACTGACATGCTGCATATTGTTGTTGCAGGTGGGCCAGGCCCAGCAGCCACACCATCTACATGTGTAGGAGAGACGGACACCCATCAGCCCTCAGATACAAACACCAGTGGGTCCCTCCACATGTCCACTGTCCGACGCAGGCCCAGGGCACTGCCACTGCCAGAGCTCAGCGACGACTCTGATGAGCAGCAGGAAGGGCCAAGCACACCGTCAGCACCAGACAGGCGCAGCCAGATTCTGGAGGGCAGGGGTCAGCCAACCACAGCACCACGGAGGATTGCGACGGAGTCCCGGGCACAACATCATGAGGCAGGTGAGGGTCCCTCCTTATTCGGGGGCCTTGAAGCTGCTATGTTGCAGCAGCAGCGTCTGCAAAATAAGGGGAACCTTAGTTTAGACAGAAACCTGCGCAAACACAACCGCAGCATGATGGGCCTGCATCGCCAACTGGACGCACTCAATGGCAATATTGTACAGCTGCTTGAGGGACAGGCGCAGGCTTCAGAGGACACCAGGGACCTTACAAGTGCTGTCTGTGACCTCTGCCAGGAGCTGCGCCATGAGAGGGTTAGCCGGCACAGACAGGAGCACAGATTCCAGACAATGTTTGGCAGCTACTGCAGGTCCTCTAACAGGATGGCAAATTCCACTGCATTGATCACCCGTCGCGCAGTGGCAGTGCAAGTGGAGGCTGCACATAGCAGCAGGGACGTTGTCCAGGGACTTGTTCAGATCACAAATGTGATAGAACACATAATGGGACAAAGATCAGCCACTCCAAGTGAGGTAGCACTGGGGGACACTGAGGACAGTTCCAGCATGGGCAGTGTTGCCGTACCAGCAGCAGACACCAGACGGCGCAGTGCCAGGCACAGCACTGCCACTGAAGGTGACAATAGAGGTGCCAGTGACTTAACTGGGCACCCGAGTGGTGTGCGTGGGAGAAAAAAGTGACTCTTGCCGCCATTAGACTGCTGTTGCCACTATGAGGAAATAGTGCATGACTCTGGTCATTATTTTTTTTGCGTTTGTCACATCACCTGTTTCATTTATTTCTCACTCATACATTACCTGACGTAAGGTAATACATTTATATCACTACAGGTACAGTTGTCAGTGGATTTGTGTCATCATACTCACATCTGAAATGGTTGTGTGTGATGTCGGCACGCCTCTGCCTTCCCTCTGCTGCTCTGGTCCTGTCTGCTGGCTGTAGAGGTGGTATGGGATCGTCATCCTCATCTGATTCAGTGTCACTGATTTCTACAGGTATGCCCCTGGTTGTAGCTATATTGTGCAAGATTGCACAAGTAGCCACTATTCTACATGTAGTCTCTGGACTGTACTGTAGTGCCCCTCCACTTTTGTGGAGGCACCGGAAGCGACTCTTCAGCAGTCCAAATGTGCGCTCCACTACGTTGCGGGTTGCCCTGTGTGCTGCATTGTATCTCCGTTCTGCTGGTGTTGTAGGATTGAGGTAGGGCGTCATCATGTAGGTGCGCACTGCGTAGGCACTGTCTCCTGGAAGGAACAGAGGTACAATGAGTAAGTGAGCCATCTGAAGTCACAACTGCATAAATGCGCCAGTGTACAGAGGGAAAATACCTAGTAGATATCCTTCACCAAACTCCCCAGCTAGCAGTCTTGTGTGAATGCCGCTGTGGCGAAAGATGTACGAATCACGTGTGCTCCCTGGGTACCTGTCCAGGAGATCTGTTATGATACAGGAGGCATTGCATATCACCTGAATATTCATGGAATGTTGGTATTTACGGTTTCGGTACACATACTCTGTGGCTGATGGTGGACATATTGCCATATGTGCGCCATCTATGACACCTAGGACGTGGGGGAACTGTGCTATCTGGTAAAACTCTATTTTTGTCTGCTGTATTTCCTGTGGGGTGTGGGGGAATCTGATGTACTGTTGTAGTTTGCTCAGCATGGCGTTGATGAAAGAATTAAAAAATCTGGAGAGGGTACTCTGTGAGACCCCACCAGCTGCTGCTATGACCCCTTGATAGCTCCCTGAGGCGAGTAGGTGGAGGGAGCATAATACCTGCACATGGGTGGGTATGCTATGAGTCCTTAGTGTTCTGTGCTGCAGTATGGGTTGTAGCTCAGCTATCAGGTCAAGTATCATGGCTGAGTTCAACCTATACCTCTCATATATTTCCTCCTCTGTGAGGTCAAAAAGTGTAATGCGCACTCTGAAAATGCGCTCCTGTCTCCTCCTCCCTCTCCTCAAACCTGCCAAGATCCTCATCTTCCTTGCCATGACGTAGAGTGCAGCCATTGTGGAAAAGTGTCTGAGGCATTCTGGGCCTCTTTATATAGGTTGCACCTGGTTACCACCTGGTTTCAGTTCATGGTATTTTGCATGTGCAAAATGCCATTCTGCGAAAAACCACAATTTGCAATTTTTTGATGCATCTATTTGCGACTTGGATTTTGCGAATCGCATTTTGCGCCTCGCAATTTCCTACTGGAAATACCAAATCGCAAAATGTGCCTCGCAAAACCAGGTTGCAACGCAAAAAATCGCAAAAATTGTGATTTCTTATTTTTGGTCTGCGAATGCCTTTCATGCATCACAGACCACGTTTTTGCACTCGCAAAAGGCTGATTTTTGCGATTCGCACCGTTTGCGAGTGCAAAAACATTCTGGCCCTTAGTTTCCATATGGGATCATCTAGAAGAATGATTCAAGGGCTTGTTGTAATAGTAATGTAAAATCCAACTTATTGGTTAAGTTTACTTTAAATTGCTATTTTCGAAATTACAGTCTTAGAAAGTTGACTTTTTCCTGCATAAAGCCAAAAGGGCATTTCTGCCAGTATCCAGTATGAAGTGTCACATACCTGTTGATGGCTCCCCTGTTGTGAGGATCTGGGTTGATCCCAGACAGTGGACAAAGGGCATGGGTGTGTTGAGGTGTTTTTCTTCTGTGAGTAGATTTGCCTGGAGGCTCTTCCCAGCCCCAACCTTATCTTCAAAGGGTACCTACCCTGTCACTGGCAGATGTAGCTCACACCCAAGCTTGCTCCCTTTTTGTCTTCCTAGAAAATGTGGCCCAAATGAAAGAGGGAGGGATAACTACCCCAGAACTGGTTTGGAGTGATGAGTGGACGAAAGGTTCTACTCTATTGGACTTATGGAAAAATGAGTACTGTTGTTCAGGTTACACCTAAACACACAACTGCTACAAAAATGGGTATGGTCCCTCCTAGGGATGTTTACTCTATTAGTTAGGGAGCGGCCAGTGGTTTGTCTCACCCACAGGCTGACAATGAGCATTAATTCCCAGTAACCTCCTCAAACACTCCAAAATCTGGGAAGATCTGAAGAAGGACTGCGCTGCTGTCTGAAACCTGAATGATGACCTATCCTGCTTACCTTGAACCCAGGACCATAGAAGTTACTCCAAGGGTCAGTGGCTGACATCTTGTTTGAGCTGCAGGGGCACAATGAGACTTCACTTTCCTCTCTCCCCTGCAACTTCCCAGTTGACCAGTTCCAACTAGACCTGCCCTGGACCCTGCTGCTGGCCGCTGCTAGAGTGAGCCCTATCCCTCAGGGAGTGCCCCCAGGTTCTACATCGATGGTTGGTGTTAAAGAGTATTCTTCCTTTCTTCAAACTGCAAGATGTGGGGCTTAGAAATGTTGTACAGAAACAGAGATCAGCATCAAAGTTGCAGCCATCAACATCAAATCAATAGTCAGCCTCAACTTGCTGGTTTGCCTCCCTGAATAAGATCTGGCTTACAGAAAATTTGGTAACATTACAAAGTAACATCTGATTGACATCAAGGCCTCCCTGGTAATGGGATTCAGGCTTCCACTGCTCTGAGTGTTCCCACCTTCATCAATGCCCCCACTGGAACCTCACTCATTGAGCCTTGTTTTTGATCCAGCTTGCCCTAACCATGACTCATCAGCAGCCACTTTTCCTCCATAATAGTTTCTAAGTTAGAAGTTAGAAACTTTTCCCCAGAATGAACCTGGTCCCTGTTGCTGACCGTTGTTCCACCAAGGTGAGCCTAAATAGTTGACTTTGACCTGGTCTAGCATGACCAGAAAACAGTGCTTGGTACTTTTTGGCGCTATTTTTATTTTAAAATTTAAAAATCAGTTTCAATCATTGGAGTTTTGTCATTTTGGAGTCATTTTATTTATTAAAATATTATCTGTCTAAATTGGTTTAGGACTTTCCATGTGTTGTGTTTTCACTTCATTACTTTTGAGTACTGCATAAATACTTTATACAATGCCTCCAGATTTAGCCTGTCTGCTTTTTGCTTTGCTAAGAGAGTGTTAAGCAGAGTTTTATTTAATAAATTAGTGATTTACCCTAATAAAGATAGTGATTATTATTTCAGTTGGATCCTCACCCATCACCACTAATATTCCATTTCTTAAACCATGTTTTATAGCATAGGCCAGAGAAAACCTTAACTAAGCCCTCCTCCATATTGTATTTTTAAGCACCTGTGTTTTCATCTCACTCTACATCCACATGCAGTAGAGCGTGCACAAGTGCAAAGTCTTGTTAATATATTGTTTTGGCAAACTCAAAGGAAGCCATCCATCCAATTGTGACTGTTAAAGGACTTACCCTAACTATTTACATTGAGTCTGTTCATTATGTGAGTCCGTCATTGCTTTGACTGTAACTAGGTTTGTGCTCTCACATCTAATGACATTAGGTCAAAAGGGAGCTTAATGATATTCATTTAGGGGATGTGGTTAAGATGGTGTTAGGTGATGCTGCATTATAGTCTGTCTTTTGGTTTGTGATTTTCAATGTTCCTTTTTTTTATAAGAGAGGCTTTATCTGGGGGTAAGCCATGAGTTACTTGCTTGACTCTTATACAGCAGACACATATCCGATTTGTCTCATGTTTAGTACTTGTAATTGTTTGTCAGATTTTATGCTGCATGTGGCTGAATCTGATGTTAATTCTCTATATTTTTGCCTTCTTAAAACAATTTTGAACTACAATTATTTTGAACCTTTAATACACCTTCATGGTTTCTAACTTGTACCCTGTCTTAAGAAGGCCTATTGAATTGCTACCTGTTTATGTGATGATTGATTTCTGTGTGGGGCACATCAGCTCATCTATTCTCAAGGATTACTCTGCCCCAGTCCCGTAAAGGTGGTTTAGCTACTATCTACGACGTTATCAATGACAGTGTCAAAGGTTTTGGTGGGGAATGTGGATAAGGATAATAGATTAGGTAAGGTCTATAAATAAAATTTCCCCTTTCCTTTGGAATTCTGTCTACAACCTTGATACCTAAAGTCTGGACTAATGGGATTTATAATGTGTTTTTTCAGTGTTTCAGGGCTGTTCACTAGCCATAAAGTGTATAAATTGGGTGAATGTATTGTGACAATTGTTTGACATTGAGCCAGTCATTGAGACATTGTAATTTCTGAGTGTGGGGTTTTAAGGAAAAAAATATTTTTAGTTATGTGATTTCATGTACAGGTTTTAGGAGTTTCAGTTATGGTGGTTTTCATGGTTTTGCCATATTTTGTTTTGATTAGATTGTTGAAGCTTATTCTAGATGTAAAATTTGGACATTTTAGAGAATATTGAAATACTGTGATTAATGTTGAATTTCCTTTGGTTTCGGTACACAGATTCATTGATATCAAAGATCTCAAAATATACATGTGTTGGATATGTCTGCAAAGTGGAGATAGGGCATTTCTAAATTACTGAAATGCTAGTTGAATGCATCTTAGTCTAGATTGATGATTGTTATTTCTTTGGTGCCCATGAGTAAATGCAATGATCAACTGGTGATTTGCCACTGTGATTAATAGTATAATAGATACTATCCTCTTTCTGAGTGAAATTGAATTCCCTTCCCTGACTTCTTTTATTCAAATAAAGAAGATAATTAATTTTGCTTGTTTTGGATTCGTTTGTTTGTGGTTCGGAAAGCATTTCAATAAAGTGAGTTCCTCTGTAATTTACTGATCATCTCAGTGAGTAACGGTGTGATTGGCTGGTTGTCGCTGTAGCTCACCTTGTAGTTGGTTAGCCCGTGTGTTACTGTTTATTGAGTACTGTTGTTTATATCACATGTATAATCCACTTGAGTAAAAATCTGTGCTGAATTGAAAAGGTTGAAGATTTCTATCATAGAAGGAGAAAGAATTCCTCCAGAAGATTCTCCAAGTTATGAAATGATGATAAGTTGAGGAATTCATACATGTATGTGTTTAAGGGAATGGCATGATATCACACCTGATGAGAAGAACATGCAATTTCCTTTAGAGGGTGCCTTAGTGTAAGAAAGCTTGGAAATTTTAATGGATGTGATGTATGAAAGAAAACCACAGCCTAGACCTATACAGTTAGAGGCATTAAAAGATGTGGGATCATATAGCAATCAAGAAGAAACACAAAAGAGTGAAGAACTAGATTGGAAATGCTATGGGCCACTGGTTAGACTTTGAATGGTGAATGCATAGCACAGCATGCAGAGAGGATCCTGTGCTTGCTGGCTGTGGTTCCTGCAATTGTCAATGAGAAAAACATACAGAAATAGGAGGGCAAATTTCTAGATGACCAACTACACTCATAACCTCCTCCTTATAAAGATTTTTCGCAGAGACTACTGGCTCAGCATATAGGTGCATTAGATCTGGGCATGACCACCTATGCATCAGTAGTACCAAGAGACAAATAGAGTGAAGTAGGGGTAGTGGAAGTAATTCCATTTGCTATTGACCCAGTTAACCATACCTTTACTACTCTTAATACAGTGCACTCGAGGGACCCACCTAGAAGGGAGATTAATATTTTCCAATTGAAAATTGATTGGAGAAATTTTACAGGATACAACTGGTGGATGTTGGCGATATACAATGAAAATGAGTTAAAATAGTTGAGCAAAGAAATGGCTAGATTCTGCATGAAACAAACTTAAATAATTAGCAGAAAAATGTGACATTAATTTATATAGAAGTAGAAGCTTGTGTAGAATCTAAAGAATGGACCTGAGTGCACCTAAGGTGAACAAGATGAGTTTATTAACCCTATGTGCATGTATCAGTGAATTAATTAACTACAAAAGGGATAGTTCAGACATAAAGAAACGCATGGCTAAATGGAAAAACAAAGGAGGTGATAAGGCACACAAGAAGAAATGAGATGTAGAAAAAGAAGAAAATATGACAATGAGTAAATTTGAAATGGAAATGGTTGTGACTGAAGTATTTGTGGGTGGAATGCAAGGCAGCAATAGTATGACCAACACAGGAGCCTCAAAAAGGTCTGTCTCCAAATGGACAAAGTGCTTGCTGTTAAGGAGATGTGCAGGAAAGTGATTAAATATTCAAAGCAAAAAATGCCTGAAAAAGAGGTAAATTGGTCGAAATTATGAGGCATACACAAGAGAGAAATCAGTGCATGGTTACTAGTTATGATTTATGCACATTTTTATAAAGTACAGCAGAGTTGATGATCCAACAAAAGAAGATATAAGCGGTTTTGTGTCAGTCTTTATGTTAGCATTGCATGTGATTTGTTGAGAGTATTGAAATACTCATTTATACAACGTACTACTGTAACTGTTCTGATGCAAAGCAGGGGAAGCTAGAAGAAAAAAATAATGGTTGCACAGACAAACATTTTAAGAAAGGTGCTAGAAATCAGGTGGTATGGTTGGGTTTTGATGCTGGCTATGTTGATTATGCACATTTTGGTGTGATTCCGAACATGCAATGAGTTGGTGTGAAAGGGGAAAATGTGTCATCTACACAGGTTGGGAATGTTGTTCCTCAGGGTAGAGATTTAGGAGTTGTGAATAACTGTAGTATAATGAAAGCAGACATTAACATGCTTAAGGAATATACTCCTTGTCATTATTGTAGGTGCCTTGAGCACTGGAAGCTGGAATGTAGACAGAATCCAGATAACAATCATAATGAGTTTGTTCCCCTAATGCAGCAGAATGTAAATCAGTTAGTCTAAAATAAACTGCCACATCCTCCGTCAACTGCACTAGCTCAATTGTTTTTGTGCAGAACATGATAAATGAAGGCCAATTTAATGTGATTTGCATGTAGCTCATGTTATACAGCAACACATTTCAAAATAAAATACCTAATTTCCAACATAGTTCTAGTTTTCAGCAAAATCCTTTAATGATTAATAAAGATGTCCCTCCAGTTCCAACAGCATTAGAAATTCTCAATGTAATTCCTTCTGGACTGAATCAGTTGCAATGACAGTGCCTTTAGGGGTGAGGGTTGCATGTTTGGTGCAGTCCTAGAGGTAGACCAGAGTGGCCCACACATATAAGGTTAGGTGTATGGCAGAGCAGTATGATTCGTAATCAATATAGGCACTTTTCACTCCATGGTTCGATCTATGAAGATTCCGAACCAACCCCTCCCTGTAAAATACATCCAAGATGTAGGTATCAGTAAACAAATAAATTCTAATCAGATCTAACTACATTTTCCTGAGAAAATTGATCAACAGAAAAAACAACCACCAATTAATAATGTGTGGAATGAGTCCTGTTCATCTAGTAGGCAGAGATTTACTCTGCCAAATGAACTTAGTAATTTGTTCTATGCCAGATGGTAAAACAGTTTAAGTATAGGAGGATATTCTGAATTTAAAATAAAATCACTAGAATCAAAGGTTCATCTATTCCTGGTTCCTATAAAAGAGGATTTACCTCCTAATTTAAAACATACAGTGATACAGGAAGCATAGCCTTTTACAGGTAAGGGAATTAGATTGATTAAAAGAGCAACACCAGTAAACGTTACAGTGAAACCATATTCAGTTTACCACTGACATATTAATACAAGCTTACTTGAGTAGCAGAGGAGGCACAAAACAAATGTTCACGAAAATGGTTTTAAGAGAAGTGCTATGTAACCCCTGCAATTCTCTGCTCATGGGAATTTTTAAAAACAAGCACAAAATAGAAGGTGGTCCATGACCTCTGTAAAATCAATAAAATGTGGTACCAAATCGTACTGTCCTTTTGTTTCAGATCCTTGTGTACAGAATGGGTCATAATCATTGACTTGTGCATTCATCTCCTTACCTCTTCATGAGTATAGTCAATATCTGTACCAATGACATCAAAAGCACAGCTGAAACAGAACACAGAAGTCAAAGGACTCACCTCTGGAGACTCAGAGAACAACCACAACGCCATGGAGCCCGAGTTGCATATGTTCCCCATGCTTGTATACCTTTTTCTGCATTACGAACATCAATGCTGGTGAAGACGACCACGGTGAGAACTGCCGCCTAGCACACAAGGGAGAGGGGATGAAAAAGAGAGTGACACACACACACGCATCACCCCCAGCCCACCCATACTCACAACCAGATGCACTAACATTACATATACAGCCAGGAATAATGCAAGGACAAAAGGAATTGTTTAAAGTGAGTGTAATAAGACAAAATAGTATAAATACATGATTTAAATTACATATTTACAAATGGTGGGACACTGCCCAGTCCTCAATGTCCGTGGGCCAAGAGCCACAACACATAGGCCAAGGCCCACCTCACTCCTGCAACAACACCGAGAGAACAATGCAGGGGCATCAGGTCGAAAATGCACAGGCACCTCAGGGAGACGGGGAATGGGGGGGGCACCTCAGCTGGAAGATGATACAATGAATCAGGTCCTGGAGGGGGCTACATGCCCTGTGCGATGTCCTGGGGAGTGCAAGGCCGCAGTGGAGGCAGTGGATGTTGATATGTCTGTATCTGGATGGTGTTTGTGTGAGTGCCTGGGGGATAATGTGTGGAGCTTGTGATTGCCTAAGCCACTCCTGTGTGTTGTTTTGTGTGAATGCTGGTCTGCCTGTGTGCTTGGGATAGGCTTGGGTTGAGGGGAATGGAACTGGGTAGAGGAAGTTGGAGAAGGGAGACTAGAAACAGGGACAAATGGCTGCCATCAGAGAAGAGGCCAGAGCCTGGATTGATCTCTGTTGCCGCCATGCCAGAGTGAATGCCCTCCAGGAATGCATTAGTTTGTTGCGAATGGGCCACCAGACCCTGGATGGCATTCACAATCGTTAACTGCCCAACAGAGATGGATCACAGGAGGTAAATAGCCTCCTCACTCAGGGCAGCAGGGCTAATGGGGCAGGGCCTGAGGTGCCTGGGGTGAAGGAGATGCCCACCCTCCTGGGTGAGCAGGCACGGGAAACACTGCGAGGGGCTGCTGGGAGGGCTGTGATGGTACAGGGGTGCTGGCTGTACCTATAGTTGGGGTGGGCATAGAGATGTACGCCACCACCAGGGAGCTTCCATCAGAGGAGGTATCACTGTCTGAAATGTCCCCTTCTGTCTCCGCCGTGGTGCTCCCCTCACCCTCCGTCCAACTGGAGCCCTCACCGTCGGTTGATTTGGACTCATGGACCCTGTGGGATACAGCTCCCTCCGTCGCTGGTGCCTCTGCTCCTCCGCCAGATGATGCTAATGTTCATAAGGACAGGGTGACAAAATAAAAAGGGGGAGGGAGAGACAAAGGATACAGCCCTACACACTAGGCAGTTCACAACCACTCACAATGGTAGTCACCAGGCCATGGACAGAAATTCCTAATGCCCATAGCGGCATACCTGAGACCCACAGACCACTGCCTAGTAGTGGATACCTACTAGCTTGGTAGGAGGTGTGGACATCAGACCCTGCCCAACATGGGACCTACCCTGCAATGCCCGGCCTGGCCTAGGGGCACCCACAGGCCCACATCCCCCAACCGGAGACCACCCCACCATGCGCAAGTAGCATATTGGGAAACTCTACTCACCCCCTTGTGGCTGCTGTGATGCCCTCAAGTGCCCATCCAGCTCCGGATAGGCCACTGCCAGTATGCGGGCCATCAGGGGGGTCAGGGTTTGATGGGCACCCCTTCCTTGTTGAGAGGCCATCCCCAGCTGGGCCTCTGCCGTCTTCCTTGCCCAGCGTCTCAGGTCCTCCCACCAATTGTGACAGTGGGGGCTCCTCCTGCCATAGACACCCAGGGTCCGCACGTCCTTGGCGATGGCACGCCATATACCCTTTTTCTGATGGGCGCTGACCTTCAGAAAATACACATAGAAAAAGGTATCAGTCTGACCGTCCGGCCTGTTACACTCATGTCTCAGCATTGCCCTCACATCCCCTTATGCACAGACATTGCCCACCATACATGCAACACGCTGCCCAGGAACCTTCCACCAACCCCCCCTTCATGAGGCCCTCACACACAGCACTCTATGCATTCATGCCACATGCGTTGTGCACACAATGTACACACCTGTTAATCTGGAGGCCCATATAGCATTCGGTACTGGGGTAGGATCCTATCCACCAGTCTCTCCAACTCCACAGTCGTGAAGGCAGGGGCCCTTTCCCCAGTGACCCAAGCCATGGTCGGTTCCAGACACAGGTCACAGCAGCACTTGCAGTGAAGGTCCTCTCCTGTTGAAGGTCAGGTGTAAAATGAGTGAACAGATGGAAAACGGTTGTCATGTCCGCGGCGGTGCGTACCGTCACCGCCGGCGTACATCACCATTAGCCACTGTAACCCATAGGGCCCAATGACAACGATGAGGAGTTGCATGGCGGTACTCGACGGTGCACAACATCAGCGGAATTACCTCATTTCCACATGTCCATCCACACAGGACATGCAGTCACCATTTCATGGGAGGCAGGCCATGGCACCTAACCGGGTCACAGTATACATAGGCACCAGTTGGGCCTATACAACAATATACTGTTACAGTCACAACATGCAGTGCAGTGTAGTGTTTGGAAATGTGGAATACTGACCAGCTGCTCCCCGTTTTGCCCCCTAGATTACATCTGCTGCGGATGAATAGGAGATGGAGACATCCCCCTGTGTACACACCCCCAGTGGACATGGCAACAATGGAGGACAGGCACATTATCCTCACCTATAGACTGGACAAGGCCACAATCACAGAGCTGTGATTTCTGCTGATATCTGCTATCCGTCGGCCCACCGGGATCCCCTCTCTTGTGCAAGTCCTATCTGTGCTCCATTTCTTGCCAACTAGCTCCTTCCAAGTGACAGTGGGCTTGGCAGCAGGAATGTCACAGCCAATGTTCTCAGTAGTGCTGACCAGAATGTTGTCTGCCCTGATTAAACACATGTGCAGCTACATCTTTTTCCCCAAGGTGGAGGATTTGGCCACAGTGAAAGCTGACTTCTATTCAATGGGACATATCCCCAACATAATTGGGGCTATTGATTGTACACATATTCCATTTGTCCCCTCCCCGAAGAGATGAACAGGTGTTCAGAAATCGAAAGAGCTTTCACTCCATGAATGTACAGATAGTGTGCCTGGTGGACCAGTATATCTCCCATGTCAATGCAGAGTATCCTGGGTCTGTGCATGATGCCTTTACCCTGAGGAATAACAGCATCCCATATGTGATGGCTCAACTCCAGAGGCACCGGGTGTGGCTAATAGGTGAGCCCTGGCTTCCACCCAGTGGATGTTGGTGTATGGGTATGGTGTTGGCTATAAGGGTTAGTGTGTGTCTAACAGGTGTCTCTCAATATTTGCAGGTGACTCTGGTTACCCCAACCTCTCATGGCTACTGACCCCAGTGAGGAATGCCAGGACAAGGGCAGAGGAACATTACAATGAGGCACATGGATGGACAAGAAGGATTATCGAGAGGACCTTTGGCCTCCTGAAGGCCAGGTTTCTTTTCCTCCATCTAACTGGTGGATCCCTGTACTACTCAACCAAGAAGGCCTGCCAGATAATCGTGGCATGCTGCATGTTGCGTAACCTTGCCTTGAGATTCCAGGTGCCTTTTCTGCAGGAGGATGAGGCTAGAGATGAGCATATGGCAGCAGTGGACCCTGTGGACAGTGAAGAAGACGTGGCAGTGGATGAGGATGAGTACAACAGAACATCAATAATACAACAGTACTTCCAGTGACACACAGGTAAGACACTGTAACTTCACTTTACATTGACAGTTTTGTGTTGTACATGGCAGGCAGATTCTCCCAATTCTATGGTCACTTACTATACCCTTTGGCATCTCTATTTTCAGATATCTGTGCCCCACTATGGCACCTGGTGTGTTGACTGCAGCCTACTACAGGCCATTCCTATGTATACTTTCCTGTACTGCAGTGTTTAAAGCTTTTTAAACAAATACATAGTTCAATCATTCACCAGACTCCAGACTTGTATTTTTTTAATGATATTTATTTAAGTGCCAATAAGTAGAGGGGAATGTGCAATGGGCTGGGGTGATGGTGGAGGAAAGTCCACAATAGAGTCCAGTCTATTTGTATCACAGGTGCATTGTCCAAGGGGGAATATGAAGGGGAGCAATGACAGTTCAAGGTGGACAGGGTGACAGAGTGGGACATAAGGGTGACAATCAGTGGAGTCCTATTTCCTGGCGGGGGTCTTGGCAATGTTCTCG
Source organism: Pleurodeles waltl (assembly GCF_031143425.1). Taxonomy (NCBI): domain Eukaryota; kingdom Metazoa; phylum Chordata; class Amphibia; order Caudata; family Salamandridae; genus Pleurodeles; species Pleurodeles waltl. Next base: position 647,225,423 of record NC_090438.1, on the reverse strand, counting down.
GGCTTCTGCCTGGATCGAAGGGACTGTTTGCATGGTGGTTCTCCTTCTGCAGGGGGAGGGGTGCTGGTGGCCTGTGGCGGGGTCTCCTGTCCACTAGTGACAGCGGAGGTGGAGGGCTGTTCAGCGATGTGGCTAGTCTCAGGGGCCCGGTGGTGTGCCACTGCCTCCCTCATGACGTTGGCCATGTCTGCCAGCACCCCTGCAATGGTAACCAGGGTGGTGTGGATGTCCTTCAGGTCCTCCCTAATTCCAATGTACTGTCCCTCCTGCAGCCGCTGGGTCTCCTGCAACTTGTCCAGTATCTGGCCCATCGTCTCTTGGGAATGGTGGTATGCTCCCAGGACGTTGGTGAGTGCCTCCTGGAGAGTGGTTTCCCTGGGCCTGTCCTCCCCTGTTGCACAGCAGTTCTCCTACCTTCCCTCTTGTCCTGTGCCTGTCCCCTGAACCGTGTGCCCACTGCCACTGACCCCAGGTCCCTGATCGTCCTGTGTTTGTGACAATTCAAACTACACACACCTGATATACATACACACCCCACACCCACACACCCACACCACGCCGGAGGTCCCTGCAGTGGTGGACACACTGCTGATTGACGTGTCCTGGGGACAGAGGTATGGGCCTGCTGGGTGGGTGCTGTGCTGGTGTTTCCTGAGGGGGGAGGCTCTATGGTGGTATGGGACTGTGCCTGGGTAACCGACTGTCCGGAGATCCCTGATGGGCCACGCTGCTCATCCAGATCCGGGTGTCCAGAGCTTCTGTCATCACTGTGGGCCTTTTCTGTGGAGGGACTAGATGCTGCTGGCACCTCCTCTCCGGTGACGTTGGGTGGGGGACCTGTGGGGGTGTAAATGCAGTGTTACTGTTTCTGCGTGTGACATCTTGTTCATGGGTGTGTTGCTCTCTATGGTTGTGATTGCCCTTTCAGCTTTGCCTTGTGTGAGTAGTGATATTGTGGGCTAGGTGATTCTCTATAATGTGCATGCTTTAGTGATGGATGTTCATGCAGGTCTGTAATGGGGGTCTGTGCATTGGTGTTACGTGGGGTGTATGTAAGGTGGTGGAGTGATGGGGGTGAGGGTAGGAGTGGGGGTATGGGAGGGCATGCAGGTAGGGGTGGTGAAAGTAATAAGGAGTTGATTTACCAGAGTCCAGTCCTTCTGCCAGGCCCTCAGGATGCATAATTGTCATATTTGCTCCTCTCATGTTCTTAGTTGTGGGGGTGGGGGTCCACCACCAGTCCTCTGTACTGCTACCTGGTGTCTTGCTACCACGGAATGCACCCTCCCCCATAGGTCATTGCACCTCTTCCTGATGTTATCCCTTGTTCTTGGGTGCTGTCCCATGGCATTGGCCCTGTCCATGATTCTCTGCCATGGCTCCATCTTCCTATCAATGGATGTCTGCTGTACCTGTGATCCAAACTGCTGCGGCTCTACCCTGATGATTTCCTCCACCATGACCCTTAGCTCCTCCTCTGAGAACCTGGGGTGTCTTTGTGGTGCCATGGGTGTAGTGTGAGTGGTGTGTGTGAGGGTGTGTGGGGTGATGTGTTGGGGAGTGTGCTTTAAGGTGCGTGGATGGTATATGGGTTATGGTGTTATGTGGCTCTGGTTCTGTGGGTGCTCTTGGTGTCTCTCTCTTTGAGTTGACAATTTGTTTTAGCCCTAAAGTGTTGTGGGTAGTGTGTATGTGTGTGTCTTATAGTGGTGTGGGTGTGGGGTATGTATGTGTATCAGGTGTGTGTAGTTTGAATTGTCCATTGTAGTGTTGTTTTGTTTGAGTATGTGTATTTTGAGTGCAGCTGTATGTACCGCCAATGGTTTACTGTGGTTGAATGTCCGCCACAGTGATTCTTGGGTCATAATGCTGTGGGTGTAGTTCTGTTGGCATAACGGTGTGGGCTTTGGTACCGCCAGTTTATCACTGACCTTTGGGCTGGCGGACTTGTGTTTGTGGCTGTATATTGACGGATTGCTATGTGTGGGTCATAATATGGGTATCGTTAATCTGCCGTGCTGGCGGTATGTTGGCGGCAGTCCGCATGGCGGTTAGAGGGACTTACCGCCAATTTCATAATGAGGGCCAAAGTGTAACCCACAAAAATGCATTACTATATAAAGCAAGTTTTCTATTTGGGATACCACATTGAGAAAATGGTGGGAAAAGTGCCTAAAGAATGTTTTTCTGCAATCTTGAAAATGCATTCTCCATCAACCCCGATAGACAAGAGAAGTGAGGATGTCTCACGGTATGGTTAGTTTCTATAGACAGTGGATTCAAACATTTCCCTGAATGCTTGGTCTTTACTGAGACTTACTCATATGTATGTAAATGTTCCAGTGCCATTCAATGAGGAGTACATGAATGCCTTCCTCAAGCTCAGAGATAAACTCTATAGTGCACCCACCCTAGGAATGCCTCTTTATGAAAAAGAGTTTTACTAATTTTGTCATGAAAGAGAAGAGTGTGTAAATGTAAGAATGAGCAAAAAATCCTAGTGGCTGACAACATTTACTTACGAAATGTGAAATCGTGATGAAAATTGTGATCATGATTGCCATGATGTAACTGAGATGTGCACCAAAGCAAGACCAGACTTACAAGCTTTTCCACTTGAACAAGGGGATTTCATTTTATTTGTGCCTAGTTTTTGTCTAAGAGCCCATCATGGAGCATTCAGAGCATTATGTGCAGTCTGTACCATATAGAATATTATGGAAAAATCATACAAGTTTCAGAACTGAAGTACAGAATTATACTTGCTTTGCACCGAATTGGGTTAATTTTTTTTTTTACACAAATTCAGAGCAAACCTAACTCCAAATTTATACTTTGGTGCTAGACCCGTCTACAGCCAAAGTTTTGGAGTTAAAGCCATTTTTTCCTAGCAGGAAACTACCTTGCATCAATGAGATGCAAGGTAGACGTTCCCAGGCAAAAAATGACGATATGGCCTTAGCAGCATATTTTCCCCCATGCTAAAATCAAGCACAGGGGGAAGGGGGCCATTTTTTAATGCCTGGGTCAGGGCAGGCACTAGGGTACCTGTGAGCCTATTTACATGGTCAGATACTATGGAATGGGCCCACAGATGCCCTTCCCTAGCCCCAGTGACACCCCCACCCACACCAGAGGGACACCAGAGGATGGGGGACCCCATCCCAGGTAAGTAAGATGAGTACAGGTAAGTATTGTTTTTTTATTTTCAAAATTGCCATGGGGGGGCCTAACTTGGGACTCCCGACATGGCACTGGGCCCAATGGCCTTGCCCATGGGACACAAATCCCCTGGGCATAGCCATTGGGGTGGTGGGCATGACTCTTGTCTTTAGTAAGACAGGAGTCATGTCCATGGGGGTTTTAAATCAAACAATGACGCTAGTCTGGTTAGAGGCATTTTTATGCCTCTGCCTATACTAGCATCATCATTTGACGCACAACCTCCTGATCCCCCTACACCTTTCCCACCCAGCTAGTGTCCTTTTTTATGACCCTAGCCAGGCCTTACTGCCGGCTACCACCATTCCATAAATATGACATCCGGCTGGCATCTTGGAATGGCGCTAGCCAGAGGTATACTTTTTCATGCAAAACCACATTAGAGCAGCTTTGCATGAAAAAGTATAAATGTGCCCAGGAGTGCATTGACCAAAGCATGCTTCTTAGCCAGTGAATTAAGCATGACAGTTTATCCTGACAGCCAGTATCATTTTGTAGTGGCCTACAATTCTAGAGAATAGTGGTCTAAAAGGGTTTTATGACATCTTCCGAAGCACTGACCTGTAAACTTTTGAAAACTGTTGAAAACATTATAGCAACCTAAAGAGATTATAGTGCTCAAGTGTGCTGCCCACAAAGGAAACAATGGGCCTGATTTAGATCTTTCTGGATGGGATAGTCCATCATAAAAGTGGCAGGTCACCCGTCCATTCTTCTACAAGTGCATATGTCCTATGACACTGTGATGCCGCGGAGAAAAGCGGCGTCCCCATTGTGGTCCGTGGTCGAATCGGTGGTCCATGTTTCAGGTGGCCGGTTCTGCTGCATGCTGCTTTTTTGGGCTGCGGCGTGGTCTGGAAATCCTCTCCTGGGCTCTGGGTCACGCTGCGCTTATTTATGGACCCTATTGTTTTGCTCACCTGCTTTCTCAATTTCTTTTTTCTTCTTTTCTTTTTCTTTTTCTTTTCCTTTTTTCTCCTTCCTTGGCCATATATTCTTCTTCCCCGGAGTCTGTGTTTCCTTCCCTGCATGTATTGCTTACCACCTTTTCTACTATGGCTATTTTTCCATTCAACTGGATGTTGCTTTTTCCAATGCAAGATGGTGTCTTTAGCTCTTCCTCCATGTCACGTTGCAAACACTTCCGTCCTGGTGGTGCTCTTCCCTCCTGCTTCCCATTACTTGAGCCTATCTTGTTTTTTGCCTGTAGTTTTTGTTCCTGATTCTTTATTTTATTCTGAGTTTTTTTCCTTTTGACTCTTTTTAGGGGTTCCTGTGATCTGAGGTTTTTTTCCCAGTATTGGGTTTTTTCCTCTGGAACTCCTTCTGGAGGTTACGGCATGCTAGGCATTATACTGTCAGCAGCACTGTGGCTACTGGAAAGGGTCACCCCTACCTTGGCCAATCTAGAACAAGCAAGAAACCAGGTGGCGCTCCGAAACTGGCAGATTGCAGCAGTAAGAAGCGTGCAAATCATGACAGATACTTGTAATACAGCAGATGGAATACCTTCCATATTTGTGACAGAGTAATGCAGCCACAAATATCTAAATTTGGTCCATATGATTACTATGGGAAACAGGTATTCTGATGAGGTAGCAATATATTGTGCTCTGAAGTGTGCAACAAATTCACAAGAATAAGAACAGGAACAATAAAGAACTGGTAAGAACAGTATAAATGGCAATGTACATTGTTTCTTGTTAACCCCAGTCCAAACATCGAGTGAGCATAGGGAACTCCTATATGAGACTCCAGGAAGGTAAAAAGAAAAGGTGGGGAAAAGCAGGTTCTAAAAAAGATCTCAATGAAGTTTAGATAACAACTGAAAACCAATGTTTTGCCCAATTCAATGCTGTCACCAATGTCCAGGTTAACTCATCTTCCAACTCACATGGGTCATGCTATGGTCAGGATCTTTAATAAATACTTGTAGCAAACAGACTTTAGGAAGGTAGTTAAAATCCTGTGCCAGTTTTCTGTTACCTAGAAGCAAGTAAAAACAGGTGAAACAATGCTAGTAACCATGAGTCAATAGGTAGGTATGAGGGTCTATTCACAAGAGTTCAGGTTGACTTCATTGAGATGTTTCTTTATAAATATCCTAGATACACTTTAGTGGTTCATTGATCTTTTTCCCAAGTGAGTCAAAGCCTCCCCAAATAGGTGATGCAACAGCATGACAGTGGCTAAACTATTACAGAGAAAGTGGATCCCTAGATTTGGTATGCCAATGTCTACAGAATCATAGTGATAGTGGTCACTTTAAAAGTAAAATTATGTAATTACTGTGCACAGCTTTGTAAATTGAGCCACTCAGATTGTGTGGGTGTGAGGTACATTTGTAATCTTGCCTACAGCTAAGGTGGAAAGGTTCTTATCAGGTGATCTTTGTGAAAAATATTGTTACGAATATTGGAGGCTCGCCACAGTGGATCCGCACATCTCACATGAAGAAAGTGAAGGCAGATGAAGAAGTATGGGACTGCAATCACTGAGTCACAGAGTCAAGCTTGAGTTCACCACATAAATCTGGAAAGAAGAGGTAAGATCCGAATCAGATTAGGTTCCAACTGAAGAACAGAAAGAGATGTAAGCTCAAGGAGAAGGAGTGAACCTGAAAATTCAAGTATTGAAAACCCCCAGAGGAAACCAGATTTTAGTTGATAGAGAGTGCAAAATAGTTTCAGGTGAAAACATGAACCAAGTAGCATGTGAAGATGAAGGTACAACAGTAGTCATCAGTGGATCGATCTGAAGAGAAGATGTAAAGGTACATCTTGGAGATAAATGACCTGAGTCTGTGAGGGGTAAAGAATGATAATATAAGAAAATTTGAAAACTAGAAAAAGAGAAGAACCAGAACTGGTAGAAATGCATTCTAATGGCAGTGAAAATGAACAAAATATAGCCAAAAGGTCAATAAGAGTGTCAAATTAAAAGTATGGAGTCCTGAATGGTCCTACTTGACTGACGTTGAATCACATGTGAATGTTTATGATATTGTCCATTTATTTTTTAGAAAAAACACTTTAGACTATTGTCAATAAAAAATAAACATTATTTTGCATTGAGTAACCTAGATATCCAGTTGAAGATAACAGATTTGCTGATCTGGGCTTAATCTGAATTTATTTGAATTGAGCCAAAAACTGAATGTTCAAAGAAGCTGACGTTTGATTTTGATTTTGCACCTTACAATGAGTTAATTGTCAATTAGCAAGCAAAGACCACAAGATTTAAAGTTTGGGTTTACTGGTTTCGATACGTATAATTTTGGTTGACTTCCTGTTATGTCTAATTTTGCCAGTTGGATATGTTTCACCCAGGATAAGAATAGTAAATTAACCATTGCACATAAAAGTATAGTAAATGTGAAGTTAACACATAGAGATAAATTAATAGGTGATTTTAGGAAGAACATATATTCTAAACTGTCATTAGAGTACTCTGACAATATGATGAATAGTAGCTGTTTTATATTTACCTTTTTGCCTGCTTCTGTTTCAGAGGGATGACTTACCTGCAACGCTATAACTTTTTTCTATTTTTGTCAAGGTTCATCTTGATCAAGAATTTCTGGCACTCTACTCACTGACTTTAATGTTTCTTAGAGAGAGTTTCATGCTACTGAAAAACTAAAATCTGTTTTGAATCATTTGAGACTAATAACACAAACACAGTTTAATCTGAAATCGAATAAACTAAAAATACGTTTGTGTGTGTCAGTTGAGAAATAGGGAGTGTGCATTTATTCTCAAAAATAATGAGACAGTGGAAATTGAAAGATGTTAAAGAGATTCATCTAAATGTAGAAGTAGAAAAAAAGTTAAGGAAATCAAGAATGCATCCTGGACTGACCATGGAGTTGATGAGAAAAGGAGCGTTGTGTGGTGCATCAGACATCTTCAAGTGATGAACCAATGGAAATGGTTTGTGCAAGGAGTGTGATCAAAGTTGTGTGGTTTATAAGTTTTTGACTGGAGAATAACCTATATTTAGAGGAACTTATTATGTATATTGCAAAATGACTTATTTTAAACTTCCACATAATCGGGTGGGAAGGTACTATCGTCCCTTAGTCTTTCCTCACGTTTATGACGCAAATGAAAAACGTTGGCGAGTGAAAGTAGTTTTGGACAAATTATGTTAAATGTGCTTGGTGCTATGATACCATCTGAGGGTATGGCTTTGATTTATATGAAGATTAGAAAGGTCTCTACATTAGTGGCTCACTTAGCATCCAATATATTGCACATGAATTGTATTAATGAAGAACTAATGGTGATATGTGTAATAATTATGCAATATTATCTGGAATTAGACATTTTGCTTGCAAAAGAGGTCATGGTCCAACATGCTATGTAAAAGCAAGCTAATTAGTAATTACGTTGTTAAAACAACTAGTATTTCACATGAGGCAAAGGTTTTTGAAGGATATAGAGTGTGAGTGTCAGTTGGCGTGAACTAGCTTCAATCTGGAGGAGAGCCATGAGTTACTTCCCTGACTCTTAAAGACCAGACCCAGGTCAACCTGTCTTGTGTTCAGTGTTACACTTGACATCCATCTTGCAATATTGTCCCAAACATTTTACCTTCACCACTCCTGGTATACTGAATTTGTTTTGTTGGCTTTTGTCTTCTATGTACTTTACCATTGCTAACCAGTGCTAATGTGTGTAGGAGGCTGACCTGGCTTATAGTGGGTACCTTGTGGTACTTACACCTTGTACCAGGTCCAGTTAACCCTTATTAGTAGATTAGAAGTGTTCTAGCAGCTTAAGCTGATAGAGGTAGCTATAGCAGAGCAGCTTAGGCTGAACTAGGAGACATGCAAAGCTCCTACTATACCACTTATATCACTTAGCAGTATATCATAAGAAACACAATACTCAGAGTTACTAAAAATAAAGGTACTTTATTTTAGTGACAATATGCCAAAACAGTGAGAAAAGTAGTGCAAACACTGTAGGACACAATAGAATGCAATAGGAGACAATAGGCCTAGGGGCAACACAAACCATACACTCCAAAAGTGGAATGCGAACCACAAATGGACCCCAGGCCTAGTGTAGTGTGTAGATGGTTGCTGGGAGTGTAAGAAAACACTAAATGTGTCCAAGATACCCCACCCCAAGACCCTGAAAAGTAGGAGTAAAGTTACCCTACTACCCCAGAAAGACAGTAAAGTTGAGATAGGGGATTCTGCAAAGACAACAACTGACTGAGAAGCACTGAAGACGGATTCCTGGACCTGAGGACTTGTAAAGGAAGGGGACCAAGTCCAAGAGTCTTGCAAGTGTCCGGGGGGCAGGAGTCCACTAAACCCTAGATGCAGGTGCAAAAGGGCTGCCTCAGGGTGGAAGAAGCTGAGGATTCTGCAACAACTGAAGGTGCCATGAACTTCTCCTTTAGTCAGAGGATGTCCCACGGTGGGCTGGAGGATTCAGAGCTGTTTCCACGCAGAAAGACTGCAAACAAGCCTTGTTAGCTGCCAGAGTTGCAGTTGAAGGTTTTGGGTGCTGCAGGGACCCCGGAAGGACCAGGAGGTCTCCCCTTGGAGGAGGAGACAGAGGGGGTGCTCAGCAACACAGAGAGCCCACGCAGAAGCAGGCAGCATCCACAAAAGCACCTGAACAGGTGTTCAGAATATCTGAGCATGACGGTCAACTCAGCACAACAAAAGGGAGTCCCACGAAGTCTGAGTCCAACTCAGTGAGTTGGGCAATGCAGGATGGAGTGCTGGGGACCTGGGCTAGGCTGTATATGAAGGAAGTCTTGCAAAAGTGCACAGAAGCCCTAGCAGCTGCAGTTCACGCAGTACAGAGGATTACTGTCTGGCGTGGGGAGACAAGGACTTACCTCCACCAAATTTGGACAGAAGGGCCACTGGACTGTCGGGGACACTTGGATCCAGCTCCTGTTTTTCAGGGACCACGCTCATCAAGATGAGAGGGGAACCAGAGGACCGGTGATGCAGACGTTTAGTGCCTGCGCTGGCAGGGGAAACATTCCATCGACCCACAGGAGATATCCTCTTGGCTTCAAGTGCAGGGTGAAGGCAGACAGCTCTCAGAGCTTGCACCACCAGGAAACAGTTGAGAAAGCCTGCAGGATGAGGCGCTACAATGTTACTGGTAGTCTTCTTGCTACTTTGGTTTTGCAGGCGTCCTGGAGCAGTCAGCGGTCGATCCTTGGCAGAAGTCAAAGAGGGAAGTGCAGAGGAAGTCAGGTGAGCTCTTGCATTCGTTATCTGGTGATATACCCACAGGAGAGACCCTAAGTAGCTCTGAGAGGATGATTGGCTACTGAGAAAGGTAAGCACCTATCAGGAGGGGTCTCTGATGTCACCTGCTGGCACTGGCCACTCAGAGCTGTCCATTGTGCCCTCACACCACTGCATCCAAGATGGCAGAGGTCTGGGACACACTGGAGGAGCTCTGGGCACCTCCCCTGGGAGGTGCTGGTTAGGGGAGTGGTCACTCCCCTTTCCTTTGTCCAGTTTCAAGCCAGAGCAGGGCTGGGGGGATCCCTGAACCGGTGTAAACTGGCTTATGCAAGGAGGTCACCATCTGTGCCCTTCAAAGAAATTCCAGAGGCCAGGAGAGGCTACTCCTCTCAGGCCCTTCACACCTATTTCCAAAGGGAGAGGGTGTAACACCCTCTCTCAGAGGAAATCCTTTGTTCTGCCTTCCTGGGACTGGGCTGCCCAGGCCCTAGGGGGGCAGAAACCTGTCTGAGGGTTGGCAGCAGAGGTAGCTGCAGAGAAAACCCCGGAAAGTTCGTTTGTCAGTACTCGGGCTCTATGCTGGAGCCCCGGGGATGCATGGAATTGTCCCCCAAATACCAAAATGCTATTGGGGTGACAATTCCTTGATCCTAGACATGTTACATGGCCATGTTCAGAGTTACCATGGTGACGCAACATATAGGTCTTGACCTATATGTAGTGCACGCGTGTAATGGTTTCCCCGCACTCACAAAGTCCAGGGAAATTGCCCTGAACAATGTGGGGGCACCTTGGCTAGTGCCAGGGTGCCCTCACTCTGAGTAACTTTGCACCTAACCTGCACTAAGTGAAGGTTAGACATATCAGTGACTTCTAAGTTACTTAAATGCAGTGTAAAATGGCTGTGAAATAACGTGGAAGTTATTTCACTCAGGCTGCAGTGGCAGTCCTGTGTAAGAATTGTCTTAGCTCCCTATGGGTGGCAAAATAAATGCTGCAGCCCATAGGGATCTCCTGGAACCCCAATACCCTGGGTACCTAGGTACCATATACCAGGGAATTATAAGGGTGTTCCAGTGTGCCAATCAGAATTGGTAAAATTAGTCACTAGCCTGAAGTGACAATTTTAAAAGCAGAGAGAACAGAAACACTGAGGTTCTGATTAGCAGAGCCTCAGTGATACAGTTAGGCACCACACAGGGAACACATACAGGGCACACTTTTATGAGCACTGGGGACCTGGCTAGCAGGATCCCAGTGACACAGGCAAAAACAAACAAATATACAGTAAAAATGGGGGTAACATGCCAGGCAAGATGGTACTTTCCTACAATGTGCTTCTGCTTCTCTCCTAAAATGTAAAATTAGCTTACACCTGATTGAAAAGTGTAATTTACTCGTAAGTCCTTAGTAAATGGCACTACTTGTAACAAGGACCTGTACATTAGATGCTTGTAGTGGTCCTGCTGCATTCATTGTACCACCAACATAAAGTAGTCCTTTAAAATGTTTCTCAGTCCTGCCACTGCAAGCTTGTGGTGTGTTTTACCTGCCATCTAGGCTTTGTAAAAAAACAGTTTGTTGACCCTAAGGGCCGAAAGGGCAGGGTGCATTATATTTAAAACGCAGGACATGTGTGCTTAAGTTTTACACGTCCTTGCAGCAAAAGTAGTTTTTCACTGCTGCAAGGCATATCTCTCCCTTTGATTAACACTAGGTTGCTCTGTTACATTTAACAAGGGATAACTTGGGATTGTGAGTACATATAGTTATGGTGTTTACAATAAAATGAAGTGTAATTTAAAATCCTGTTTAATAGTCAGATTTTAAATCACAATTCTGAAAATGCCAGTTTTAGAAACCTCACATTTTTGTCTTATAATCATTTCTGCTGTCTGCCAGTGTCATGGGTCACATGACTGTGAATGGTTCTGCTGTTGGATTTTGTGTATTCCTGCCAGGCAGGGACACGAAAGGGGACTAGTTATGGGCAGGATGGGTAATCTGCCAGGAAAGGTTGGGGCAGTGCTGTGCCCTACCCCACTTGGAATTTAAAAGGCTTTGACTTTTGCACATGGAAAGAAATCTGACACTAGGCATGCCTGTCTTTTGTCACCCAAGACTTCTTGGTGCCTTGACAAGAGAAGGGAAGAACTTGCAAGGACAAGGTATAGGGGTAATACTGGGAAATCCCCCACCTCAAAGACCCTCAGAACACCTCATTAGTATACTTCTTGACCAGTGAACATTATAAAAGAATGACTCACCCCTGCCTCAGGCCTGCCCTGCTGCTTGAGGACTGTCTTGCTCTCTGAAAAGGAAGACTGGGCATGATTCATGAATCCCAAGCTCCCTGAGTGACTCCAAGAATCAGTTGGATGACCTCCTGTCAGAGCTACAGGAACAAAACAAGCTCCAGTGGCCTCCCTGCAACTGCCAAGTTGATATTCCGAAACTAGACCTGTCTGGCCCTGTAACTTGACATCCCTGAACCCTGCTGGCCTCTGCCACAGTGAGCCTCTAATCCACAAGAGGTGCCCACTGAGGTCATTGACCCTTGGCTACCATAAGAGTGGACTGCTCTTCAAGAAAAGGAGAAATCCTGAAGTTTTGCTTTTTGTTGACTACAAAAAGACCTGTTCCTGCCAACACTCTAACGCCGTTGGTGATTGCCATTATGGAGATCAGGTGAGTCCAACTATTTGCACTACAGTGACTGCCAGTTATGACCACAAAAGTGAAATCTGCACTTTGTACTACAGCAACGACAGCCTGCGGTGGATGCCATTGCAAAGCTCCAGCAATGACTGTCCGCAATGCCCAACTGGATTTTCACAGTGACGACTGTCCACGGCTACGCCTGCTCTTCATGCTACATTGACGACCATCCATATTGCTCTACTTACTGCTTGAAGCCTCCTCCACTGTAAACAGAATTATTTGCACCGGACTCTGAGAAGATTACTTTTTAGCAGTACTAACCTGTTCCCAGCATCTGACACTTTCTCCATCTTCGTCAAACTGAACTTATGACTTTTTCATGCTCTAGCATGACCAGATGATCGCGAGTGGTGCTTCGTGCTTTTTAGGTGCTTTACTTGAATAAACTTTAAAATTGCATATACATGGTCCTATTGATTGGATTTTTGTTGCTTTGTCATTCTTATATATGTTTACTTGTTACAATCTGCTCTCTTTTTCTATTTTTTTGTGTTGTGTTTTCACTTAATTACTGTTTGTGTGCTACATAAATACTTTGCACATTGCCTCTAAGCCTGACTGCTTTTGCATCAAGCTACCAAAGGGTTAAGCACAGGTTAATTTAGTGACTTTTGTGTTTCACCTTGACAAGGATTGTGATTGTGGCCCAAGTGGACTTTCACCTCCCTTGGCCTATAACCTAATTTCTTACATTGATGTTCAGGGGTGAGATCCAGTACTTGTGTCTGTGGAGTGTCACTCAGTGTTTTTATGTAAAACTAGAAATTCCATATAAATAACCTGACATCAGATTAAAACTGTTATGAAATTGTCCTCAGTTTCTGATTTAATCAGTTTTAGTTTTCTGGAATTAGGGGCCACATGTATGAACAATTTGCGAGTAGCAAATTGGATGCAAACCGGTAAGCAAATGCAAAAAGTGCTATAGGCTATGTACAAATGTAATCCACTGACCTAAAATTGCAATGTGACCGAATTACGACTTGCAAGATTTTGCAAATAAAAATTGCTGGTTGCTATTAGGGAATCTCTAATACTGACTTGCAAACTGGATGTATATGTCAGTTGCAAATGGCAAATACTCACTATTTGGCCCATTAGCACATGCAATTTACCACCAATTCAAAACAGGTGGTAAATAGGTGCAAACTATAAAAGCAGGCCCAGAATGTACCACAGCTGTCCAGAATTGCTTCTCTGTACCTGATAGCAAAGAGGATGTGCATACTGGCTGGTCAGCTGAGGAGAAGATGAGACAAGAAAGGATTTTTTGCACTAGGCTGACCCTTTTCCAACAAACAGAAGAGGAAATATATGACCAATACAGGATAAGTAGCACAGTCAGCCTCGATATCAAGCACCTATTAAGGTCTGTAGGAGGTTGGCCTGGTTTGTAGTGGGTACCTTGGGTTCTTACACCTTATACCAGGTCCAGTTATCCCTTATTAGTGAAATGTAGTAGTGTTCTAGCAGCTTAGGCTGATAGAGGTAGCTATAGCAGAGCAGCTTAGGCTGAAGTAGGAGACATACAACGCTTCTGCAGTACAACTTATAGTTACACAGTACTTATACACAAGTAAAGACAATACTCAGTGTTACCAAAAATAAAGGTAGTTTATTTGGATGACACACTATCTTAGAGGCAATACTCTTTCTGGAGGTAAGTAAAATACACAATATATACACTAAACACTAAAATAAGGCAAGTAATTAATCATAAGACAATGCAAACAATAGGAAATGCTATAGAATGCAAAGGGAGAAAATAGGTCCAGGGGCAACACAAACCATATACTAAGAAAGTGGAATGTGAATCACAAATTCCCCCATAGACAAGTGTAGTGTGTGCAGAATCAGTGGGAGAGTAAGAATACAGTAAAGGTAAATAAATTAACCCACACCAGAGCCCAGAAAAGCAGGGGTAAAGTACTGCAAATTTCCTTAGGACACACTACACCTCATGATTGGAATTATTGCAAGAACCAACCAAGTCCAGAAGTTGAAAGAAGTTCCAGGAAGGACAGAAGCCCCTGTCAACCCAGAAGAGGGTGCAAATGAAAAGTCCCCGGTTTGACGAAGACTGCAGAAATGCACCCTAGGAAGATGCCAGTGGGATCCTGTGTGATGCAAAGGATGTCCCACGTCGTGAAGTTGGATGCAGGTGAATTTTGGTGCTGGATTCCTCCAACAAGCCTTGGTTCCAGCAAAGTTGTGTTTTGCATCAACTAGTCGCTATCTGGACCCAAGAGGGGCCTGGGGGACTCAACTCTGTGTGAGGAGGAAGAGAGGGGTCTCAGTACTTCAGAGAGTCCCAAGAGCACCAGATAGCACCCACGGGTGTCCCAAGACACGGGGACACAGGAGGTGCAAAATTCGGTTGGTGCAGCACTACAAAAGAAGGACCCATGCCGGCGAAGATCATCTCAGCGAGTCGAGCATCCCAGGATAGTGTGCTGGGGACCTGGGTTAGGCTGTGCATGAAGGAATTTTGCAAATTGTGCACAGAGGCCTCAGGAGGTGAAGAAGACGTGTTGCACAGTGGTACTGTTGTTCTGGGGGAAGGCAAGGTCTTACCTCCTCCAAATTACGACAGCAAGACATCACAACAGTCTGTGTAGATGGGATACACCCTCTGTGTTCCAAGGAGCTCACTCGTCACCAGGAGAGGAGTCCAAGAGAACCGGTAGTTGACATAGAAGGTGCCTGCGTGAGCAGGGGAGTGATTTCGCCACCCCATGGGAGATTTCTTTGGCCCTTCTGATGCAGGGTGAAGGCAGGGAGTCCTCAGAGTGTGCACACCATGGAAACTGTTGCAGTTGCTGGCTAGAGCTGAAGTTACAGAAGAAAAGTATGCCTTGTGGATACTTTCTTGCTGTTACAGCTGTTCCTGGAGCCGGCTCAGGTTGATCTGAGGTCAGAGGACAAAGTAGTAGTTGCAGAGGATTCCTGCTGGAAACTTGCAAGCAAAATCTGAAGAGAACCCATAGGAGAGACCCTAAATATCTCTGAGATGGGGATTGGCTACCTTATCACATAAGGACCTATCAGGAGAGGTCTCTGACGTCACCTGCTGGCACTGGCCACTCAGAGCCATCCAAAGTAGCCCCACACCTTGCAAAGCAAGATGTCTGAAGTCTGGGACACACCGGAGGAGCTATGGGCACCACCACTAGGGGGGTGATGGACAGGGGAGTGGTCACTCCCTTTTCCTTTGTACAGTTTCGCACCAGAGCAGGGGACTAGGGGTCCCTGAACAGGTGTAGACTGGCTTATGCAAGGAGGGCAACATCTGTACCCTTCAAAGCAGTTCCAGAGGCTGGGGGAGGCTACCCCTTCTCAACCTGTAACATTTATTTCCAAAGGGAGAGGATGTAACACCCTGCTCCCAAAGGAAATGCTTTATTCTGCCTTCCTAGGACTGAGCTGCTCAGACCCCAGGAGGGCAAAACCCTGTCTGTGAGGTGGCAGCAGCTGTAGCTGCAGTGCAAGCCTCAGAGAGCTGGTTTGGCAGTACTCGGGGTCCACAGTGGAGCCCCCAGGATGCATGGACTTGGCTCACCAATACCAGATTTGATCTTAGACACCTTACATGGCCATATTCGAAATTACGATTGTGAAGCTGCATATAGGTATTGACCAATATATAGTGCAAGCGTGTAATGGCACCAGTGCACTCCCAAAGTCACGGGAAATGTCCCTGAACTATGATGGGGCACCTTTGCCAGTGCAAGGGTGCCCTCCCACTTAGTAACTTTGCACCTAACCTTCAGCAAGTGAAGGTTAGACATATCGGTGACTTATCAGTTACTTAAGTGCAATGTAAATGGTTGTGAAATAACATGTGCGTTATTTAACGCGGGCTGCAGTGGCAGTCCTGTGAAAGGGTTTGTCTAAGCTCCTCATGGGTGGCAAAATAAATGCTGCAGCCCAGAAGGATCTCCTGGAACTCCAATGCCCTGGGTACCTAGGTACCCATATACTAGGGACCTATAAGGGGGGTCCAGTATGACAATTGAAATTGGTAAATGAAGTCACTAGTCTATAGTGACAAATTTAAAAGCAGAGAGAGCATAAGCACACAGGTTCAGATTAGCAGATCCTCAGTGACACTGTTAAGCACTATACAGACACACACATTAGGCCATAAACTATGAGCACTGGGGTCCTGACCAGCAGAATCCCAGTGAGACAGGCAAAAACATACTGACATACAGGTAAAAATGTGGGGTAACATGCCAAGAAAGATGGTACTTTCCTGCAATGCCATATTTAAAAAGCAGTACTCTGCGCAGCAAATCCATCCCCACCCATGTGTAGGTGTTGTGCTTGTTACACCTATTAGCCAGTGGAAGTTACCAGGATATGGTAGCTGTTGCAGGAGAGGTGCCTCAAAGCGCGCTTTCGCGTTTCTTCCGGAGATTCCTAGATGTCATGCTTATCTACATCCATTGCTACCTATACATGCCCAGGACTGCACAGGAAATACAAAGTACTAAAGTACAATTTTATAAGATTGTCAATTTTTCCCAAGTCATAGGGTGAATAGATGGGACTGATGTGGCCATGTGGCCACCATCCCGTATGGAACATCCATTGAGGAACTGCAGAAATACCCATTCCCTGAACATTCAATTTGTATGCAATGCCCACAACATAATCGTTGAGAGGATGTCACAGTTTCCTGGAAGCACCCATGACTCCTACATGTTTAGATACAGCAGAATTTACAGATGACTGGAAAGAGGGGAGTTTGATAAAGGATATTTTTTAGAATTAAAAAAATATATCCCCCCTACACCCATGGATTCTCACACCCTACCTCTCTCCCACCAAACAGAATAAGAGGAGATATAGCACAGCACATTGTGGCACCAGAAGTGTAATTTAGTGAACTTCTGGGCTCACAAAATCATGGTTTTGCTGCCTGCACAAAAGTGATGGTGCCCTGCAATATGCACTAGAAATTGCCTGTAAGATCGCAGCAACCTGTGCCACACTACACAATGTTGCCAACAGCAGAGAACTACACATTACGGTGACAGAAACTGATTACCAGGATGAACAACCCAGAACCCCAGCTCATCACCCAACAGAGGAGAGCTGAGCAGTGGAGGGGAGTGCCTCTCTATATGGCCTCCACTGTAGTGGTAATCTGGCCAAGGACTTTTGCCACATCTCCATTGAAGTGTACCATTTTGACCTGTAGTGTCCCAGAGTGCTTTGATAAGACAGAGGTGCCATGTGCAAGACTTCCAATTTACTTTGTTAAGGCACCTAGATGCGCAGCACTTCTGTGCTCATGTGTCTTTGGTTACAACTGTCCTCTGCCATTTTAGTGGCCATTGTTATGCAATTTACGGTTGACTAATTTAATTTGTTTGAGCTGCAGGCACTAAATATGCAGCATGGATGCCTCAAGACCACCAAACTGTGATTGCTGTTCTGCAGTTGGTTGGGAGCCAGACAGCACCTGTACATGAGGCATTTTACAGTGCCTATGAGCATGCACTGCAATATGGTGGTGTCAGGGCCTGACAACTTGTGGCTGGATTGGAGTAGGTAGCTGGATGGCATCTTCTCCCTCACATGATGATGGTTGTGAGTAGAAAGATGCACCTCTGGAGTGGGGATGAGGTGGTGTGAGCAGGCTCTCCCCCAATACTGCTCTTTCGTCCTACAGTTAGACATGTTCTTCTCCCTCACCAGTTAGGCATTCTATTTCTTCCTCAGGTGCATCTATTTGAAGAATGGACATGCTATTAATTTCATTACATGGGGAACCCATTATAGTTGTACAAATTTGGTTCAATAAATGTCTGACACTGACTACAAATTGTAATTATTTGACTGCAAATCTCATGATGCACCATTTGCTATGCAATGGACTCATCCTGATATACCTGTGTCAATTCTATTTGTGCATGCATGCCCTATTTTAAATTACACTTTGTGATGATGTAGCTGCAGAAGTGTCAAGGCTGCCAAATGGAATTCCTGCCTCTGGCTCTAGGGTAGTCTCCATCATTGTCTCCAGTGTCGTGGGTGGGGGTAGAAGGACCATCTCTTGTTGAACTGGACTCACTCAGGCAGGTGGCCACCCATACTTATTGCTGTCACCGAGCGCTGTGCCACACCTACAGAATTTGTTTTCTGATGCATGTCCTTCCAGATTTTGCATTTCTGGGTCTCAGGCACAATCATGGATGCATGGCCAAGCAGCTGCTCATGGCTATTGCAGTACTCCTCTGTTAGTATCTCAGCTCTTTTCAGAGAACTTCATTTTGTGCTTCCTTGCCACTGCCTTCTTCTCTAGGCGTTGGCTGGCCATTCTTGTGGTGATTTTTATGGTTTCAGTGCTCCCCAGGTAACTAGTATTGTGCAGCTGTTCTTCCCTCCTCACTCTGTCTGCTCTCCTTCCTTCTTCTGGGCAGAACTTCTTTTGGCTGGGGTCCCTTCCATGACTTAGGAAGAAGAAATGGCAGTTTTTTTTTTTCATAGCGGTCACAATTTGAAACCGCAAATAGTATTCACAAATTGCAATAGGTATTCACAAATTACGATTCTCTGTTTAGTTATGTGACTCGTTATTGAGTCACTAAATCATGCCGCCCTGCCATTGTAGAAGCCAATGTGCGATTTCCTAATTGAAATCACAATTATTTGCAATTTGGAAATTGCTAAATTGTTCTTTCATACGTCTGGCCCTTAGGTCTTATCACTCACCCTTTTTGCTACAATGGGGATGGAGCTGAGTAACAATGACAACCTCTACAAGTGAGAGCTGTTGAGGCTCTGTAACGAGAGTGGGCACCCAAAGTGGACCTCTAGATAGCCCTCAGAGGTCAGGGGGATGCAGACCACAGTAGAGGAGCAAGAGGAGGATGACTCTAAAGATGGCAAGCTGGACTTGGAGGATCAGGAAGATTAGGAAATTGGCCTGACCACAGGCCCTGAATCGGAGCATCAAGAAGAGAAGGCCAACTTGCTCAGAGGAATCAGATCAGAAAATAACATCCCCACACAGCATACGTTTTTTTTAAAAATTGTTACCCTTGTAGTCTAATGGACTTTATACCCCCCACCTGGGGGCAGACTAGAAGTAAACCTGAAATATGCTCCCTCTGGGGTAGTGGGAAGAAGCCAGTGTAAAGATGGTCTGATTCCCCATTCCATGAGAAATAAAAATCCATTCTTGTGTCTAGAGGTGTGTCATGCCCACTAGATTGTCATATTGGGTACATATTCCCCAAGCAGCCTCCCAAAGGAGCAGAACGACTGGGTGTGGTACAGGGGTGGATGGGTGAAGTCTGATGCCAGTTCAGTACAATCTCCCACCCTATACAAAGAAATGAAGGTAATCCCTGTATCTAAGGATGCTTTCCACACCCTTGGCGGGCAGATTGAGGCTAAACTCCTCAATCTGCCTCTTGGAGGGGCCAAAACACCACATGAGCCACTGGAGTGAAGGGGTGCGACTCTGGGCTAGTAGGGACTGGCCTCATACATCATAATAAAAAAGTAATCATTGGTGTCTAATCGTTCTTTCTGCCCCATTTGATGGAAAGATTGGGGTAAAGTACCCAATCTTTCTCTCAGGGGGACAAAAAAGACTGTATGGGTTCCTGGGGTGAAGCAGTATGACCAGATGCATTAAGGCCCTTACCTCCTTCCCATACATAATATGACAGAAGCCCTTGTTGTCTAGTGGTACTTTTAATCCTTGTAGATGGGCAGATTAGGGATAAAGGCCCTAATCAGCTTTCCAGAGGGACAAAAAGACTAATGGTACCACAGGGTGGAGGCACTTGAACTCCAATAAAATCCAGCCCCCTTCCAGTTTCTTAACAATAAAAGCAGTTCCTTTTATCTAGTATACATTCTCTCTCTCTCTGTGGAGAATTTTGTGGTAAACTCAAAAATCTGCCCATGGGGGAGCCAAAAGACTGTTAGGGCATCCGGGTGGCAGCAATGTGGCTCAATCCCAATTCTTTCAACCCTCATACATAACAATAAAAGAGCAATCTCTAGTGCCTAGTGGTATTCCCTACACTCCCCAGGCGAGCAAATTGCAGATAAACTCCAAACTTGCCCGCAAGAGGGTAGAATGACAGAGTGGGCTTCTCAGGTTCAGTGGTATGGCCCAATAGCAATAAAGCTCATCTGCCCAATACATGTTCACATAATGAACATGTATTACTTGATGTCTAGAAGTGCTTTCTGCCCTAGGTTGGCAGATTAGTAGTAAACTCCTTAAATTGCCTCCTGGGAGGCCAATACATTCTGTAGGACTCTCTGTGAAAGAATGTGACCAGATGCCAATTTAATCTGGCTCCTCACCCCTTATATTAACAAAGAAAGTCATACCTAGTTCTTAGTGGTGTTTATTGCTCCTGGGTTGGTAGATTGAGTAAGTGCTCCAATCTGCCTTCTAGGGCATAAGATGGAGAGTCAGGTTTGGGACCAGAGACTGTATCCAATTTAGGTAGGGCTTGTTACGCACCCCATTCCTTTTACTTTAGTTGTTTCGTCTGTTATTAGAGGGCTTTCCTCCCCTTGCAGCTAGGAACATTGGCGGAAGTCCAGGAGACAGAAAATCTGTTCTGGGAAATGTGGCCCTGTGGAATCACTTTCTCCTGGATCCATTTGGACCTAGTAGACCCTGTGATACACAATGAAAATACAGGCCTGTTTCTGTTGAACACATTACAATGTTGAATTAACTAGGCCTTGAAGAAATGTCTATTGTGCTTGAAACGCATTATGTTGCAAGGCTTGCTAAACTGACGGCCATCACAAGACACCACCGCATGCTAGCTTGCGAAATCCTCACTGCTAAAAGTACTAACGTATGGACTTATGGTTCCTCTTTCTCTACATATAGATGTATCACAAGACATTTGATTCAGAGGATATTGAGCAAGCTTCCTGTCCATGATTCTAACCCTTATATGGAGCATCACGTGTGCTATATAGAAAAAAGTTAAATCATACGACATTATCAAGAACCAATGAAATGTGTTAAAGTGTCTGCGGTTTAATGCTATAAAAGATCATGCATTACTTCCTTGTGCAGACTGTTCGAGCTGGATTTTGCCCGCTCAGTCTCCGTATACACGTATTTCTTATTGTGTCTTATTAGTTCTTATTAAAAGTAATCTAAGGAAGAGCGGCTGGTCTCGGTGTGTTTCCTGAATTGTCAGGATCTGAAATACTCTGACTTGGCTTCGATAACTTGGCTTCGACATCTGGTGGAGGATTGCGGTTGGATTTACGATTTCGCCGGCGTTTTGGGCTGGTCGGGCCCCCTCCGGGGCAGGGTGCTGGTGCTGTTGTGAGTATCTGTCATTTCCTCGGTCCCGTCTGTTTGTGTTTTGATTTTTTTTTTTTTTTTTCTTCTCTTCTCTTTTTCTCCCTCTGTTCGCAGAGGGTGTTGTATAGGGGAGAGGTGGTGGGGTGATTTACGTTTGCACTTCTAAATGGAGTTGTGGATAATTGTACTATATGCTATTCCTATTAGCCTGCTGTTCTTTCTTGTTATGTTTGTTCTTTGTTTACAGTGGCATGCGGATGTTCCTGTCCCCATTATTCCAGGCTCTTCTAGAGTACCTCGTTCAGACATTCAGATGATGGCCGTCAGATGGCCGCGTGCTGGAGTTTTGTGTTGATATTATCGTTTCTGCCTTATTGCGCCATTTCCTTCCCTCTTTTGTTCTCAGTGCTAACATATTCATGGTTCAGTAGTTGCTGTAAATATTAGCCAAGGGTTTCTGTTTATCCAGCGACGCTACATGTGTGAGACTGTTAATGGTATGGTCTCGGTACACAGCGGGAGGCGCTGTGTGGCCACAGCTCCCAACCAGAAAGGGTTGGTGCAGCATTTCCCAGCCGGAGGGGCTGGGGAGGAATACTCTGGCCAGAGGGGGTGGTGATTGTCCACCCCAGCAGGAAGGGCAGGTTGTGCCCGGTGATTTATCGAGTGGTAGTTGTCCACTCCAGTGGAGCAGGCAAGGCGGGCAGTGCCGTGTTCTTGCATATTTATTTATTTATTTTCTCTCTCTCTGCGCTTGATAGCGTTGCGGTGTTGTGCTCTGTGGGGGCGTCGTATTGATTTTTTTCTTTCTTCTTTCTTCTCTTTCTCTCTCTCTCTCCTGCTGGTTAGATGGGGAGTTGGATGAGGTGTAGGGAAAGAGTGTTGGAGAGATAGACGGGGTGGTTGAATTATGAGTTAGGATAGTAGTGAGAATATAGTGAGGAAGGAGATGTGTATTAACTGACTGACTAAAGCTGCGATTGTACCAGGACTCAGGAGCATTACGCCCGCCAATACCGTTACAGTGACTCATTACTACAACTGACAGGGTCTGCCTGTGCACCACACTCTACTGTCACCACGCACCAGCACAAAGGGTGGGAGGCATGACCATCACGTAGGGCAAGTACCTGTTTTTGTTATATTGTTATCGTATTGTCCTATATGTGATTGAGTGCACTGTTCACCATTGTTGCATTACCTGTGTGTCACCCGCCACGGATCTGGTCCGTGTTTTAATCCCATACATCCGCATTCTGTCTCAGGGCAGGAAAGCAAGGGTGTGGGATCTTTGCCTTTCTCTCTTGACTTTCCTGTCATCTTTTATTCGCTAAAAGGACGCCAGTGTATGCCGTCACCAGCACCTTGGCACTGTTTTTTTCATTCCAAACTTGTGCATGCTTGCGGTGAACAAGGCTGCGTGTACTGTTGTGTGATTGCAGACAAACTCTCCGCTTCACTAATAACAAATGCAGTTGGCAGTGCTGATTTGAGTGCGGGTTTTCCTCATGTGTCATTTGATATGAGCGGCAGAAATAGCCGACTCCCTGGTGTTTCCTGGTGTGACAGGAACTGTTTACGTGAAGTGGTAAGGGAAAGCGGTGACCTTTTATTTAGCTATGGGGAACCCCTTTAGCAAGGAACATTTGGGCACACACCAAATCACACCCCCTAGGGATAGTCCTGCCTACCAAGTAGCCGTTAAGCATGGACTACATGCATTAATGTTTCTTGACAAATGGCACAGGCTGACGGAAAGGCGACCCGACTTACAGTTTCCAAGTAATGGCACATATGACATGAACAAGTTGTCATACTTGAGACAAATGCTGATTCTAAAGTGACGTAAGATTTGTAACCTTGAATGGGACTCTTTCTACTCATGGGACTATTGCCTACGAGACCTCAGACATACCAACGACATAAAAGCTAAAGTGTGTAAGGAATGGTGGTGTTGAAAGACAGATTTTATTCTGAAAGACAGAGGAATGAGAAGAGGGAGGAGCGGAGGGATAAAATGCTCGATATGGTAGGAACATTCCCATGTCTTCCTGTGGTAGGTGCACGATCACAGGAACACAGTATGCAGGGAACGACAAAGGAAGAGACCGAGGACGCACTCATAGAAGACATACTGATGGGGAGGTTAGGTAATGAGAACAAAACAATGAGTTCGGAGGAAAAAGTGCACGTTGAGCACTTAGTGACAAGTACAGAGCCTCCTGAGCTATCTCTGGCTCAGAAAACTGCAGCCCGTGAGCTCGCACATGGTTTAATAAAAGAGGAACTAACAAAAATGAACCTTGACCGATTGCAAGACTTTCAAATGCTGCAGGAAGTCAGAGAGGAAGTGGCCCACATTGCTCAGAAAACGAACAAGGAAAGTGACAGTGTGTTGGCGCAGGCTACAAAGAAAGGAAATGGACCAAAATTGTTGAATACACATTGGAAACAGCAGTCCAGGGACAGTAGTGAAGGGATAAAGGGATTGCATGAGATAATATAGGAGATATGTATTTTCACACACCACACGAAGCATAACATTGATATTTTGACAAGGTTTTTAGACGGAAGTCTATTTGAAAGGAGGAACAGCCTCACAGGAACACAAACGAAAGGAAATTCACCATACGGTACACAGAGTGCTTCTCCCAGCACACTAAGAAAGACACTGAGGGTCATTCTGACCCGGGCGGGCGGCGGACTCCGCCCGCCTGGCGGGAACCACCAAATGGCCGCTCTGCGGTCAGAAGACCGCGGAGGCCATTCTGACTTTCCCGCTGGGCTGGCAGGCGCCCGTCAAGGGAGCGCCCGCCGGCCCAGCGGGAAAGGCCCTGCAACACAGAGGCCGGCTCCGAATGGAGCCGGCGGTGTTGCAGGGGTGCGACGGGTGCAGTTGCACCCGTCGCGATTTTCACTGTCTGCTATGCAGACAGTGAAAATCATGCTGGGGCCCTGTTAGGGGGCCCCTGCACTGCCCATGCCAGTGGCATGGGCAGTGCAGGGCCCCCCAGGGGCCCCACGACACCCGTTCCCGCCATCCTGTTCCTGGCGGTCAAAACCGCCAGAAACAGGCTGGCGGGAAGGGGGTCGGAATCCCCATGGCGGCGCTGCTTGCAGCGCCGCCATGGAGGTTCAGCCCAGCCAGGGGAAATCCGGCGGGAAACCGCCGGATCCCCTTTTCTGACCGCGGCTTTACCGCCGCGGTCAGAATGGGCACTGAAGCACCGCCAGCCTGTTGGCGGTGCTTCCGTTGCCCGCGGCCCTGGCGGTCTTAGACCGCCAGGGTCGGAATGAGGCCCTAAGTTCCTGAAATCAGACAGAAAAAATTGTCGTGCCATACTCACAGATCTCATTGATAGAAGACAGACATTTGCGGAGGTAGAAAGAGATAACAATAGGGAATACAGAGAGGAACTTCTAGCCATGGCGCGATCAGAACTTATGGCCCTAGGCCCTGAGATACACCAGATATATGCTTGCTACACTAACAGCACAAGTCCCCTGCCAACAGAATACCGTTGGGACACTTCTCAAATGAGTTTCACAGATGCAGACGTGCCATCCTGGAGTAACGACAAATTGTCTGAAAAACTGGAATACGCTATATTAAAATTACAGAAATGGAAAGAATTGAAAGAAGGGTTAAAAGCAGCTCAGGTCCTGCAGAGCCTAGAGAAAAATAAGGAAGGGACAGAACAGGTACAGACAAAGATGATGCCTCTGAGAGAAGTACCTTCGTCCTCCTTAGGGGAGGATGGCCATACCCCAACATATGTCTATGTACGTTGGCATAGAGCTGACCTGTTTTCCTTCACCAAAGACTTCCCAAAATTACGCGATGAGCCACACAAATGGTACACAGAATTGAATAGAATAGTGGCAATGGGAGAAATGCTGTGGAAGGATTTGAACATGTTATTCAGTATAATAATACCACGCGAATTATGGGAGGATTGTAAGAAGGTGGTAGGATGGCCGGCAGAGGAACCGGTGAGGGGAAAAGGGGGGGCACCGGGACAAGAGGTAGAGACAGCAAGAGACAAGGTGATGAAATACATACGAGAAAAAGTACCAGAGGAAAAGGTTGTTTGGTCTAAAATAATACATACAAAACAGGAGAAGAATGAAAGTGTGACAAGTTACTATGACCGCCTTCTACAGGTCTACCAGCAGAGTAGTGGAATGAGGAACCCACTGGGTGAGGCGATGCCTGCGTTTGTGACCAACTTTGTATATGGATTACAGCAGCCTATACAAACTCATTTACAAACGTCTTTTGTGTGTTGGCAACAAGAACCCATTGACAAAGTGTTAGCAGCAGCCAGGTATTGCGCAGACTATCAAACAAATATCCAAAGGGCAGATGATGAGAAATTGAAAAAGGATAAGGTAAAACTAATTGTGGCACAAGAACGATTTTACAATAATAATCAAAGCAGGGGTAGGTGAAGGGGCAGGGGCAGAGGACAGGGTGAACGGGTACCTTTCACGCCCCCGCCAGGTACCACCTGTTTCCACTGTAACCAACAGGGACACCGGAAGGCAGATTGCCCTTTTTTAGCCAGGGGACAAAGAGGTAGAGGTCAGCAGAGACAACAACAGGGCAGTATACAATACGGGACACAACAGTTACTACCCCCACCTTATACTAACAATACATATGATGCTGCCACTGTAAATGACCCGGCTTGTGCGGGGTGGGGTACATATCAAGACATACCACAGGCACCTCAGGGGGGACATGGGTTTCCATACCAACCTTCTGTGGAGACACATTTCACCGGCCCAGTTCTGTCAGTTGATCAAGAAGGTCCATATGTAGATGGAAAGTGCTAAGCAGAACTGTGCCCTTTTTAGTTGACACTGGGGCCACTATGTCAATGCTAAAGGCCTCTGATGTACCCAACGCACCATTATCAGCAACTCAAATAACATCCGTAAGTTTGACAGGACAACCTATGAGTGAATACTTAACACAACCATTGAAATTCAAAGTAGGCCCTATTACTGTAAATCACCAATTTATTTTTGGGAGACACTGTCCAGTAAATTAGCTAGGAAGGGATCTCCTATGTAAATTACAGCGTACCATCAGCTGCTCACCTGAAGGGATCTTCCTGGAAAGCAAGGAGAATGGGATAGCATTACAGGCTTTCATGGGATGTGACTCCGGAGGCAAGGGACAAGAACAAAGTCTCCCACAAGAATGACAAGACTCGGTCCCTAGTGAAGTGTGGGCAAAGGGGCCAAATGATGTGGGAAGAATATAAGATTGCCCCCCAGTGCGAGTGACACTGCGCCCTGGAGCCCGTCTACCACAGGTGCCACAATACAAAATAGCCAAAGAGGGAGAGGAGGGGATAGCTCCAGTAATAGAAGAGCTTCTAAAGAAGGGGATACTGCGGGAGGTACGACACAGCCCATGCAACACTCCTATTCTCCCCGTGAAAAAGGCAGCGAAAGGACCAGATGGGTCCCCGGTATACCGATTTACTCAAGATCTTTGGGAACTGAACAAGGCACTCATACCATCATTCCCTGTGGTTCCCAACCCAGCCACCATCATATCAAACATTCCCAGTACAGCTTCGCACTTCACAGTCCTGGATCTCAGTAATGCCTTTTTCTCAGTGCCTCTTCATAGGGAGTCTCAGGGTCTATTCTGCTTTACGTACAAAAATAGAAAGCTAACATATACTTGTCTCCCTGAGGGGTTTGTGGACATTCCAACATTATTCTCAGACGCTTTAAGAGCAGACTTGGCATCATTGCACTTTGCAGGAGGATCAACTTTGATACAATATATTGATGATTTGTTGCTAGCATCACCATCACGGGAAGCGTGTGTCCAGGACACCATGGCCCTACTCTGTCACCTTGCCATAAAAGGACATAAGGTCTCCCCAAAGAAGTTGCAGTTCTGCCAATCAAAGGTGAAGTACCTAGGGCACAAACTGTCACCAGGGTCCAGGAGATTGCTACCAGATAGGATAGCAACAATAACTCAGCACCCCAGGCCACAAACACAGAAGGAGGTGAGGGCTTTCCTTGGGGTGGCAGGCTACTGCAGACATTGGATACCGAATTTATCCCTGATTGCACGACCACTTTTGAATTTAACACACAAGGATGTGCCAGACAAAGTACCATGGTCAGAAAACTGTGAAGAGGCTTTTCAGAAATTAAAGTTTGCATTGTGTGCGGCACCAGCATTAGGCCTCCCAGATTACACCAAAGATTTCCATTTATTTTGCCATGAAAAAGGTGGTTGCTCCTTAGGGGTTTTGGCACAAAAACACAGCACCTTCTACCGCCCGTGGCTTACTATTCGGCTACCCTGAACCCAGTAGCAGCAGGTCTTCCCCCATGTCTGAAGACAGTAGCAGCGGCCGCCTTAGCAGTGGAACAATCAGAAAACATTGTCCTGGCTCATACTTTGGTGTTACATGTCCCACACGCAATTGACACATTACTAACTACCACTAAGACCCAGCACCTGACAAATGCTCGCCTCGCACGCTATGAGTTGACACTATTAGCACCACATATAAGGATAAAGAGATGCACAACATTGAATCCCTCCTGCCTGTTGCCTACCGAAATGGATCACGATGATCCCACCATAGATAATTCTTTCCACGATTGTATTATGGCAGTCGACACACACACCAAGGTGAGGCCAGATCTCAGAGACAACCCATTCCCTGAGGCCGAGGGTGATTTGTTTGTGGATGGTTCATGCATTAGGGACCACACAGGGATGCTACAAGCAGCCTATGCTGTGGGGATGGCCAAAAGACTACTTGAAGGAGGAAGGCTACCAAAGATTAAAAGTGCCCAGGCAGCAGAATTAGTAGCACTAATCAGAGCATGCAAATTGGCAGCAGGAAAGACAACGAATATTTACACAGACAGCCAATATGCTTTTGGGGTCACTCATGATTTCGGTAAACTGTGGGCAATGAGGGGATTTCTCACTTCAGCAGGCCAACACATACAACATGTTTCATTGATTGTTGCCTTGTTGCAAGCTCTACTACTGCCCAGAAAAATTGCAATTGTAAAATGTGTAGCCCACACTTCTGCTAAGGACTATGGGGGTCATTCCGATATTGGCGGGCGGCGGGCGCCGCCCGCCAAGCAGAAACCGCCATTTGGCCGCTCCGCGGTCAAAAGACAGCGGAGGCCATTCTGGCTTTCCCGCTGGGCCGGCGGGCGCCCACCAAAGGAGTGCCCGCCAGCCCAGCGGAAAAGGCCCTGCAACACAGAAGCCGGCTCCGAATGGAGCCGGCGGTGTTGCAGGGGTGCGACGGGTGCAGTTGCACCCGTCGCGATTTTCACTGTCTGCTATGCAGACAGTGAAAATCATGCTGGGGCCCTGTAAGGGGGCCCCTGCACTGCCCATGCCAGGGGCCCCACGACACCCGTTCCCCCCATCCTGTTCCTGGCGGTCAAAACCGCCAGAAACAGGCTGGCGGGAAGGGGGTCGGAATCCCCATGGTGGTGCTGCAAGCAGCGCCGCCATGGAGGATTCTCCCAGCCGGGGCTAATCCGGTGGGAAACCGCCGGACCCGGCTGGGCGACCGCGGCTTTACAGCCGCGGTCGGAATTCCACATGAAGCACCGCCAGCCTGTTGGCGGTGCTTCCGTGGACAGCCACCCTGGCGGTCATAGACCGCCAGGGTTGGAATGATACCCTATGTTTCTGTGGGAAATGCTTTTGTTGACAAAGAGGCACGAATAATAGCCCTCAGTGGGTGTGAGTATGTAATGGTCCAGGTTAAACCCACCACAATAGCTAAGGAGGAAAGTACATGTTTTGATCTAAAATGTGTTCAACAGCAGGCTGATGGGTCAGAACTAACAGAATGGGAAAAGGGCGGTTGCAAGACAGACGGGAAGGGTGTGTGGGTGGGACCCAACGGTAAAATATGTCTACCATCCACGTTACTGTCCTCCTTGGCACGCCTTTTCCATGGCCCCTCACATGTGGGTAGGGATGGAATGATACGACTGTTTTCACAATGTTGGTTTAATACCAAATGTCGGCAATATGCAGAACATTTATGTAAGAGATGCATGGTTTGTGCACAGTACAACACGGGAAAAGGTACACCAACTGCTTCAGCCCATTTCCCACCGCCACATGGACCCTTTGAAAGCCTCCAAATGGACTTCATTGAGATGCCCCCGGTATACAAGCTAAAATATGTTTTGGTAATAGTTTGTATGTTCAGCAAATGGACTGAGGCATACCCCACCAGGAACTGTGATGCACAAACTGTGGCTAAGTGCCTTTTAAAAGAGTTAATACCACGTTTTGGGGTGCCGATTCTTTTAAGTTCAGACAATGGACCAGGATTCATTTCACATGTTATTCAGGGCCTTTGCAAAGGGCTGGGAATAACACAAAAGTTGCATTGCGCATACCATCCACCTGCAGCAGGGGCAGTAGAGAGAAAAAATGGGGTGTTGAAAAACAGAATAGGGAAGATATGCGCAGTGACTGAACTATCTTGGATTGATGCATTACCATTAGAGCTCCTAGCTATGAGAAGTACCCCTGATAGAGTCACAAAATTAAATCCCCATGAGGTGCTATTTGGGCGCCCCATGAATATTCCAGGCCACATGTCAGTTGCCCCATTGGCAATAACAGATGATCTTTTGTTACAATATTGCAGGAAGATAACAGAGACGTTACGCTGTCTTCACCGCCAGGTACTGCAGGCCCTGCCAGAAGGAGGAACGCCACCAGAACACGGACTACTGCCTGGCAACTGGGTTTGGGTCAAGGCCCACACTAGGCGCCATGGCCTTCAACCACGGTGGAAAGGGCCTTACCAAGTCCTACTGACAACAGCCACAGCGGTCAAGTGTGAGGGTCTCAAATATTGGATCCACAGCTCACACACCAAGAGAGCAATTGAACCTGAGGTCATCCAGCCACCACCTGCGGTACCCATAAAGGTCACACCTGCACCACAGGGTTACAACCTTCGATCAACAAGAAACACCAAACAACACTGACAGGGCTGCTCGTGCTGCACTCCTACAGGAGTCAGGAGGTGCAAGCGGGTCCTGCGGTGAGACTACAGGGCTGCTCGTGCTGCACTCCTACAGGAGTCAGGAGACGCAAGCGGGTCCATGAAAGAGTTCTTCATTGACTGCTCCTGCTACACACCTCAGGAGAGGGATGGGTGCAAGCGGGTCTTACCTGAATATCTACATATATCATGCAAGTGGTTTCAAGTGCTAGTAACCTCTGACACCACTCTGTGACGTGCCAACAAGAAGATACAGAGAATAAGAGATTAACAGACAAGGACTAAACAGTGCAATTTGTGACACCTGGAGTAGAATAATGCCTAGAAGAAGAAGAAAGGAGAAAAAGAGGCCTATGGTACTAACTGCCATATGTACCCCTGTTCCAGCAATAATTATCACTATAATAATTATTATATATCATGAAGAAATACGAATCCCATATCTGGACCAAGAACAGTATATAAATAACAGTGTAAATAAAATAGGGATTACCATTGCAGTGAAACAAGAACAAGGGGAGAACTCTAGTGTGGTAGAAATGGTGGGGAACAGGACACAGTGGATAAAATATACCAAATGGGAGGAAGATGGGAACAATTACAGGGATAATGCATTTGTGCAAATGGTGAAATTTTATAAGGAATTGGCAAATGTGTCTGATTGCTATATTTGTACACATTTACCCACCTCTGCCCAGGGAAGGACAGATTACGCCCAGATTCCTCTTCCTCAGTATGCTTCATGTCACATACTAAACAGTATGTTTGCAAAGGAAGTAAATGGGACTATAAAGAGAAGGCCACCTAAAAGGAAGAGGAAGGTTGGAAAAGGGAGATTAAAGGATGGAAACAGTGGGGCGGGAAGAGAAAGTAAAGGAGGAGGTAGGATGGGTGTGTGTGGACAACTCGTACCGGAAAAAGGTGAAACAGAGCTGCTGGAAGCATTCAACATAGGAAGAGATGAGGGTTATGTACAGGGGGAGAAGAACATAGATATATCACAAATGTCCCTTTCTATACATAAGGAGAAAAAGGGGTCATGGTGTTTTCGATACCTCAAAGGCAGCATCCCAAGGCCAAATACATTTTATGATAAGGTGTGTCGAATGGTTACACCAGTAATGAAATGTCCTAACATACACCTCCCCAACCATAATAATAGCAGCATAAAGGTAGGAGAAAGCACCTGCTCCAAATACTCTGATTTGGATAACATACGGAAGGGCCCAGAAGGTTTGTCTATAGGTCCCTCAGCTCCAAGGGGAATATACATAGTATGCGGGACATCTGCATATTTTAGACTGCCTGCAGGGTGGCAGGGCTCCTGCTACCTGCCGTTCGTACTACCCCGAATGTTGCATATAACAAATTTGACCAATGCAACACAAGAGGCACCCGGTAGGGTACGAAGAAGAAGGGCACCTACTTGGTTGGATAGGTGCATAGCAGTGGAAGGAATATTTGTGATGCCATTAGGGATAGCGCATTCAGAATATCAAATACACAGATTGGCAGTATTGGTAGAAACATTAGCAAGTTCTACTGCAGCAGCCTTAGGTAACATTACTGAAGAACTTACAGACTTAAGAGCTGTTGTAATACAGAACAGACTTGCATTAGACATCATTTTAGCAAGAGCCGGTGGTGTATGTAACGTGATCCATCAGGAATGCTGTGTTTTTATACCGGACAACAGTGGGAATGTGAGGATGGCAATAGGGAAAATAGAGGTGGTAGAAGAAGGAGCAAGGAAAGTGGCGGATGTGACGGATGTGACGGAAATAGGAGGAATACTAAAGGACATTGCAGCATGGTTCCGTGGTTGGGGATCCTGGCTGATAGAAGTACTGGTGGTGGGAATAGTAGGATTTATAACATTAGGTGTGTTGACAAGGGTGTGTCCTTCCTGTTTGAACATGTTAATGAAGAAAATGTGTCATTAGGACACTGAGCACCATCGTAAGAGAAGGTATGAGGATGAGGCCAGGGAAGATGATGCTATTGAAATGACACCTGTCCATCAGGATGATTAAACTGTCAATGAGTGTTTTCATTGGGTATCAGAGGATGGAATGTGGAATCACGTTCTCCTGGATCCATTTGGACCTAGTAGACCCTGTGATACACAATGAAAATACAGGCCTGTTTCTGTTGAATACATTACAATGTTGAATTAACTAGGCCTTGAAGAAATGTCTATTGTGCTTGAAACGCATTATGTTGCAAGGCTTGCTAAAATGACGGCCATCACAAGACACCACTGCATGCTAGCTTGCGAAATCCTCACTGCTAAAAGTACTAACGTATGCACTTATGGTTCCTCTTTCTCCACATATAGATGTATCACAAGACATTTGATTCAGAGGACATTGTGCAAGCTTCCTGTCCATGATTCTAACCCTTATATGGAGCATCACGTGTGCTATATAGAAAAAAGTTAAATCATACGACATTATCAAGAACCAATGAAATGTGTTAAAGTGTCTGCAGTTTAATGCTATAAAAGATCAAGCATTACTTCCTTGTGCAGACTATTCGAGCTGGATTTTGCCTGCTCAGTCTCCGTGTACACGTATTTCTTATTGTGTCTTATTAGTTCTTATTAAAAGTAATCTAAGGAAGAGCGGCTGGTCTCGGTTTGTTTCCTGAATTGTCTGGATCTGAAATACTCTGACTTGGCTTCAACAACTTGGCTTCGACAGCCCTTTTTGGCTCTGTGTTGGCATAGTATGCCTTATTTGTTCCTTAGATGACAGATAAGCGTAAGCCTATACTAAGGGGCTGCTTCTCTTGTGATAATTAACCTCCTCAGGCGTGAAATCTTACTGAGAAATCGTCATCCTACGGTGATCAAGAAAGAAAAAAAACGTAAAAAGGGAGCTCTATGTCTCAGACTTAAATAGCATTTCCTCCACGTATGTAATAAGCAAGAGGAAATACAAAGCATAATTTAATGTGTTATCCTATGTTACAGTAATAAGTTTAAAGACAGCTCACACAATCTCAACCACGAATATTAATGTTCATCCTTTATATTAAAATGTAATCAAAGATAGTGTTACTAAGTAATACATTTACTTTAGCCATAAAAACATGAGTGCCACCAGCACAGTGATATTCGCTTTAATGCTTCTTGTATCTTAATTGTAAATGCTGACAGAAAATAATTTTCGACTGGGGATACAAAATCTTTGAAACAGCAGTAAAATGTAGCAATAAACAGTGTGCTAGGTACAGCAACACCACACAATTAATTGCAATAATGAGTAACATATGGCTGGTAACCTTCTTTGAAAATATGTAAGTAGCAGGTTTTGGCAATACCAGTAGGTCTGTTTGGCTTATAATTAATGCCATTTGTAAAAATTGTTAGAGCCTAAACAAAATTGGTGAAATATAAGTATGCTGTTTTATAATTTCAAAAACATACACAAAGTCTTGGGATTAGCATAACCCCTAGAGTGCGGGCGTCGGGCACTGGCCGACACCCACACTACCTCCCTGGTGCGAGTCAAGACCAGTGGCCGACACCGGGGAGGGGGTTAAAAAATCCTCAGGTGCATCACACCGAGGATTTATTTTATTTTAAAAAACCCTGGGAGACACAGAACATCTTCCTTGTGTCCCCCCACAAGCCCCTTTGTGACATCAGCGCATCACTGTTTTGTTTTCTCTATCAGAGCAGGAAGCAGCTGCTTCCTGCTCCAATGGGGAAAACACCCTCAAACGGCCTTCCCAACATTTTGGGAAGGCCTTGTTTGAAAGGGGCGACCCTTCCCTTTCAAATGAGAATTTTTTTTTTTTCAAAGGTAGGTGCCCGATCGCATCCTCCCCCCCCCCACCCTTGGCTAAATTTTTTACAAAATAAGACATTGACAGGGGGCAATATTTTGTTTAGTAGTTGTATGGTTTCTCTGTAGGCAGCAATAAAAAAAGTCAAGTAAGTCTTGTGATTATGTTTCTGCTACAAAAAGATCAGATTTTTGTCTAGTGGCAGTTTTGATGCCATAAAGTAGGGCAGAAGGTTTATATGCCTACTGCAAATATCAAATCTGTATTTTATGTAAATAGCTGAGTACATTAGTAAAGTCAGCAATTACCTGCGCTATGATACAAATGAAATGTATGTGTGGGGGGACTATGGAGAGATGAAGGGCATTTTTGCTGGGTGGTAGTGAGGGAATCCGTGGAGGAGGTCATGGGAGTGGGAGCACCAATAATGATTCTTTGACTGGGTGCTAGAGGTGCTAAAGATTGTGATGATTGGTATGTGACAAGGTAAAGTAACGGTGTGTCTTTTTTGAATGTCTTCAAAGAAGGTGCTGATTGAGGGAAGAAGCGAAGGTAAGGTGACCTCTACTGTTGCACGTATCACACACACACACGCACCAGCAATTTTGTGACTGTCTACATAGGCTAGTGTTTTATAGCAACAGTTTAGCAAGTAGCAGAGATGGCATCTCGTTGGATGACTGCTGCTCAAGCCCTCACTCGGGTTATAGAAGACAGCTCTGACGTAGGGTCAGAGACTGAGACAGCAGATACTAAGACAGCAACTGAGGGATAGCACAATGGCGCAGACTCTGGGAGTGATTTTTCAGTCAGAGGAGTCCCATTCAATAACTTCTCTTCCAGTGATTATGAGGGAGGTGATGAGGACAGTCCTCCTGTTCCTCCGCAAGCACAGTCTGTGCAACGGGACAAAATCGGGCTAGCCCGACCCAGAGAGCAGGTGCATGCAGCAGCAAACACAGAGAGAGTGCTCTTTTGGGAGCTCCCCAATTTAGTTCAGCCCCAAATTCCACCCCCCAAATCGTATTATGGAGACATCAAAATTATCTATCACCAAAACAAAACTTGTTTTGTAAGGAAGGTACCTGTGTTTTTGGTCCTGGGCTCGGCAGCCATATAGAGAAACATACTAAACCCAGACATTTCTGGAAACTAGACATCTGGGGGAGTCCACGGAGTTGTGACTTGTGTGGATTCCCCAACATTTTCTTACCCAGAATATCCTGCAAGGCTGAAATGTTGAATAAAAACTCTATTTTTTCTTGCATTTCTGTCAAACAAACTACAGGAATATGCTGGGATCCACAAAATTCCTACCACCCAGTGTTTCCCCACCTGTCCTGATAAAAAACACTACCCCACTTGAGTGCCTGTACCTAGTGCCGGAGTCCGGAATGGATCACCCCAGGATCAACAGTGGCCCTCGTGTAAGGACCAACATTGACCGTTATGGGATCTATTCCTGTCGCAGGCACTAGGCCTACCCACACAAGAGAGGTACCATTTTTATCAGAAGACTTGGGGGAATGCTGGGTGAAAGGAAATTTGTGGCTCCTCTCAGATTTGGGAATTTTCTATCACCAAAATGTCAGGAAAAAGTGTTTTTTTGGCCAAATATTGAGGTTTGCAAAGGATTCTGGGTAACAGAACCTGGTGAGAGCTCCACAAGTCACCCCATCTTGGATTCCCCTAGGTGTCTAGTTTTTAAAAATGCACAGGTTTGGTAGGTTTCCCTCGGTGCCGGCCGAGCTAGAGACCAAAATCCACAGCTAGGCACTTTGCAAAAAACAGCTCTGTTTTCTTTGGGAGAGTGTGATGTGTCCATGTTATGTTTTGGGGCATTTCCTGTCTCAGGCACTAGGCCTGCCCACACAAGTGAGGAACAATTTTTTTGGTAGACTTGGGATAACGGTGGGTGGCGCCTCTCAGATTCCAGATTTTTCTGTCTCCTGAAATATGAGGAAAAGTGTTTTTTTGCCATATATTGAGGTTTGCAAAGGTTTCTGGGTAACAGAACCTGGTGAGAGCCCCACAAGTTACCCCATCTTGGATTCCCCTAGTTGTCTAGTTTTAAAAAATGCACTGGTTTGGTAGGTTTCCTTAGGTGCCGTCTGAGCTAGAGGCCAAAATCCACAGCTAGGCACTTTCCAAAAAACACGTCAGATTTCAATGTAAAAATGTGATGTGTCCATGTTGCGTTTCCTGTCGCAGGCATTAGGCCTACCCACACAAGTGAGGTACCATTTTTATCGGGGGATTTGGGGGAACACAGAATAGCAGACCAAGTGTTATTGCCCCTTGTCTTTCTCTACATTTGTCCTTCCAAATGGAAGCCAGTGTGTAAAAAAGACTTCTATTTTAGAAATACCCTGTAATTCACATGCTACAATGGGCACCCTGCAATTCAGAGATGTGCAAATAACCACTGCTTCTCAACACCTTATCTTGTGCCTATTTTGGAAATACAAAGGTTTTCTTGATATCTATTTTCACTCTTTGTATTTCAACAAATGAACTGCTGTATACCCGGTATAGAATGAAAGCCCATTGCAAGATGTAGCTCATTTATTGGCCCTGGGTACCTAGGGATCTTGATGAACCTACAAGCCCTATATATCCCTGCAACCAGAAGGAGTCATGCAGACATAATTGTAAATTACTTGGAAAAATCTGCCATCGCAGGAAAAAGTTAGAGTAAAATATAGAGAAAAATTGCTGTTTTTTTCAGCTCAATTTCAATATTTTTTTTATTTCAGCTGTTATTTTCTGTAGAAAAACTTTGTAGGATCTACAGAATTCAGCATTTTGTCTACTTTTCAGAAATATTAGCTTTCTGGGATCTAGTATTGGTTTCACACCCATTCCTGTCACTAACTGGAAGGAGGCTGAAAGTACAAAAAATAGTAACAATGGGGTATGTCCCAGTAAAATGCCGAAATTGTGTTCAAAAGTGTGGTTTTCTGATTCAAGTCTGCCTGTTCCTCAAAGTTGGGAGAATGGTGATTTTAGCACTGCAAAGCCTTTGTTGATGCCATATTCAGGGAAAAAACCACAAGCCTTCTCCGGCAGCCCTTTTTCCCCAAATGTTTAAAAAAAAAAACGAAATTGTTGCTGTATTATGGCTAATTTCTTGGTCTCCTCCAGGGGAACCCACAAACTCTGGATACCTTTAGAATCTCTAGGATGTTGTTAAAAAAGGATGCAACTTTGGCGTGGACAAAACATTATGAAGGCCTAAGCACAAACTACCCAAAATAGCCAAAAAAGGGCTCAGCACTTCTGGGGTGAGAAGTGAAGGCTTAGCATCTAATGGGGTAAAAAACACAGTCAGTCCTTTAGGAATAAATAGTGCTATGATTTTCATTAACGCCAGCAAACTAGTATTTGTCCTCTTAGGTGCCTTCCTCTTTTTCAATATCATGCATTATATCTGCTCAAGCAGGCCAGTCTACACACGGGCCTTAGTTGGTCACATAAAGTGATTCCCTAAAAACAATTGCCCACTTAGGTATCCACCTTCAGATTTCCCATATCATCTACGATTTGGTAATAAGAGACAGGGGCAGCAAAAAGTCACTTAACATAGTACAGGACTGGCCGTAGCTTTAGTTACAGTTATAGCCCATCTCACTGGCGCTTGTTCTCTCAACGTCAGAAGGAAAAACAAGCATTTGCAGTGCAATGGGTCTCGCATTTGCTCGAGTTACAGCTATTGGCGTTGTAAACTCCTAAACAGACTTTTCTTGCCCGGTAACATGAAAATGAAAAGTAAAACAGTTTCACATAATCAAACCATTGCACAGTGCTACGGCTGCCATGAGCATCAGAGTGAAGAGACACACAAAAGAAAAAAGAAGTTCGCTCGCAATTAAAGTTATCGGCAAAAGTGCAATTAGCCATGTAATAGGGGCAGTGCCCACCTTGGTAACAAAACCTCCCCAAGGAGGGACAAACGTAAACCATTTACCAATGTCATCAAAGGATTTTTGAAGGACAAGCCCACGAACGAGTGGTACTGATGGGCGTGAGGTGGGCGTGTTAAAAGCCCAGATACATACCAACACATCAGAAAAGCAGCACTTGTGTGCTGTTAAGTTGTGTTTTTTCTGCTACGCCGTCATGTCAGGATGTGAAATGGTGTGTGTTTACTTTTGTTTTTTATGTTCTTTTGTGCAATGTTACATCATATGATGTCACGTTATGCTATGGTAACTCATGATGCGCTATATTTTATTTTCTGTTGTGCAGGACTACGTTCACTTATGGAGAAGTGTGTTATATTGTGGCATGCTGTTCTATAGTATCTTATGCTTTTTAGTGTCGTTCTGTGCTGCGCAGTATTATGTTAGAGTGTTCCATGTTGTGTCATGCTGTGCTGTGTTATATCATGCAATGTTGTGTTGTGCCGTGCTATGCTGTTTTATGTTGCTGAGTGTTGTGTTCAGATGGGTTATTATGTCAGCCAATTAACAAACAGAGGTTCTCCATTCCAAATCGCTTGTCATGTTGCATCTGCAGTCTGACAAAGGGACTTTGTGATGCCTCACATAAGAAATTGGGTTATTAGTTGTGCAATATGTGAGGCCTGTTTTGTCTACTTGCTGGAAACCAAGTATATTCAAACCTGCGGTGCATGTTTGATCTGAGTTTGGCACCATGCTGGACTGTGTAGGCCTAAGTTGAGAGAAGCAGCAATTTAAGGCTGATTTCACCTATGTGATTAATACAGTGACAATACAGACAATTCACAAAACCCAATTGATCTATCTATAAATACTCACGAACATTTAAGTTCCTACCCTGTCAACATCTATCTTTGCAGAATCCCTTCTGTGCCAGGCTACCCAGGTGCAATTACTGGGCTATGCACAACGATAGTCTCTCATGACCAGTCCTCACACATGTGCACACCCTTGTTTACATGTGACCATCCCAGGGCTCCTTACCCTAACTACATTATAGCAAAGTATCTTAAAAGGCTGATACTAGTGGTAAACACTTTCAGTCCAAATACCATGTAATTGCTGTGAGTGAGACTTGAGTTCTGAGAAAGAATAACATGATGACAGGATACATGGAATGTTTTTCAGCTGTTGGAGCTTCATTTTCATGGATACTTCTCTTAAAGGAACCTATTGTTGACTTTTAACTTGGTGCCATTTCACCTCTCTTCTCAAAGCCTTTTGCTATCACCCTCTGCCAAATGAGTGAAACAACAGTTGGAGCAGCATTTAAAGCAGGTATCCTCAGAAGAACTTACCAGACCTTTTAAAGGCTCAAAATTCACATATTCCTCTGAGGCCAAAGAAATAGACTTTTGAGCAACTTCGCAAGCTATTAGTATTTCACACTATAAACACATCCACAAAGACACTAAAAGGTGGACAATGTGGCAATTATGAAGTTATGGCTCAAGGCCAAGATTTGCACACTGCACAAGGACAGTGAGACACAAATCACTAAGGGATCAACAATCAACAATCCTCTTGTGAAATCAAAGATAATTAACTATTGCCATTAAAAAACTGGGCTAAGATGGAGGGAATTCATAGAGAGCCATTCTTGACGGTGGTCAGAATGTAAGACAGATAAATGATGTGTTTATAACTGCTGCAACAGTGTACTCAGTAGCAAGTTGCAACTGCCCACGAGGTTTGAACATTCATGATCCTGAAGTTCATCGCGATGTCAAAAAGCCATTTACATTGATAAAAACATATATGAACAACTTACTATAAAGTTTTAATGGTCTCCAAGTCTTAAATCTAAACCGCTAATGAATAATGTCCCCAAGTTGTATTATTAATTCACAAATTTAATGGCAATGGTTACAGTAAAATGTATTTGCCATTGAATATCATTTAAATAACTTCAAAATATTTGATAAAAATATGAGGCACAACAATTACAGGTGTAGACTCCCCCCCCCCGTCCTAAAATACAAAGGGACGAGCTATGTCCCTTAAAGAGCTTCAAAATATTTGATAACATTATGAGGCATAACAATCACGTGCTATGTTTTCAATTTGAGAATTGCAATTGCTGTCTTTCTATTACGCCTAGTCTCTAGCTTT
Source organism: Pleurodeles waltl (assembly GCF_031143425.1). NCBI lineage: Eukaryota > Metazoa > Chordata > Amphibia > Caudata > Salamandridae > Pleurodeles > Pleurodeles waltl. The sequence continues at coordinate 647,185,025 of NC_090438.1, read as the reverse complement.
TATCTAAGTTGTAAAAACACTGATTAGAGACGATCTGTACATGTTCTAATTGCGGTGTATTGTTGAGGTCTGCTCTAAAGGGCATTGGCTTATGCAATGTAATGACAGCTTGAATTAAGTCGTTCCGGAAATAAAAACGAAACTGTTTACCTATCTCCAAAAACATTGAAACTTGATGGTAGCAATCAGGTTTTCTAATCTCGGAGTCATAGTCACATGATGTTTCTCAGTCGTGCAACAAATCCTTGCGTAATTTAGCTGTCATATTGTCAAAAGAGAGTGTAGATCTTTCCAAGCATCTGCCTCTCACACGTGTCGAAATTGCTAGGAATAGACTGCGAACTTAAAGCCACTTTGACAAATTTGCCGTGCTACTCTCATGCTGACTGGAATGGGCGCTAGAAGCGAGCCGGCCACTGCAAGGCGGATTTGGGGGTTGTATTTTAAGTAGTTACAAGCATACAAGGGAAACATAAAGTGATAAGTATATTACCATAATGCACGAATAATGGTCCCTTATGGATTAAATCTAGCAAACTATAATCAAAAGCCAAATGTTAATGTAATGTACAAATAAAATGCAAATACGCAAACATTGAAAATCGAGGAAGTGGATGATAGTGACACGTGCTTGGTGCTCTTTGAAGTGTGATACATATGTGTGCTACAGATAATAAATGTGTTTATCAATGTAATAAAGAACAGCACGCCCCGTCGACTTATAAAATGCAACGGTGCTGCATACAAGTGGAAGACGCTTCGATCCTATTGAAAATAAAGGACATGGATTTGTGCTCCTCACTTTTTAAAGTCACAATGCACACTGTAACAGAAAAGAAAAGGAATTATGTGTAAGGTACCAGGCACACAAATGGAAAGGGAAGGAGAAAAATTTGAAATAAAGCTCAGAGGAATGGCAAAAAAAACTCGGGCTGCCTTCCCTGATCAATCTTTGCATAAGAAACTGTAAGACATGGTTCATGCAGAATAGTATGTGAAATGCACTGGGAGTCAGGTCAAAACCATGTATTCAGTTTATATTCAAAATAAACCCTAAAAACCATAAAAGTACATCAGTATATGACATCAATAAAAATTAACCAGCAGACAATACGGTCTATTAAAAATATTTATAACACAAATTAATGGTTCATACACTTAAATTGATTTCGTGCTTTCTTACTTGTAGTGCCCCTAAGACAAGAGACAGTGCAGATGAACATGCATGCATAACTTCCAGTTCATGTAAACATAAAAAAGCCATTCCAGAATCCACAAAATTCCTGGTAAAAAGTGTTTTAAGAAGTACGTCCTTAAAACACATCATAAAATGAACAGAAGATAGTAAAATGCAAAGTTGTTTGTTTAGATTTCCAATCTCTCGGACAGTTCGGCAGTTCCTTACGCCGTTGTACTCTTGTAGGGAAAGCAACCCCGTTATATACAGAACCAAGCCAAAGGAGTCAAGATAAAATGATGACGTACATTTGAAACAATTAACACATAAGTTTGTATACCAGCTGCTGAGAAACAGGTACATAATTTATAATTGATGTTATAGTTAATGCTTTTGAACTTTCAAACCGTGGCGGTTAACATAGGCGCCCCCAGCCCATGCGGTTTTGGGGGCCCCTCAGCTCAGTACCCTGGCCTGAAATCTCCTGACTGTGTCAGGAGGTGGGGCCCTCCATGTAGCTTGCAGGAGGTCCCACCTCAAGTTAGGCTACTGCTTCTAAGATCATCACTGATAAAACACCAATTTTAAATCTTTTTTTGAGAACTGAGTTATTGAGTCTGGTTTTTCAAACAGACCTGGATCATTAACCATACTCAAAACCTCCCTGATGTGATCTAACCATGTAATTTTCGAAACATTTTCAAGTGATAAACAATCCGTGAAAATAGTTTTGGTGAATGGGGTCTCTGTCTTACTCCAACTAGCGTGCCATGAAAGAATGGACTTCCAATATACACTAAAACACCCTCAAAAAATGAATTCTATGTCAGGACCGGAGGCTCCGATTATGCTTTCTTTTTCTTTACTGACTTAAAATAAAGGCCAATCACATACAAATAAACAAAAAACTAAACATCACTTGATGCTCTACGCAATGTCACATGGTCCAATCACCTATTGAGACCTCTGTCCATATATCACATGACCCTCAACGTCATTTCCTCTTTCTTTGCTGCTTCGCAGCAGATAAGTGCCTCTAAATATTACTATTCTTATTGCATGTATTTATGTATTTTATACTTGCTTGTGTGTTAAATTTAGCGTTGCGATTTAGCGCGCTTTACTTATTCATGCAAGCGCGCTCACGCGCTGCTAGTTTTCGGCCTTTTTTGCCAATTTCTGATTGCCCAAATCTTATGGAGCAGGAGTGTTATGCGTGTGCTCCACGCAGTCTTTCTTCCCTATCTGAAGTCCCGTGCGCGCTCGCGCGCGTATCTTGTTCTCGAGCCAATCCTCCGTTTCGTTTTAGGAAGGATCGGCTCGTCGAGTGCTGCGCGCGTGTGTCTGGGCATCTCAATTCCAGATCTTCAGTGCTCCCAGACGCCCTGTTCATGAAATTAGAACGTGGGTTGTAAAATTATTATTAGGCTTCTGCCTAGAGTGCCTTCAGGCAGCTCCCTCCATGTTCTATAGTGGGCACATTTAGTGGTTTGCCTGTTTGGAGGTTTTGCACTTCCCCTGTTATTTGAAGTATATTATTTGAATATTACAAGAATACTATATATCTACAAACAGATACTTCTATCATTGTCTAAATATTTTTCCCTTCTAATTTCAAAATGGCTCAGTGGAATGATCAGGACACTGAATATTACACAGAAGAATTGGGGAACCAATTAGAAGTTAATTTAGTGGAAGCCCTTGATACTAGGGTCCAACAATCTGTCAATGATGCTCTTGTGAGAGCTTTAGGTCTCTTCTCAGGGCAACGTTTTGATTATGCAAGCTCTCAAGGCTGGGTACAAGGCCAGCCTCCTCAACCAGAAGGTAAAAAGGCAAAAGCAAAAGCAAAAAATTTGGAAGAGCCTAACACTGACATTAGTGGTCTGCATGCGGACGCCTTTGATAAACTTCGTAAGAAGCATAGCGGTGAACATAATTACAGTTCAAAAAAGGATGTTTCCTTTTCCCCTTCATCCTCGGATAAAGATTTCTCTTCCAAGGATTCGGATGACTCGGAAACTCCAGTTCCTAGTAAGAAAGCAAAGAAAGTCGTTCCGCCTTCTCTTGTTTTAGACTTCGATCCCACAGAAATTATGCACCCCAGAGCTTCCAATTGGGTTCCTCCTCCTGAGGCCCAATATGTGCAGACTAATATCAGAAAAAGTTTTGATAAAGAGGTTCGTTCTCGTTTGAAAGCTGAGTGTCCCAGGCCAGATTTAGAGGGTAGAGTCTCTGATACCCCTGAAATAGACCCCACCATGGTCACATTTATGAAGAAGTTTGCTAAGGATCCTAAAAAAGGATTGGATAGATCTTGGCATAATTGCCAAGATAAACTGATGGACCTTTCTGGTCCTCTGACTGAGATTCTTGAGATGGCTTACTTGGCTAAAGAGTCAGGATCTCCTGTGGACACAGACGTCCTTATGGTTGGGCTCAAAGAGCTGTTTGTCAACTAGGAAAGACTAATTGCGCCATATCTTCTGAACGCAGGAAATCTATATTTATGCGCATCGACCCTAAATTATCTGATTTAGCATCTTCTGAAGCGGGTCCTTCGGCCGAAGGTCTTCTTTTTGGGTCGTCATTTATTAAAAGATCTAGCCAAGTTTTGTTCCACCTTTTCATCACTAGACAAGGCTCGGATGTGTCTTAAAAAAATCTTTAAACAGGGTCTTTTTGTCAGGGCCGGTCGTTACGGAGGACGTATGCCCGGCCGAGGAACATTCAACAGTCCCCAGAACTATTACCCCAGAGGCAGAGGTGGTTGTGCAGACAAAAATTATGCAAATAAAGCTTTTAGATTTCTGTAGGCCATTTTTTTGTCTCCAATACTGGGGGAACACTTCCCTTGCATACATTATGCCTGGTGCAGGCATAATGTGGCGCAAGGGGTTACAAAGTGGTGCAAAGCATGCATTGCAATACTTTGTAAATCTGGTGTCATGATTTTGGCCTCTTTGGGCCACATTAGCCTAAACAAATGGCACTAATGTGGTGCAAGGAGGTGCTTCCCTGAGTACCTATTCTGAGGGAATCTGAATGTAGTGCCTGAATCTCTCTATCCACTCTATTATTATATAGGGAAAAAGAAACGAGGCGAGTAACCTCCTGCATTACCCCTTGTTACCTTAAATAGGCATGTACATTCTCGATTTGGCCCTTATCACTCCTTGGCAGTGAGATTACTGTACATTTCGGTTAAGAGCGAAACTATGTCTTCGGATACACCAATTGAAAGCATAGTTTGCCATAATTTCGCATAGTTGACCAAATTGAAAGCAGTAGTCAAATCTATAAAACAAAGATATAGGTAACTCTGCTTGGCTCTAGTGTATTTAGTAATAACGTTTACATCCAGGCACTGTTCCACAGTACCTATTCCCCTTCTAAACCCCTATTGTGTTTCGCTAAGTACAACATTTTCTTCAGCCCATAATTCCAATCTACTGACGATGACTTTTCCCATAAATTTAGCAGATGAATCCAGAAGGGATACTGGTTGGTAGCACTAAGGGCCTCACTTAGTCGAAACTGGTGCATTAATGCACTAGTTTTCTTGCGCCGTCCTGCCCCCTCTAGTAACACCAAGGGAGCGCTATTTTTTATAATACAGTGATCCATGCACAGTGCCAACAACTGAGGCAAAAATTCTGATGCAGTTGTAGCGCTAAGCCTTATCATTACTGGACCAGCACCAAACATGTTGACCATAGTCCAGCAATGGTAAGGGGGCACCAATGAAAACAGCACAGCACCATTTCAACACCCGCACTGAGCAGGCATTAAAAAAATGACGCTGTGGTGGTGTAGAATGGTGCAGTGACTTCACTGTGCTATTTCTCCAGGGCTTTTTGAAGGGGAACACCTACCTTGCATACATTAGACCTGGCGCAGGTATAGTGTGGTGCAAGGCTTTACAACCTGGTGCAGTGGTACCATTGCACCACTTTGTAAATGGGGCACTGTGTGGGGGACTGTTTGCACCGCTGTAGTATCAAAAAATAATGCTATGGTAGCACAAAAATTCCTTTTAAATGAGGCCCTAAGAGTCTCTCTTACAGCCCTTTTAAAATTTTGGTATTATTATACAATCTGACCACGTGGAAGGAATATACCCTAATCCTGCCGCATTCAGGGCTACTGTTAAAATGGGAGCTAACAAATCATTTATACATTTCTATATATATCCAGCTGCACCCTCTCCGGTCCTGCAAGCTTCCCTTTTAGACTTTTATTAATGGCCAAGTACACTTCTTCCAAGGTAATTGTAATGTTTTTTGCACTGAGATGCAATAGGTCATGCATGCCGAGGGTATCACAGCTATCTAGTGAGTTAAAAACCGGGTTAAAATGGTCAACACACTCATTAGCTAGAACCAACATGGGCATATTGATAGTCTTCCAGAACAGAGAAACTTTGTTCTCAGCTGCAGAAACCAAATTAGTGCAGGTCTTAGCTTGTAATTCCTTCGTTCTCTTTATTATAACTGCCTTATAGAAGAGCCTAAGATGCTGAATTGCATCCATATCCCTTGGTTTTGTGTGGAGGGATTCCCTTAGATGCCTCACCAACAAAGTGCATTTGGGGTTGAACCAGCCTTTTGTCCTAGAAATATTTCCAATACTTATACCTCGCTTGACATTCCATTTTAGTTGATGATTAATTGAATTGCTTGTTTCCTCATGGGCTGCATTAATATCACTCTATTCAGCCAGATAGTCTGTACATGTCAGGAAATCCTCCTTATTGTTGAATATTAAGGTATAACAGCCCCTAGTGCCATCGGAGCATCACCTTTCACGACGTTCCTATGGTGCTAACAACTGCTCCATATTTATAAGAAGGTGTAAAAACACTTTTTGTGGTGTTACACCTCCTTGTAAATTTTGGCACCCCGAAGCGGTTTTCTGTGTCAGATGGGCATGCAGTGGGTGTTGCAGCGGGTATTCTTCCACAAAATCCATTGCTTTTGATGCTGCTTCAGATTTATGAGTTGTCGTAAACATGAGGCAGCACCTAAACCTAACGCCACCCCAGGGGTGGCATTAACATGGCAAAACAAGGAGGAATGCTTTTAATCCTCCTCTATTTTTGCTTTTTCTATGTGTGCTCCAATCTGCAACACACATAGAAAAAGCAAAATGCACATGGTTTATGTACAGGAAGGTGTCCCTTCCTGCACATATACAATCATTCCAAAATGCTGCTTTGGTGCTTCTATGTGTGCTGCATTTTGCAGCACACATAGTAGTGCCAAAACGCCATGCTAGATTGTTTATGTGCAGGAAGGGATGCCTTTTTTTGCACATAAACAATCTATCCCCTCCATGTGGTGCAAGGATGACTGCATTGGCGAGGAAGCTTAATTTAGTGCTGGAACAGGGGGAAATGCAGGGCTGTGCCATATTCCTGTAAATACGGCGCATCCCTGCAATTCAAAAGTGGTGCGATGCGGTGGGGAACTGCTATTTTTGGCTCAGTACCGCACTATGCCACTTTGGCTTAAATCAGGGCCTACATTTGTAGTAAAGCCAGGTGGGTCTACCCCTGACTATTTTAGTCCTAGTCTTTTTACTCCATCCATGTCAGTATTCACTTGTTTAGGGCAATTTTCAATTTCCCTGCTACCTAAATTCAAGGTTAAGAGAAGTGGACTATATTCACTTTTGCTGTTTGGTACAACAACAAAGTTTTTAAAAATCCCAAAAGATTCATTGATATCAAAATGAGGCCTGGGCGGAACTCGCGGAATTACAAAAAAACTGTGCGATTCCACAGAATTCCACTAACGGGCCATAAATGATCATCCGGCTGTTCACACTGCTTTTTCAGGCCAGCAGCGCATTCCACATTTTCAAATTAGTGTGAACAGCACCAAATGCTGCGCAAGGGTTCAGTCACGTTGTTTTGTCTGCTTCTGTTCCACTTTCCTTTCTGGCTGCCTTTTTCCTCAATCCAACCCAAACCAACCTCACCAGGTCTTCGCAATTCCCAATACCAACTTTTTGGCACTTATTTTGTTATTGTCTTCTTTTCCCTATGATTATTGTTGTGTTTTTTTATGTTTTGCTGACTTTTATGTACTTCACTTTATGCTTTCCTTCCCTGGGCTGTTTTTCCTTCCCCTGTTTCTCTACCTTCCCTTTCCACTCAAGTCTTGCTCCTCCTTTCAATGGCAGAAGCAGGCAGCACAGGGACCATCTGCACCCCATGAGGGCACTGAAGAAGGGCATGAGTGCAGCTCTACCCATTCTTTAGCGAGGTGGAGGTGGCTGTACCCATTTTTGAGGTGCAGCACCACCTCCGCCACATGCTGATAGCAGGCCAAGAAATGGCTCTTGCCATTCAGGAGTGTCAGATGCTCTGGGGTAAGAGCAGTGGTCCATGCACCACTGCACTAGGATCACTCACACTCAGCAGAAGCTGATACACCACTGGGCAGACATCATTGACTGGTAACAAGACCTGTCTACCTGCTGGACGTGAGCGTATGAGGCTCAGTGTGAAAATAATATTTTTGTTTCAAAAAATTCGAATTTATTTTCCAAGTAACATGATCACAGATTGTGCTTGCAGTTGCGTCCACTCTCTTTGTTCCAATGGGAGTGTGGGAGTGATGTAATAATAATGTGCCAGGGTTTATTTAATACGTGCTGAGTGCACCAGTCGCCAGGGACCAGAGTTATGAGAATTTTGGGCAGGGAAGCAAGGCAGCTTCCTGCACTGCCTAAAAGGGAGAGTGCAGGAATAAGACATTTATTGTCATTGCCACACCGAATGCTGCCTGGTGCACCAATGCAGGCGCCCTTGTGCCATGAGGGCGAAAGAAAGGCACAGCACCCTATATTTTGTGCTGGGAGCGTCACCTCCATGCACAAAAACAATCCTTAGAAGCATGGTAAAAAAAAAACCTTGATACAGCACAGTGGTGGTGTATGGTAATAGCCTGTAGGGGAGGATGTAGGAAGTTAGGAAGGTTGGTGAAAGCAGAAGCCAAGTAAATGATACTGCCAGGATTCTGTTCTAGTAGGAACTAGGCAGATACTTGGTTGGGCTGATTTAAGGCATGATTGTCAACTCATCATGTCACTCACTCTTATAATGGTAGTATGTCAAGGGTGTTGCGTAACTTGTGTTCTTCTCTGTGGCTTTTAGTAGTTCATAGTCCCAATCTCCTGGATGTACTGTACGCAAAGGTGGATCAAAATGACTTATCAAACAGGGCGGAGAAGCAAAGATCATTCTTTGGAGTGCATCATGCATGAATAGTTCAAAATGTTACTGGTCGAGGTGTATGATTATGAAACAAGGAAAAATCTTTCTGATTTGCCTGTAAAAATGTTTTGTTTTGTAAAGAGTACCACCAATCATTGTTTTTATCTTCTTTGTGAAGCTTCCAAGAGCAATAGGGCATCTGGGTCAGCTGCCATCAGTGCTGAGCCAGGTGTGACTGGTACCACTACCACCAGTGTCAAGGCCAATGGTTCTGCTGCCCACTGTAAGTCATTTTTATTTCCTACTACTAAAATAATGGCCTTGTATATACTTGCTATTTTTTGACGTTGGACGTTGTTTGTTATCCCTGAATTTCCCTGTGTTTTTCTACATTTTCTATTTTCATAGCTGACTTTCTCCTGTCAGTTCCTTTCTTCTGCTCCCTTTTTTCATAAGTCCCCCCTTGCCCCTCTTACATGTCTTGTTGTGTAGTACTAAGAGGGGATTTTTTTTTTTTTTGGTAATGTAAAGAGGACTGCACAGCCAGGCCCAAGTAGTACTCAAGACACGAAACATGTTGGTGGTTTTCTTGATCAAACAGACAAAAAGTTCAAGGGCAGACACTGAGTATAATGTCCTAATAGATGGCAGTGGGCTATAATTCAATGCACCTAACCTCTTACTTCTTCCTTATATATCAAATAATATTTTCAGAGATAGGAAATCGTGTGCATTCATACCCACACCTGCTGCCAAGGTGCAATCCTGGAAAAAGGAGCACATTAAAGAGATACAAATGATGATGCACCACAAGAACCATATTCAAAAGTCCAATTCTTTAGTTTGAGTCCATTGAAATATTCTATTTATTATTTTTTGAGGTCAACACATATTTATTGCACAGCAGACAGCCAACATGTTTCGTACTTTGAAAGAGGACTTCTTCAGAGCAATACAGCAAACATCAATGCCTTAAAATGTATACAAAACAATATATTTACAAAAATACCTTTACAAACAACATATCAATAAGACAGAAAAATAATCAAAAGAAAGACAAGGGATAACAGATAAACAAAAGAAAAGAAGAAAAAGGAGAAATAGAAATGGAACTATTTACTATAGCCATTAATATACAAAAGCCATTACACCAACAATTTTCATTAAACAACACCTTAAAGGCATATACTAAAAACATGTTAATCAAATTCAATTGGCAATTGTGATGGAAATCTGAAGGATGAATATTCTTTGGAAAACCCAATGGTCCTACATTTGTCATGACATATACTACAAGATAGGTGCTTCACAGATTTTTCATATGTATTAATAGGAATATTAATACATTTACAGTAATTTCACCATATTTTTGTTATCAATTGGAAACCATATTAATAAAAATATTATTTAAGAGCAATTCGGTCATCATTAATTATACCGTATAATAAAAGATAATTGGTTACGTACTTTCTTTCTTCGTTAAATGATAAAATATTAAATGTCTCAGCTATTTACGTCTATTACCTACATCAAAAATCAAATTGATTAGCCTACATCATATCATAAGTGAACTCATAATGTTTACAGCAATATAACTACAGATATTTGTTCACTATCAGTTCCCAAATAATTCCAATCTTATAATATAGTATTGCCATGACTCCAAATGGAGCCTAATCTTCACTGAGTGTATATTCTTACACGTAGCTATTCAGTCCATTTTACTTCAGTTCACATTCCAACAGTATACCCCATCTGGCAATAGTATCAAATTTCTCCACTGTCGATACCTGTTATAAAACTAAAAGACAGCACTAAACTGCATCTCACTGTGGCCAAGTCAATAATTTCTACAACCTAAATCAAATAAAGAGAATTCCAATAAGGCTAACCATGTCGTGCAAATGGCAAATTTTTACAAAAGCAAACAATAACCTCAATAGACTCCCAATCACCAAAAACACAAACAGAAATTTCTACAAAATGGGACAATCTACTTATATCCTACCTTCATTGATATCCATCCATGTAACAACAACACTTGCTCCTGTCACTACCAGAAAAACAGGGAAACTGGAATGCTGGAAATGATGTTTTTTAAGCCTCTGTCTTACGTATTGCCCACAATGCCATTGTAAGGACATCGCGCTCATTCAACAGTATAGACTGCTAACGTGACATTATCACCCGGTGTCCAGTGAAATATTATCTGCCATCTTGGAGTGGGCAGAGATAGGGGTGTCATCATGGCCACAAACCTCCAATTTTGTCTTATACTAGCAGTTTCCATAACAGTACAGTATGGCAGACATGAGATACCACAACCAGTACCTTATGTCTTTTGCATTCCGTTCTACCCCTTATCCATTTGCAGCCTTACCTTATGCACATGCCCTATTTCTGAATCCTAATCATGGTTCCTTTCTATCCATCCATTAGGAGCAAATGTTTTTGGTTGACTCAATGTCTACATGCTAAACTGTTGTCAAGCAATCGCACAAACCTCCCAAAGTGATTACTTTCGATACAAGTAGATACTGAGAGATAGCTACCCTAACTGTAGTGAGGTATTGCAGTTGTACATTGTGCAAAATAAATACTTAGGTGGGTATCTGGTGTCTAGCATGGGTGCACTATATTTTTCACCAGGCACACATGCCACCAGCAGTGCCATTAAAGAAGGGACTGGCGGTGTTGGATTTCTGGCTGTGTTTCGTTGGCTTGGTGATTGTGACTCGTAAAACGGCTGACACTGTACTGCCAACGCTGGTGGGATGCTGGCGGGATTTTCCATGGCAGTTTTACCCGAAGGCCGCCAAACTCGTAATGAGGGCATAAGTCACATTGTAAAATAAATTAAATAGTGCACATTTAACAATCATGGAGAAAAAGTACCAAATTGTACAACTCTCTTCCCACATAAAAGCTAAAAAAATTGATGCAAGTAAGGCATATACATTTTTTTTGGGTCTGTGCAAATAACCCAAGAGCATGGCTACAATTTCCTCCCTCCTGATTTTATCTCTAGTTTCCATTGTACTCAGTGATATAAATAGCAATTTGGAAAGGGTGGATCAAGCATTTATCCCAATAAAATCACCTTCACATATTTAACTATTCCCCTAAGCCATTTGACAATTTTGTCTCCTATTAACTAAAATGAACAAGGATATGATGTCCTTGTATAAACTAGATATATTGGGGATCCTTCAAGCTATCTAGTGGATTATCTTATTTTTCAGCATCCCCTAATTCTCAGAAACAGTCATATTTAGTGGTAGTGCCCCCTTTTAGAATGACTATGTATGGGTGGTTTCAGAGGGTAGATGCACAACATCTTGGGTGCATATTGATGAGCCCCTAGCACCACTGAAGCATCACTTAATGTGACGCTCCTGTGGCACTGTGGCCTGTGCTGTATTTGCAAGGTGGTGTTAAGCCACTTTTTGTGGCTTAACACCACTCTGTAAATAGGGCCCCTTCACACGCAGCTCTTTGCGTGGAAGGGGCAACATATTCATGTGATCCAATTTTTTTTAACGTTTTCAATTCCAGTCTGGACCTACATCTGTAATAAACATAAATTGGTACTCAAACTTTTTAAGCACTAACTGATATCTGCATTACAGGTCATATTACTTCACCAGAGTTCTCAGTCCTTCACAGCTATTTATTTTGCCTTGGTTTGTGCCTTTCACCTTTTTGCCAGGGAAAAACCAAGATGAGAAGCAAAAATGCTGAAATCTCCAGTGGGATAGTTGTAACAGAGGGGTTATTTATAGAGTTTACTGGTGGATTACTCATATCTTTTGAGCAATTATTTGTAAATTTGTCCAAGATTTCAGTTGTAGCATATTAGGGTGCTGCCACCTTTTTCTCAACACACAATTTCATTGTCAATTATTCGCATAGCACCAGAGAGATAGTTAGTTACGGAATTAGCAATTCCAATCAAATTGAGCTTGCCTGTAATGATCTGCGTAAATTTTCATTTCCCCATTCTCAAAGATCTGGTAACCCAAGGAAATGCTAACAAGGAAACTACTCACTCACAGACTTATGCCAAGTGCCAGTCTTATCCAGCACTGGACGGACACAGACAGTCCTCCTCTATGTTCCATCTTTGTCTTACACTTAGGAGCACACTGTTATGTTGGATCCCCTTCCCCTTGGCCCAGTGGTGGATGCTGGGGATTGGAGCCCCGCTCTACAACAGTGATAAGGATGCCCAACCCGGAGCGGTGAACCGTTCTGGAAGAAAGGTTGGGAATATATAAAGGATTGACAGAGAAAGAAGCAAGAAAACATGTAATAACAAGTGAATGTACCACTTACAGCTTAGTCGTCTAGGCGCCCTTAAGGGGAATAGACTTCGAGGTGTGTGCTGGTTGCAGCAGTAGATAATGTGGAGGTTAGAGTGCCAGCTCCTGGGAAATAGGGATGGGATAACTTCGTATGAAGCTATCAAGTCATTAAACTGGATCAGGAGCGGCAATAATGCCCGATGATCATAATGCAGTGGTACTTCCTAGGCAGGCAGTCTGGCAATGAAAGATTGTAGGAGGCTGTCCTGACGTAGAGTGGGTACATGATGGTACTTACACCTTGTGCCAGTTCCAGTTATCCCTTCTTAGTAGATTAGTAGTGTTTTAGCAGCTTAGGCTGATAGAGGTAGCTATAGCAGAGCAGCTTAGGCTGAGCGAGGAGACATGCAAAGCTCCTACTATACCACTTGTATCATATAGCACTATATCATAAGAATCACAATACTCAGAGTTACTAAAAATAAAGATACTTTATTTTAGTGACAATGTGGCAAAAATATCTCAGAGGATATACTCCCTTAGGAGAAAGTAAAATACACAAAATATACTGACAAACCAAAATCAGGTAAGTAAACAGTTAGAAAAGTAGTGCAAACACTATAGAATACAATAGGATGCAATAGGACTAGGGCCAACACAAACCATACACTAAGAAAGTAGAATGAGAACCACTTAGGGACCCCAGGCCTAGTGTAGTGTGTAGAGGGACACTGGGAGTGTAAGGAAACACTAAGGGTGACCAAGATACCCCACCTCAAGACCCTGAAATGTAGGAGTTAAGTTACCCTACCTCCCCAGAAACACACTTAATTCGTCATAGGAGATTCTACAAAGACAAGAACTGACTGCAAAGCACTGAAGGCGGATTCGTGGACCTGAGGGCCTGTAAAGGAAGGGGACCAAGTCCAAGAGTCACAAAAGTGTCTGGGGGGGCAGGAGCCCACTAAACCCTGTTTGAAGGTGCAAAATGGCTGCCTTTGGGTGGAAGAAGGTGAAGATTCTGCAACAGTGGAAAATGCCAGGAACTTCTCCTTTGCATAGGAGATGTTGCACGGCATACTGGAGGATGTAGAGTTGTTTCCACACAGAAAGACCACAAACAAGCCTTGCTATCTGCAAAGGTTGTGGTTGAAGAAAATGGGTGCTGCCTGGGCCCAGGAAGGACCAGGAGGTTGCCCCTTGGAGGAGGACACCGAGGGGGTGCTCAGCAACACAGAGAGCCCACACAGATGCAGGCACGGGTTCAAGAAAACAGAGAATGGCAGTCATCTCAACACTACAAAGGACGGTCCCACGAAGCCGGTGGTCAACTCAGCGAGTTGAGCAATGCAGGATGGAGTGCTGGGGACCTGGGCTGTGCTGTGCATAAAGGATTCCTTACAAAAGTGCAAAGAAGCCCTAGCAGCTGCAGTTCACTCAGTACACAGGATTACTGTCTGGTGTGGGGAGGCAAGGACTTACCGCCACCAAATTTGGACAGATGGACCACTGGACTGCCAGGCTCACTTGGATCCAGCTTCTGTGTTCCAGGGACAACGCTTGTCACGATGAGAGGGGACCCAGAGGACCGGTGAAGCAGATGTTTGGTTTCTGCGTTAGCAGGGGGAAGATTCCGTTGACCCACGGGAGATTTCTTCTTGGCTTCCAGTGCAGGGTGAAGGCAGACAGCCCCCAGAGCATGCATCACCAGGAAACAGTTGAGAAAGCCGGAAGAATTAAGGGCTACAATGTGGCTGGTAGTTTTCTTGCTACCTTGTTGCAGGTTTGCAGGTGTCCTGGAGCAGTCAGCGGTCAATCCTTGGCAGAAGTCGAAGAGGGAGATGCAGAGGAACTCAGGTGAGCTCTTGCATTCGTTATCTTGTGATATACCCACAGGAGAGACCCTAAGTAGCCCTGAGAGGAGGATTGGCTACAGAGAAAGGTAAGCACCTATCAGGAGGGGTCTCTGATGTCACCTGCTGGCACTGGCCGCTCAGGGCTGTCCATTGTGCCCTCACACCTCTGCATCCAAGACGGCAGAGGTCTGGGACACACTGGAGGAGCTCTGGTCACTCCCCTTTCCTTTCTCCAGGTTTGCGCCAGATCAGGGGCTGGGGGATCCCTGAACCGGTGTAGACTGGTTTATGCAAGGAGGGCACCATCTGTGCCCTTCAAAGCATTTCCAGAGGCCAGGAGTGGCTACTCCTCTCATGCACTTAACACCTATTCTCAAAGGAGAGGGTGTAACACCTTCTCTCAGAGATAATCCTTTGTTCTGCCTTCCTAGGACTGGGCTGCCCAGACCCCAGGAGGGCAGAAGCCTGTCTGTGGGTTGGCTGCAGCTGCAGTGAAAACCCCAGAGAGCTGTTTTGGCAGTACCCGGGGTCCATGCTGGAGCCCCGGGGATGCATGGGATTGGCACCTGAATACCAGACTTGGCATGGGGGGACAATTCCATGATCTTGGACATGTTACATGACCATATTCGGAGTTACCATTGTGAAGCTACATATAGGTATTGACCCATATGTAGTGCATGATTGTAATGGTGTCCCCGCACTCACTAAGTCCGGGGAAATTGCCCTGAACTATGTGGGGGCACTTTGGCTAGTGCCAGGATGCCCTCACACTTAGTAACTTTGCACCTAACCTCCACCAAGTGAGGGTTAGACACATAGGTGACTTATAAGTTACTTAAGTTCAGTGTAAAGTGGCTGTGAAATAACGTGGATGTTATTTCACTCAGGCTGTAGTGGCAGTCCTGTGTAAGAATTGCCTGAGCTCCCTATGGGTGGCAAAAGAAATGCTGCAGCATATAGAGATCTCCTGGAACCCCAATACCCTGGGTACCCAGGTACCATATACTAGGGGATTATAAGACTGTTCCAGTGTGCCAATCAGAATTGCTAAAAATGATCACTAGCCTGCAGTGACAATTTTAAAGGCAGAGAGAGCATAAGCACTGAGGTTCCAATTAGCAGAGCCTCAGTGACACAGTTAGGCACTACACAGGGAACACACATTCAGGCCACAACTATGAGCACTGGGGTCCTGGCTAGCAGGATCTCAGTGAGACAGGCAAAAACAAACTGACACATAAGTAAAAATCGGGGTAACATGCCAGGCAACAGGGTACTTTCCTACAAAGATCAGCCTGGCAAGTTCTCCTATGAGTCAGGAAGACAGGTGTTTGAATAGGGGATATATAAATATAAATTGAAAAAGGATCAACAAGAAGGAAGGTCCTAGACAGCCACTTCAGAATAAGGTATAGGTACAAAGGGGGGCATCCTGGTGTAAAACACTAAGGGCAGTCAATACACCAGGAGAGATGAGGGTAAAGTAGAGGAACAAATGTTGCAGACACATGAAAATACGTACACATAAATGAAAGAAAGAGTGGTTGACAAAACAGTGGTGTGAAGTAATCCAGTGATGTGCTGACACAGTCATAAGAAAAAAGGTCAGATAGCAGAAAAAGTGGTATGACAGCATCAAGTGTTAATGTTCAAGGATGTTGTTCATTATAAAAGTGACCACATTTAATTTTTAAACATTTTTAAAATGAGGGTAAGGCACACTAAAGTCTCTTGAAAAGAGGTACCATCTCTTCAGCAAAGGGATCCCATATTACATACTGTCCAGCAGTAAAATCAATTATAGTATGTCTTAGAGGATCTGAACAGAAGGAGTGAATGGATCATGCTTAGTTTTATATTTATGAAGTCCAGACTTCTACGTGGTTGAGGCCCATTTACATTGTTCCTATCTTTAAGGTCCACTTGCACTCCTGATTGTTGCGTACTTGCTGCAGGCTTCCTCCTTGTTCTGGGTTTGAAATGATCAATACTACCTCCATCTGAAGTTGTCCTCTGAATGGCCATGTGGAATGAAACATTCAGCTAGTAATGCAGTGAGTTCCTTGCACCGGAGTCAAAAACGATGTTGGCAAATGCAAATCTTTATTTTCTGAATGCTCTAGTCAATATAGAGTATATAGAATGGGCAGAAAATGGCATAAATTAATAAATTACATTGAAAGTGTTAAAGAGGGAATTCAACATTACTGTGGGCAAATGTCTTGCTTTTAATAGTAAATTGGAATGTGCTCACAGCTGCAGGATGCCCCAGCAATCACTCAGCATGAGAGGTGTCTTCACTAGTTTGAACTCTGCATGGATCAGATGATCTTACAAGCTTTTATCTTGATGTATGCAAACATGAGAGGTTCCAATGTAAGGTCCCCAGTGCCAATACATTTCACTGTTTTCTTATACATTTGGAAATAGCAGTGGATACTGTGGAAAAAGTTATAACTCATACAATTCTGTCAGATTCAGTTTTGTGGTAGGTATTGATAATAATGCTCATGGGCAATAGAGTGCCCTTGTCATGGTTTATTTGACCAGGCATTTAGTGGAGATATGGGCTAATAATTTGTTGGAAAAGACTTCAACCTCTTTAAAATAATATACTCTTTGTTTGCAATTGTATCTGATGTGTAGAAACTGACCACATGGTAAAGAGTCATACAAAGCATGTGGGTGGCGACTTGAGTAAGCTAATAAAGTATTCCCTTCAGAAGGCGTTTGATACAGAGTAGTGTAAAGATCATTATTTTCTGTTTTGATTGTCAAATTCAGAAAAGGGATTTCAGTGTTGTGGTTAGGCAAGGTGCATTTGAGGCCACTGCAGTTTGATATAAGTCAATGAAGAAATATAGTGAGATCAATAGATTTATCTTTGAATATAAGAAACAAATCACCAATATATAATTTCCAGAAAAATATCTTATCCCTAAAATAATTATTGGGAGTCAGGTAAAGTGTGGATTCAATACTGCTCATTTACAAAATGGCAACACTTAAAACAAATCTGCTCCCATAGAAATGGTTTTATTTGAAGAAAAACATTTCTCAAACTGAATTTCTTTTTTGTAAGTGTAAGGTAAAGAAGAGAGAGAAAAAATGAAGTAGGAAGCTGATGAGGTGTGCATATGGTGTTCACAACAGTGGTTATCACATTAGTGCCATAAACTGAGGGAATGTTGGTGTGTAATGCTTTGGCATCAAGTGTCACCAATAAACTGAATTGAAATACAGAACATTTCCAATTGTTAATGAAGCTCATAATGTCACATATGGAACACCGTGCAGAGGAGAGAATGGTTTGATCAAAAATTCTATACACCTGCCAATAGTTTCCAATACTGACCCAAGTCTCAAAACAATTGCTCCACTGGGTGGAGTGTCTTCATTTTTATGTTTTTCCGGGTCAAAGTAATTGACAGATATTCAGTTGTTTAACATTAAAAAATAGAAATTAATTGTAACTCAAACAAATTCCATTCCTTGGTGTATGTAGTGAGTGTGAGGATCATAAACTGTATCACATGTGCTGGATCCTGAAAAAGTTTAACTTAATGGTCCGGGTTGGAGATCTGCAGATGTAGTTCACCTTTATAATTAATGTGATTTTGTAGAATTGTATCTCCACTTTGTCCACAGATTTGATGACAAGGTCTGGGAAGCCCTTCAGAGCAATGAGCGCTAACCTTTCTTGAAATGGGATGTTATATGGTGTAAAGATAAATTGCCATTTTAAATCTGCAAAATCTTTGAGCAAAATTCTGTAAAAAGGGAGTACTTCAATGGGAGCGCTATTTTTGGGAGGGCATATCCTCTTTCTATATGTGCTACAGAATGTAGCACAGATGGAAAAAGGAAGTAACAAGGAGAAATAAAGGTATTTCTTATTACTTTCAAGTCTTTGTAAATCTGGGTTTGCATCAAAATAGATGGGTGGATGCATGGGAATGCTTGTGCTCCACTCATGTAATGCCTACCTGACACGAAGTAATAAGGGAAACACTACGTTTATATTTACTAAACATTGCAAAGCCAAAAAAGGTGGCTTTGCATGGTTTAGTAAATGCCAAAAAGGACTTTGAATGGGGTTGCACCGCAAAAGTGACAGAACCCCAGTGAAAACGCATAGTAAAATATAGATAATCTGGGCCATAGAGTGTAAGTGTAATACAAATGCTGAAAACAGGGCAAATGGATAGCTCAGGGTTGGACTATTATCAGGAAGAAGGCAAGGAGATACCTGGAGACTACACATAATTAAGTAAATCATGGATATGTGCAGGAAAAGACCCCTTTTAGCATGATCACTACTACTTCATGCTGGTTTCTAGTGCTGATTTTGACCTGCACACTGGGACACTCCTGTCCAGTGCCCCCGTATGTGCCCTAACCCCTAAAAATATGTAAAATAAATGCTGTACTCATAATGGGCATTGATAACTTATCTATTAGTTCATAGTATATGATGCAGTGAATGATACAAGCATATTATGAATATGAGGACATGTGGTACTTCTTTATTTCTTTATTTCATTTAGGTTAAGAGCACACAACATCTCCAGCAGAGCTCCTCTCCCTCAGCTCTCTTTTCTTCTCTTCCAAGCTCCCTTCAACATTCCATATGACTTCACAGAATCCATGGCATACTAAATCACTGTCCTGGTTCACAAGACATCTCCACACATCTTCCCCCTTACATTGTTAAACAAAATAATGCATTTTTTCAAAGAATATATTTCACAATATCTAACAACGTGACATAGTCAACGTCTACAAGAAAAAAACATATTCAAATATTTCTAGTACTGCTTTCTGTATTAATTATTAATATATTTCTAGTATTGCTTCCTGTATTAACGATTAACCTTGCATATATTTCCCAAACTCCACATCGACCCATTCTCCAAAACTACCACATTATGCTTGGTTTCCTTTACCTTGTGTGGAATTGAGTACTTACTATCCTCTTTTTGAACAATACCTCCTTTCTTTATAACAATCCAATCACCTGCATGTATGTGGCATTGTTTGACACCCATCCTTCTATTATAATACAAAGTAGCTTTCCTTTGCTTCTTTTCAACTCTTTCTTTCACAAGTTCCCGATCCACTGTCACTCTTTCCTTTTCCCTCAACCATATGGGACACTCCTTCACTCCAGGCTCTCTTCCCTTCAGAGACACAAATGGTGATACCACTGTTACCGAATGAGGAGTCGTCCTGTGTGCCCACATCATTCTTCTTAACTCTTGCATCCATGGGAGATGATTAGCCAACGATAATTGAATACTTTCCATCACAATCCAATTCACCCCTTCTTCCAAACCATTAGCCTGCGGGTGGAACAAAGCAACCTTTTCATGAGTTATTCCCATCCTAGCTAAATAGCTAGTCATTTCTTTAGATGCAAATTGCACCCCATTGTCTGACACAATTGTCTTAGGAATACCTTCCTCTACAAAGGCCCCTTCCAAGAACTCAATAACATTCAATGTACTCACCTGCTCTACTGCTTTAGTCATAAACCACTTAGAATGATAATCTACCAATACTATTATATATTTACTCCTTAAACCAAGTTTAGAAATTGGAGCTATGAAGTCTATAGCAAATTTTTCCCAAGGTTTGCTAGGAAACTGCACTGTCCTCAGAGGTGGTTGTCATACTACTTTGGTTTTGTCACTATTTGCACATGCCATACCATTACTTACAATCTCCCCCACTTCTCGATCCATACCAGGCCACCAAAAAATGTGTCTTACTTTTCTTTTCATCATTCCTCTGCCTAAATGATCTTCATGGGCAATACTAATTATGTGCTTTCGAACTCCAGTTGGCGGAATTAACTGTTCTCTTCTCATCAACTCGCCACCTTGTAGACTCAATTGATTTCTTACTTTAAAATAATTAGACAAATCATCACTCAATCTATCTTCACCCTTCCATCCACATACAACTTTCCTCTAAACCTGTTTCATGATCAAATCTTCTCTTTTAGCAAGTTCCCACTCGTTCACGCTCATTGCTACACTTTCCAAAACACCTCCTGTCTCTTGTACTACTGAATCTTCCTCCATTTCTTCTATCTCTACTGGCATCCTTGACAAACAATCTGCCACTACATTCCTTTTACCTTGTGAAAACTCTATCTGAAAATTGTAATCCATTATTGTTAACAACCAACTTGAAATACGTGGTGTAACACTTCCTTCCAAACCCCTTCCACCCTTAAAAATATACATCAAGGGTTTATGACCTGTCCTTAAGTTAAAAGGTATACCCCACACATAGAACTTAAAATGATTAATTCCCCAGCAACACGCCAAGGCCTCCCTTTCTATGACAGAAAATGATGTTTCTGCACCTTCTAGATGCAAATCCTACCACATTCTCTTCCTCGTCTCTAATCTGTGTCAAAATTGCACCAATACCTACTTTACTAGCGTCAGTAGAAGTATAGGTATTCACTGTCACATCAAAATGTCCTAATGTGGGTGCCTGCGTGATACACTTCTTTATTTTCTCAAAAGCACTTTCACAAGGTACATCCCAAATATATTCCACATTTTTCTTTATTAATTTCCTCAAAGGCTCCAATACATCAGTAAATTTCTTTACAAACTTCGAGCAATACTCTTCAAGACCAAGGAACGATGTCAGTTGATGTTTGTTACAGGGCACAGGAGCATTGTTCAGAATTATTTCGGCATGTGTTTTTTTCAAATCGTCAGTACTTTCAACTCTTATTTGCGAATTATCAATTGTTAGATTCACTGGACCGGATATTGAGTCTTCAGATTCTCCCTTTACCATTAAGATTACCTCATGAACATTCTCACAAACATCTTGGACTTCTTGATCAATCACTTGAATTCTCTTATTGCTTCCTGTCTTCTTGAACCTGCACACTTTTGCAAAATTAACTCTCTTTTCGCAATACCTACACAATGCATTTTTAGCTGCACACAGCTTACTAGATGCAATATGTCCTGGGGTTCCGCACCAATAACATCTACTTTCTCTCCAATCAAATCTCCTCTAGCCCTCAACTTTGTCACTTTTCACCTTCCCTTTCGCTACACTGTTTGTGATACTTTTTTTATCCCTGACAGTCTTGTCTGGCTCAGACTTATTTCTAATTTCCTCGATGGCACTGTATTTCATTTCCTGTCCTGGTTTTATCAAATTCTTGCAACCACACAGCCACATGTTCCATTCTTTGGGCGATCTGTATGGCTTCTTCCAAGAAGGGATCTTTCATTAACAATTTTTCTTTTATCTTCTTGTAGTAGGAGCACCTTACAATTGGATCTCTTATCGATGAAGCAGTCAACTGTTCAAAACGACAAGATAGTGCTAGCCCCCTTAATGCCGCCGCAAACAATGCAATGTCCTCATCAACCCTTTGTATTCTTGAAAAAAACTTGTGACATTCCAAAACTGAGTTTGTTTTAGGGATAAACTAGATGTCCAACATTTGTATAGACTTATCGAACACATTCATAGGTTGACCATCACCCATCCTTAAAGACACTTATGGTAAATCTTCATAAATTCATCTCCCTTCAATTCCTAGATGATGCAGAAGAATAGCTTGTTTTCTCACTGGACTATAGTGATCACCACCACTTGCTAAGATATAGGTTAGAAAAATCTTTTCCCACTGTTTCCATGGTATTGGAGGTTCACCCGCTGTTGGAAGAAAAGGTGGTGGTGATGCCATGCTTTGGTCCCCCATTTTGTTTTTCCTTTACCTAAATAACATCAATTAAATACAATAAACTAATATAATAAATTAGAATAGTAAACTAATAGAACATGTTATAAAAACAAACTAAAATAACAAACGCCTCCTCCTTGTTGTTGCTATTCCTCTTTTTATTAACATTTCATGGATTCCGTGTACGAGGCTGAAAAGCGTTGCATCCAGCAGGTATTGAAATCTGATGATGTCCGTATCACGTTTCAGCGCGTTGTATCTTCAGGTTTAACAAACTGTATTTCGCTCACACTGCACTTAAAAAAACAAGTGCTTTCACTTGCAATAGCCTCGCACTCCTCACAGTAAGTTTTCCACCGTGTGACAGCCTCACACTGCCCATAGTACGTGTTCCACGACGCAACAATCTTGCACTGCCTGCTGCTGTTGCCTCGCGCGCAATACACGTTAGAAACTCGTTAGTGCTGTGCTGTGGTTCGCGCTCGAAGTATTGCGTGTTTTAAAAAACAACGCTCGCACGAGTATAGAATCAGTTCTTAAAATACCTTTAAAGATTCCAGCTTTGATCAAATAACTTCAAGTTGCTTATACTGCCATTTCAAATAAGTTAGATAAACTTACCTTAAAATCGTACTGTCGCTATTCCAACTGTGGCAACCACTGAAGGTTTCCAGGGGTAGAGATGTCCCTTAATATTAATCCACCCCCTGAGCAGATAATTCCCTCGTCGCCAGTATAAAGATGAGGATATGTGGTATTTCTTTATTTCATTCAGGTTAGGAGTACACAACATCTCCAGCAGAGCTCCTCTCCCTCAGCTCTCTTTTTTCCTCTTCCAATCTCCCTTCAGCATTCCATACGACCTCACAGAACCCATGGCATTCTAAATCACTGTCCTGGGTCACAAGACATCTCCACACATATCCAAAGCGTACCCAGGACCTGGAATCTAAATGTCACCAACAGACTGCAGCACCCATTATTCGTCCCACTACAGTGACAGTGCAAACATGATAGTAAGTAAAGTGGGCTCTTTGCAGATGCCCCCCCATTGTTTGCTCCATTTGATTTCACTAGATGCTGGTTATTCAACTCTAATAGTGCACGGAGACCTGCAAACCAGGCCCCAGTGTGTGTTCTCTCTCTAAATTGTCATATCAACATGGTGAATTCCAGATTGGCAAACCTTTACCCATTTGTAATCCCCTAGTAGATGGTGCCCAGGGTACCTGGAACATAGGTGCTAAAGGGGTCCCAAGGGGTGTAGCACAAGATTGTGCCACCCTAGGTGACCCAGATAACCTATTGAGGGCAGGCTTGCCATTGTAGACTGCCAGAGCAATACAAACTGAGGCTGACTGTGACCTCACCATGATTGACGCAGTCCCATGCACTACCTTACATATATGTCAAATGCCCCGAGGGAACGTTTCTGCAGCTCAGGAGGCAGGGTGCATTATACTTAAGGTACACCCTTAAATGTCTCTATAGCATCATTTTGATTAGGGTACACTATACGCGCAGGCTGGTTCAGAGTATAACATGGGACTTATGGACTTAAGTCCTGTCGGACCAAGGATGATAGCTCCATTATGATACCACCTAAACATGACAAGTTTTGTGTCAAGCAACATGCCTTCTCTCCCTCAACATGATTCTCATGTCATAGAATGGCTGGCATGCACCTAGGTGACATACAAGTGGTTGCCCATCTATTTGCCACCCTTCTTTGTACCCTCCCCGAGCAACCCATGGCTTGTCCCATGGTTGCTGTACCAAGACGTTTCTGACCTCATGCCACACAGCCTGGGTGCTCCCAGAGGTCAGAAGTAAAAGGCTGAGGTGAGCAGGAGGACACACCTTCCGCCCCCCCAGCAGGACTAGTGAATAGGGCCATCAATGCAGTGAGCTTCAAAGCCTGCACTGCCCCTGATTCCATCATCACTGTCCCCAGAGAGGAATCAGTGCTGCCCCTAGGCACATTTGCTAGTGGATAGGTAGAAAATTAGGCATGCAGGACTGTGTACATCCCCTGCAGGCTGACCACACCTCCAGGGTGAGCAGCCAGGTCTGTGCACTAAGGGGGTGATTCTGACCTTGGCGGTCTTTTCGCAAGACCGGCGAGTTACCGCCGCGGTAAAGACCGCCGACCGCGGCGGTATGCCGCGGCGCGTATTCCGACCGCTGGGAGCGTTCCGCCGGAAAACCGCCAGCAGCCACACTTTCGGCGGGAAAGTGGAGACTGGTCAACCTCCACCGCCACGCCATCAGAACACCGCCCACAGAATTACGACCCACATTCCTGTGTGGCGGTCTTCTGTTGGCGGTCTTCTGTTGGCGGTCACGTCCCTATGGCTCCCGTCGCCTCCCGGAGGACCAACGCAAAGTAAGTTGATCGTCCGTGAGGGGAGGGGGTGGGGGGGGTGTTGTGTGATGTGTGCGTGCATGGGGGTGTGTAGAGGGGGTGTGTGAGTGCGTGCATGCGGGCGGGGGGTGCTGCTGTGCCTATGGGCAATGTGTGTAGTTCGGCGGGTGCGCATGTTGGCATGTATGTGTGCGGGTATGTGCCCCCGTTGTGTATGTGTGTGTGTAGGGGGTGTGCATATGTGCATGTTGGGGGTGCGTGCATGTCGGGGTGCGTGTATGTGCATGTCGGGGTGGGGGGGCAGGGGGTTTGTAACATCTCTGGGGGGTGGCAGGGGGTGGAGGGTGTGGGGGGGGGGACTCGTGGGGGGTAGTGGGGGGTGGGGGGAGACCCCTATCAGTGCCAGGGATGGAATTCCCTGGCCCCGATAGTGCCTACCGCCATGGTTCGCATGGCGGTTCCCGACCGCCAAAAACCGCGGCGGTAAGCGGGGTCATGATGCGGTTGGCGGTCTTGGGTCGACCGCCGGGCCGGAGCGCGCAAACTCCAGCCCGTCGGTCATGACCGCCGTGGCGGTCGGAGTGGGAAAGTGGCGGTCGATCGCGGCGGTGACCGCCGCGTTCAGAATGCCATTTTTTGGACCGCCGGTCTGTTCGCGGTCCGGCCGCCGCCTCTCCGCCGACCGCCGGGGTTAGAATCACCCCCTAAATGTTGATTCCTGCCATCTCTGAAGTGGCACAATAGAGGGTTCTAGGTAGCTTAAGGTGACCTGTCCCTCTGAATGTGGTTACCTCAGTAGCAGATTGGCTGTAGGAGCTAGCTGCCCATTGGCCTCTAGTCTGCACACCCCTAACTCCCCTAAAGCCAGGATTTAAGGGAGTCCCCCCTGATACCCGAACCTCAGATTTGATTAGCTAACTTCAAATAAGGACACAGAGAAGCTCTGCATCACCAACAACTGCCCACTGCTCCAAAGCAAAAAGCTCTGTCCCTGAGACAACAGACTGGGAACTGCATGATCGACTTTCGTCCTTGACTGAAACTTGTTACTCCGTCCAAAGGGAGCCCTATGGAGGCCAGAAGTACCCTCAGTTGCCCTTGGACTGGTGGCACCAGTTCCCTGGAACTACATGAATAAAGATGCTCTGGAAACAAAGAACCTCCTGCTATCGGGCCTGCTGAGGGAGCAAGTGGATCCACTTGGTGGGAGTGGTAGCCTAGCCTTTCACAATGTTACAGGCATCTATCATACTCCCACAGACCTTCAGATGTCACCAAAACATTTTGTTGTGCTTGCCACTGCAAAGCCTTGTTGGTCACCAGCTAGGTGACTAACCCCTTTACTTGATGCAGCAAGAGGAGAGCACTGCCCAGCACTTTTGACCACATCATCAAAGGGTCCCTCAGCTGAGTTTTGCATCCTGTTTGCTGCAGCATTGTGTGTATGGTAAAATCAGCACCAACGAGGGCTCCATTCAGCACCATGGGCAGCAAGGACACCACTGACTTGATAGAAGTGAACTGACTGTTCTGTCTTGGGCCCAGGGCCTGCACTGCCTTAATCCTGTAAAGAATTCCCGCAGCCTGACCCCCAAGTAGTTGTTTGTCCCCAGTGGCATCCTTGCCATTGACCTCTAAGCAAGTCACATTCAGCACCATGGGCAGCCAGGACAGCCATGCAACTGAATGCTGCGGCCAAATAAAACTGCTGTAACTGTTGTAAATTGATCCAGGGACTACACTAGCTAAGCTCTCCATGGGTTCAATGTGAATTGTCTGTTAAGTGCATTTTTGCAACACATAGGGGGTTATTCTAACTTTGGAGGAGGTGTTAATCCGTCCCAAAAGTGACGGAAAAGTGACGGATTTACCACCAGCCGTATTACGAGTTCCATAGGATATAATGGACTCGTAATACGGCTGGTGGTAAATCCGTCACTTTTCCGTAACTTTTGGGACGGATTAACACCTCCTCCAAAGTTAGAATAACCCCCATAATGCCCATCATTATGTCATGGGCGGTAATGACCACCTACCGCCACTGTGATGGCCGCCAAAACACCGTCACCATGGCCACCTACCGTCCGCCATATCATGAACGTAGCCAGAATTCTGCCAGAAGGCTAGTGGAATTCCGGCTGTGGTCATGGCGGCGGACGTGGTAAGGTGGCGCTTCTTCCAGCAGCAGTGCCAAGCCAGTAGACCGCCGCAGACCGTATCATGATTCATGATACGGCCTGGTGGTGTTCTGCAAGCAGACGCTGCTTCTGGCAGCAGTGCCACGTCCTGCCTCCTGCCGGAGGACCCCCTGCAAGCAGGTAAGTCAGTTGCTCCAACAGGGGAGGGGGTGTTGTGTGTGTGTGGGGGTGTGTGAGTGTGTGTTTCTGCATGCATGTATGCGGGTGTGTGGGGTGTGGAATGTGTATGTGCATGAATATGTGTGAGTGAGCATGTATGTTGTGTGAATGCGTGTGTGCTTGTATGTATGTCAGTGTGTGTGGTTGTGTATGTGAATGTATGTAAGCATGCGTGGTTGAATGTGGGTATGAGTGTGTGTATGTTGGTGCGTGAATGTGTGTGAATATCGTGGGGGTAGGCGGGGTCATAATCCCGCGGGTGGCACATGTTTCTGCTGTGAAATGATTAACACATGTTCTTCTAAGTGAAGCCTAACTGCTCTTTAACATACTACCAGCACTGAGCTAAGGATTTACTAGTGTGAATCCGAGGACCATCTCTGGGGTATTGTGAGAGTATTACATGGTGAGGACTTACCCCCACACCACATAATATTCCCATTTCCTACAGTGATTTCAGACCTAACCTGGCAGTCTGGCTGTGGTAGCTTTCAAATTGAATTTTGACCTATCAAAACAGGTCAAAATCTACCCTTTAGTATAAACCATCCTTATTTAGGCCTTATAAGACCTCGCCCATTTGTAGGAGTTCACTGTCACTTGGCAGCTGAATACCCCCCTTAAATTGGTGCAAAAACTGCTTCTATAACAGGACAAAGGTCTTTGGTGTAGGGGAGGTGTTTCTGTTCTCCACACAGGATGACCATCTGGACTATGTTCAGAAACTTGTCACAGGCAAATTTTAGGTGAAACCTGGACAGGGCCCATCTTTGTTCTCCCAGCCAAGTAAGTACCAATCCCAGAGGAAGACGAACTGCTCAGATCTAGTTTGAAATGACAAATAAGAAGGTGTTGCTCATTTATCTGGCCATACTTCTGGGGTGAGCAAGCAGGCTCTACACAAGAAGAGAAGCATTTCGCCATATTGATCTATTACTGAAAGAGGCATTTTGGGATTGCGTGCAACAGGAGACACAGGAACTGCTGCAAATGTAGGTAGGGTTACTCCTCAGAATATTTGGTTGTGGAGGGCTAGTGCCAGGCATAAATGTGGCACGCCTCAACACTGTCTTAAGAATACTAATTGACCTGCAGAAGAGCGGATGTGGACTGGACCAGCTGTCTGTACCAAAGGACTGATGGACTGGACTAACTCCCTCTTGTACATAGAACAATGAAGTGCACTCCAAAGGCCAGGTGTTTCAGGCCAGTTGATTTTGTAAACAGATTTTATTGGTTATCTGTTAACAATAACATATGAGCAAGGTAAGGGCATGAGAACAAATATTGATTCAAAAGAGTGCAATCAAATTGCATTATCCTAAAATTCCTTTTCATTGCTCCCTGTCCTCCCTCCACCCTTCCCCTCCCTGAGTCAGAACATCAAGACATTGTTAGAATAGTGGCAACTCATGAATAAAAAAATCTGCTGGATGGAGGACCCACAGCGGACAGGTAGATAGTGTTAGGGATCTTGTAGATACAGGATGCAGCTACTGGGTAATTTTAGGTGTTGGACTGAGGTGGGGTCACTCATATTACCAGTGTACCCTAGCAGGCCACCCATTTTTCCAATTCCTTGCGCCATATCAGAAGATGTGGTCTCTCAGATCTTTCCAGTGGATATGAGTTTGCATTTAGCCAATATTAACACTAAAGCCCTCATTACAACCCTGGTGGTCGGTGTTAAAGCGGCGATAATACAGGCAACAGGCCGGCAGACAAAAAAATGGGATTACGACTGTGGTGGAAACCGCCAACATAGACAGCCACTTTAACACTCCGACCTCCACGGAGGTAGAAACAAACAGCGCGGCGGACACCGCCAACAGACAGGCGGGAGACAAAGTACCGCCCACTGTATTACAAGAGGCCTATCCGCCACCTTTTCTGGGGTGGAACCAATGCTATCAAAAGCACGACGGAAACAGTACACAGAAGGAAAAACACTCACCTCTTGACACCCAATGTGGAACCAGGATGCAATGGAGCCGAACTTCATGTGTTACCCATGTTGGTTTACTTCCTCTTCTACCAGGAGTAGGAACGCCGGCGGCGGCGACCACGGTGAGTACTGCACCTACAACACAGGGGAGGGGGAGGAAAGAGAGTGACACACACACGCAATACCCCCACCCTCACCCTCACACACAACAACATACACACAAAAACATGCAGCAACATTACATATACACCCCCCAACCCCTGGAAGAACGCAAGGACAAAAGGAAATGATGTAACGATTGTAATCATGAAAAATCCATTAGTCAAAAGTCAAAATTCAGTATATACAAATATGTACACCAACTACACAAGTCCGGATAGTGTACTAATCATTTTCTGTGACCACTGGGCCTAAAATGCATGGACGAGGCCCACGCATGATACCTGACTGGAAACGGAGAGAACCCTGCTGGGGAATCAGATTGAAAATATACAGGCACCTCAGGGAGAAGGGGAGGGGGGCACCTCAGCCTGATGAACGCATGACGCCACTGCTGCACGTGGGGGCTCCATGCCCATTGATGTATCCTGGGGGGTGCAAAGCCACAGTCTCTCAAGTTTCTCCAGTGGGTGGTTTGCCCACTGCTTTATCCTGGGGAGTGCAAATCCACAGTCTCTCAATTCTCTCAAGTGGGTGGTTTGCACACTGCTTTATCCTGGGGAGTGCAAAGCCACAGTCTCTCAAGTCTCTCAAGTGGGTGGTTTGCCCAATGCTTTATCCTGGGGAGTGCAAAGTCACAGTCTCTCAAGTGGATAACAATCTCCACTGGTTCTGGACGGGGCCTTGTGCCCAGAGTGCTTCATCCTGCCAAGGACTGAGTTAGTGAATGTGATACTCCACTGGCTCTGGAGGGGGCTTTGTGCCCAGAGTGCTTCATCCTGCCAAGGACTGAGTTAGTGGATGTAATACTCCACTGGTTCTGGAGGGGGCTTTGTGCCCAGAGTGCTTCATCCTGCCAAGGACTGAGGTAGTGGATGTGATACTACACTAGTTCTGGAGGGGGCTTTGTGCCCAGAGTGCTCCACGTGCAAAGTGGCCAGTACAATTCCCTCACCTGGGTGTGCGTGCCACGAGATTTGCGAGGTTCAGGTAGCATGATACGCCATGGAGGCAGCGATATACCCCACACTGCTGTGGCTGCGCATCCACCTGCAGGTGCAAACAGTGATGGAAGAAATGCCTCATGGAAGTTGCCCAAGGTCCAAGAACTCTCCTCCAGCCTCAGACGACTGACCACTGGGGATGGTAGCCATGTCAGCGGTGGTGCCTGAGTCAGAGGACGCTGCAGGGACAGTGGCGGTGCTTGCGGCGGTGTCTGTTGCGTGGTGCTTGCGGCAGTGCTGGCAGCGGTGCCTGGGTCAGCACCTGCTGAGGGACACAGCAGGAGGTCTCCTGCAGCCTTGGATTCCTGCCCACTGGGAAAGAGGCTGGGGACTGTCGCTGAGGCTGTAGACGTGCCTGGGGCAGTGCAGGTGGCGATGCTTGCGGCAGTGTCTGTAGCAGCGGTGCTGGGGGCGGTGTCTGTTGCGGCGGTGCTGGCGGCGGTGCATGGGTCAGCACCTGCTGAGGCTCACAGCAGGACGTCTCCTGCAGCCTCGGACGGCTGCCCACTGGGGAAGAGGCTGGGGACTGTCATTAAGGCTGTAGACGTTCCAGGGCAGTGCAGGTGGCGGTGCAGGTGGCGGTTGTCGTGGCGGGGCAGCTAGCGATGTTCGCCGCCATACAGGTTGGCGTGGTCGTGGTCAGAAAGTGTGACAATGGTCCCTCAGTCGGTGCCACCATGCCCTCTCCTGACCTGCTCTTCAGCTTTTGGTCCTTTTCCAGCTTTGATGGTGCCGCAGTCGTCTTGCCACTATCCCCTATGTTTTTTGCTGAGCCCTTGGGGGCTGGTAGTTTCGGCTTCTCCCTCTGTGATGTGGGCACCTTTTTCACCTTGGCAGGTGGCGGAATGTCCTTGCCCTCTCTGCGTGGAACACTGACAGCCCTGATGGGTGGCGCTCTCGATGACCCCGCAGTTGCTGGCACCACTGTGCCTGGGGATTTGGTGGCTGAGGTGCTGGGCTGGGACCTGGAAAGCCTGGCCCTAGGTGAAGGACGGGGGGGAGATGTAGGGAAGAGGTCAAGGTTTGCCAGGAAAAGTTTTTTAGACACACTGGGATGGGAAGATGGAGGGGGTTTGGGAGTGGAGGTAGAGGTAGTGGTTGTAGGAGGTGTACGTCTGCTGAATTTGGGTGAAGGTGCATGGGCCGGAGGCTGTTGTGAGGTGGATGGCTGATGGGTGGGTGTGTGCCTGCGTTTGTGTACATTGGGAGGAGGGCTCACTGGCACACTGGGAGTAGACACTGGGGATGTGTGAATGGTAGTGGGGTGGTGAGTGCACGTGAGCGGTGTGTGGTGATGGGCGTGCTGGTGATGGAGGCAGTGGCTGAGGATGTAGTACATGCAGGTGTGAGTGGAGACGAGACAGGGAGGGAGGAGGAGGACGTGGAGGAGGGGGACACAGTGGAGGCAGTGGATGTTGATGTGTCTGCATGGGGATGGTGTTTGTGTGAGTGCCTGTGGGATGTGTGGTGCTTATGTTTGCCTGAGCCACTCTTGTGTGTTGATGAGTGTACATGCTGGTC
Organism: Pleurodeles waltl; assembly: GCF_031143425.1. NCBI lineage: Eukaryota > Metazoa > Chordata > Amphibia > Caudata > Salamandridae > Pleurodeles > Pleurodeles waltl. The sequence goes on along the minus strand of NC_090438.1, from coordinate 647,153,383 downwards.
TGATGGTGTGCTTGGGATAGGCTGAGGTACAGGGAATTGGGTCTGGGTAGAGGAAGTTGGAGGGGGGAGGCTGGACACAGGGACAATGGCAGCCATCAGTGCTGAGGCCAGAGCCTGAAATGCTCTCTGTTGGGCTGCCCGCCCAGAATGAATGCCCTCCAGGTATGCATTTGTTTGTTGCAAATGCCTCTCTACACCCTGGATGGCACTCACAATGGTAGATTGACCAACAGTGAGGGATCTCAGGAGGTCAATAACCTCCTCACTGAGGGCAGCAGGGCTGACTGGGGCAAGTCTAGAGGTGCCTGGGGCGAAGGAGATTCCCACCTTCCTGGGTGAGCGGGCACGGGACACACGCTGAGGGGCTGCTGGGGGGATGGTGCTGGTAGAGGTGGTGGTGGCTGTACCTGTTGAGTCGCTGTCACTGCTGTCTGCTCCTGTCCCCGTCGAGGAGCTCCCCTAACCCTCCATCCCACTGGTGGCTTCAGACTCTGTTGTTTCAACCTCCAGGGCCAAGTGGGTTGCAGCTCCCTCCTGCTCTGGTGCCAATGCTCCTCTGCCTGATGATGCTATTGCACACAAGAACAGGGAGACCACAAAAAGGGGGGGAAAGACAGAAGAAAGACATGTTCAGTGCATGCAACACCACTACCGTTGGCGGACACAACACACAGGGAGCAGCCCTCTGCACTATGCCATGCACTGACAGTTCCTAGAAATTTCAGCTGACCATGGGGTACGAGGCCTAAGACCAATTGCTGCACACCTGGAAGTCACAGGAGTCTGGCTAGGTGTAGATGGCTATTACCACTGGTGGGTTTCGGGTGCCACATGGCCTGCCTCACAAGGTACCTTGCCTACCAAGTTCGCCCTGGCCTAGGGGAACGCACTCCCCACCTCCCCCACCCAGACACCTTGTAATGGGCGCAGAGTCAGCTGAATGAGAGTGTACTCACCACCTTGTGGCTGCGGTGATGCCCTCAAGTGCCCATCCAACTCCGGATATGCCACCGCCAGGATCCGAAACATCAGGGGGGTCATGGTGCGATGGGCACTGTTCCCATGTTGGGAGGCCATCCCCAGCTGGGCCTCCACCGTCTTCTTGCTCCAGCGGCGCAGGTCCTCCCATCTTTTCCGGCAATGGGTGCTCCATCTATTGTAGACCCCCAGGGTCCGAACGTCCTTGGCGATGGCACGCCAAATACCCTTCCTCTGGTGGGCGCTGACCTAGAGGAATGGTACAGGGAGAAAGGAAATTACTTACCCGTCAGGACCGTCATAATCATTGCCCCCCAGTTCCCAACCTTGCCCTGACACACATACTCTCCCCATCCGCACATGCAGGCCTCAGCCCCCCCATGTATCTTCCATCCACACCACTCAAAACAGGCATTGCCCATGCAGCACGCTCACAATGTACTCACCTGTTTGTCTGGAGGACCGTACAGTTGCGTGTACTGGGGAAGGACCCCATCCACTAGTTTCTCCAACTCCTCCAAAGTGAAGGCAGGGGCCCTTTCCCCAGACACATGAGCCATTGTCGCTTTCAGACACTGGTAACAGCAGCACTTGCAGTGTAGGTCCTCTCCTGTTGAAGGTCAGGCATCAAGTAAGTGAACAGACAGAAAATGGCAGTCACGTCTGAGGCAGTGCGTACCGTCACTGCCGGCGTACATCGTCATTGGCTCCTGGGACCCATTGGGCCCAATGTTAACCACTGCAGAATTGTGCTGCGGTCTTCGACCGACCACCGCGACGGTGTAGAACGCCGGCGCAGTTACCTCATATCCCCTTGTCCCATCTTACAGGTCAGGTAGCTGCCAATTCAGGAGGCCACATGGGATGGATGTTAACTGCGTCCCACCTATCTAGGCCAGGAATATAGACAGATACCAGCACATTGCAGATTAATAACATTTCTGCAAATAACACACTATGATACCTCAGTGTTGGATGACTCTCTGCTCGCTGTTCTCCTCCATAGGGCACATCCGATGGTGCAGGTGATGAGATAGCGGCATCCTCCGGTGTACAGACCCCTGGTGGACCTGTCGACAATGGAAGAGAGACACATCCTAGTCACCTACAGACTCGATCTTGCAACAATCCAGGAAATGTGTGCCCAGTTGGAGCCGGACCTGATGTCAGCTATCCGCCATCCCACAGGAATCCCCCCTCTAGTGCAGGTCCTGTCTGTACTCCATTTCCTGGCCAGTGGGTCTTTTCAAACAACAGTGGCCATGGCATCAGGGATGTCCCAGCCAATGTTCTCTAACTTGTTGTCCAGAGAGTTGTCTGACCTCCTGAAACACATGTGCAGCTACATCGTGTTCCCTCAGGTGGAGGATTTGCCCACAGTGAAAGGTGACTTCTATGCCCTGGGACATATCCCCAACATCGTTGGTGCCATTGATGGTACACATGTGGCTTTTGTACCCCCGCAGGAATGAACAGGTGTACAGAAACCGGAAGAGCTACCATTCTATGAATGTGCAGATGGTGTGTTTGGCAGACCAGTACTTCTCCCATGTGAATGCCAAGTATCCTGGCTCAGTCCATGACGCTTACATTTTGAGGAATAGCAGCGTCCCTTATGTGATGGGGCAACTCCAGAGGCCCCGTGTGTGGCTAATGGGTGAGCCTAAAGTCCCCACACAGTTTCATTTGCTGTCTGGGTATGGGGCTGTCCCTAAGGGTTAGTGTGTGTCTAACAGTTGCCCCTCAACATTTGCAGGTGACTCTGGTTACCCTAACCTGTCATGGCTACTGAACGCAGTGAGGAATCCCAGGACAAGGGAGAGGAACGCTACAATGAGGCACATGGCGAACTAGGAGGGTGATTGAAGGCACCTTTGGCCTTCTGAAAGCCAGATTCTGGTGCCTCCATCTGACAGGTGGCTCCCTATACTACTCACCGAAGAAGGTGTGTCTGATAATTGTGGCATGCTGTATGCTGCACAACCTGGCTTTGCGACGCAGGGTGCCTTTTCTGCAGGAGGATGGGCCAGATGGTGGTCTTGTGGCAGCTGTGGAGCCTGTGGACAGTGAGGAAGAGGAGGCAGAAGAAGAGGAAATCGACAACCGAAACAACATCATCATGCAATACTTCCAGTGAAACACTGGTAAGAAGATGTCACTGCTTCCCACATCTCATTCTATTGTTGGAACTATCATAAGTCTGTCATTTTCATTTAGTATATGGACCCTGACTTATCACTTTGACTTTCCATTTCACAGATCTGGGTCCCACTTTGTGCCCTCTGCTATTTTTACTTCTGGCCTACAGCTATGTTACATTGGTATGTAAACAAGTAAATTGACAATGCTATATTCCATAGTTATTGCAATTACACATTTGTGAAAGCACAGACTGACTCCAGATTGTTTGTGGATGAAGTATGTTTATTCCTGTGCTAATAAGTGGAGGGGGTTGTAAAATAGGCTGGGGTGATGGTGGAGGAATGTCCATGGCAGAGTCCAGTCTATTTGTTTCAGAGGTGCATTGTCCAAAGGGGCATAGGAAGTGGACCAGTGGCAGTTTAAGGATGGACAGGGTGACATAGTGGGACAGAAGGGTGACATTCAGGGGGGTCTCATTTCCTGGTGTGGGTCTTGGCAATGTTCTCTGTCTTGTTCCTGGATCTCAGGGACCATTTGCGGGGTGGTTCTCCATCTGCAGGGGGTGGGGTGCTGGTGTCCTGTTGTTCCTGTAGCGGTGCCTCCTGTCCACAAGCGCCGGCGGAGGTGGAGGGCTGTTCATCGTCCAGGCTAGTGTCAGGGACCCCTTGTTGTGCCACTGTGTCCCTCCTGGTGTTGAGAAGGTCTGCCAGCACCCCTGCAATGGTGACCAGGGTGGTGTTAATGGACTTCAAGTCCTCCCTGATCCCAAGGTAGTGTTCCTCCTGCAGCCGCTTGGTCTCCTGAAACTTGGCCAGTTCCGTTGCAATCGTCTCCTGGGAATGATGGTAAGCTCCCATGATGTTGGAGAGTGCCTTGTGGAGAGTGGATTCCCTGGGCCTGTCCTCCTCCTGTCGCACAGCAGTCCTCCCAGTTTCCCTGTTATCCTGTGCCTCTGTCACCTGGACTGTGTGCCCACTGCCACTGCCCCCAGGTCCCTGATTTTCTTGGGTTGGTGGGTTTGCCTGGGTTCCCTGTAGAGGTGGACACACTGCTGATTGATGTGTCCTGGGGACAGAGGTATGAGCCCGCTGGGTGGGTGCTGTGCTGGTGTTTCCTGAGGGGGTAGGCTCTGTGGTGGCCTGTGACAGTGTCAGGGGAACCGACTGTCCCGAGGTCCCAGATGGGCTGGGCTGGTCATCTTGATCCAGGCATGCAGAGTTGCTGTTATCACTGTGGGCCTCTTCTGTGGGGGGACTGGATATGTCTGGCACCTCCTGTCTGGTGACGTTGGGTAGGGGTCCTGTTGGGGTGTAAATGCATAATTATTGAATCTGTGTGTGCCATTGTGTGCAATGTGTGGTTGACTCTCTATTCCAGTGCTTGCATTATTGGTTTGGTCCTTGTGTGATTGGTGATTTTGGGGCATGAGTGAGTCTCTGTAGTGAACATGCTTGGGTGATGGGTGTCCATGCATTTACATGCAGGGCTTGGTTTTGGGATGTGTGGGTTGTGTTGGTAGGGTATCTGTGGGTTGTTGGGGTGATGGGTGTGAGGGTAAGGGTGGGAGTATGTGATGACAGGCAGGTGGGGTGAGGGGGATAAGGTAGTAAAGGTTTGCCTTACCAGAGTCCAGTCCTCCTGCTACTCCAGCGAGGCCCTTCCGGATGCAGTATTGCCAAGACTTGCTCCTCCCATGTTGTTAGTTGTGGGGGTCCACCGCCAGTCCTCTGTACAGCAATCTGGTGTCTGGAGACCACGGAACGCACCTTCCCCCGTAGGTCATTCCACCTCTTTCTGATGTCATCCAGTGTTCTTAAATGCTGTCCCACTGCGTTGACCCTGTTGACAATTCTGCGCCATAGCTCCATCTTCCTAGCAATGGAGGTGTGCTGCACCTGTGATCTGAATAGCTGTGGCTCTACCCAGATGATTTCCTCCACCATGAACCTGAGCTCCTCCTCAGAAAACCTGGGCTGTCGTTGAGGTGCCATGATGTGGTGTGGGTGATGTGTTAGGGGGTGTGTTGGTGTGTGTTGTTTGAGGTGCGTGGATGTTGTGTAAGTGATGGTGTTGTGTGTCTGTGGATGCTGTTGTTGTTTTAGGTAGTGTCTCTCTCTGGCCTGCTTCAAATTTCTGGTAGTAAGGGTTTGTGGGTAATGTGGGTGTGTGCTTTATATTGGATTGGGTGTGTGGGTGTGGTGTGTGCATGTGTATCAGGTGTGTATTTCGAATTGTCCAATGTGGTTGTGTTTTGCATATGTGTGTGTATTTTGAGCGCTGCGGTGTGTACCACCAATGGATTACCGCGGTTGAAAGACCGCCGCATTGATTCGTGGGTCGTGATAGTGTGCGCGTATTCTTGTTGGCGTGACGGTGTCGGGTTTGTTATCGCCAGTTTATCACTGACCTTTGGTATAGCGGAATTGTGTGGGTGTCTGTATTGTGGCGGATTCCAGGCTGTGGGTCATAACACCTGTAGCGGAATTCCGTGGCCGCAGCGGTTTGGCGTCGGTCTTCTGCACGGCTGTAAGCGGGATTTACCGCCAGGGTTGTAATGAGGGCCTAAGTCCTGGAGCTTGCTGGACACTCTGGTTTTGGAAGTGTGAGGGAACCAGTGAAGGAGACGACAATCTGGGGTAGTGGGGACATCTCTGCTAATCAAATCAGCTAGTGTCTGTGTGACTCTTTTCTTTTATATGTTTAAACGAGCACATGCCCAGTCATATGGAAATAAACAGCATCCACTTCCCCACATCTAGGGCAGGAAGCATCAGCCACTCCAAAATACCTGTTAATTCTGTCTGGAGTAAGGCATGCCCTGTGTAGGATGTAGAAGCCAATAAATCGAAATCGGGCATTCCTAGATATCTTAGGGATGTGGTATAATATGGTCTCCCAGGTGTTAGACCTGACAGCCTCAGGGTGGTCACCCCTAACATTTTGCCAGCCTCCCTCCACTTTTTGGATACTGGTTTTGCCTGTTATAAGACTCTGCGCACTTTACCACTGCTACCCAGTGCTAAAGTGCATATGCTCTCTCCCTTTAAGCATGATGACATTGGATCTTACCCAATTAGATTATTTAATTTACTTATAAGTCCCTAGTAAACTGCACTACATGTGTCCTGAGCCTGTAAATTAAATGCTAATAGTAGGCTGCAGCACTGGTTGTGCCAGCCACATAAGTAGCCCTTTAACCATGTCTCAGGCCTGCCAGTGAAAGGCCTGTGTGTGCAGTTTCACTGCCAATTCCACTTGGCATTTAAAAGTACTTGCCAAGCCTAAAACTCCAGTTTTTCTACATATAAGTCACCCCTAAGGTAGGCCTTAGGTAATCCATAGGGCAGAGTGCTGTGTAGACAAAAGGCAGGCCATGTACCTGTGTAGTTTACATGTCCTGTTAGTGTAAAACTCTGCTGTATGGCCTGCTCCATTATAGGCTAACATTAGGGTTACGCTCATATACTGTTTAAATGGTAGCTACTGATCTGAAAGGAATAGGAAGGTCATACTTAGTATGGCCAGAATGGTGATACAAAAGTCTGCTGTCTGGCGAAGTTGGATTTAATATTACTATTTTGGAAATGCCACTTTTAGAAAGTGAGCATTTCTCTGCACTTACATCCTTCTGTGCCTTACAATCCACATCTGGCTAGGTTCAGTTGACAGCTCCCTTGTGCATTCACTCAGACAACCCCAAATACAGGATGCTCAGCCTCACGTGCATATATCTGCATTTTGAATGGGTATTCCTGGGCTGGGATGGTGGAGGGCCTGACACTTACATGTCAAAGTACAGTAGCCTGCCCTCACAAAAGGACTGCCACACCCCCTACTGGGACCCTGGCAGACAGGTTTGAACTGAAAGGGGACCTTGTGCATTTCTAAGCCATTCTGTGAAGTCTCCCCCACTTCAAAGGCACATTTGGGTATTTAAACTTGGCCTCTTCCCCTACCAACTCAGACACTTCCTAGAGAAGAGAACCTGAACCAGAACCTGCAACCTGCCAAGAAGAACTGTGTGGCTGCCAAAGGACTCACCTGACTGCTTTCTGTGAAGGACTGCTGCTTTGTTGTTGCCCTGCTGCCTTGCTGCTCTCTGGCTGTGCTGAGAAGTGCTCTCCAAGGGCTTGGATAGAGCTTTCCTCCTGTTCCCTGAAATCTGAGGACCAAACAGACTTCATCCCTGCCAGAAAAACTCCTTGTGTGACGAAAATCAATACACAGCCTGCCAGAAATGACGCACAGCCTGCATCGTGGTGAAAAATTCACTGCACGCCAAACCAGAACGACGCAACCTGACTTTGCAACGAGAAGATTGATGCATCGCCAGTGTAGCGACCAGAAATTCGACACACGGCCCACTGGATCGATGCACAGTTGAGCCAGAATGACGCAGCCCGACTTCCAAAGAGAAATCGACCCAGCCCCTGTCGTGCGGTAGAAATTTCCATGCAACGCCCACCAGATCGACGCAGCCCCTGTGACTTCATCCTGTCAGTGTTGGAATTCCACCCATCGTCCCTGAGGCATCCAAAAACCCTGCAACCCGGAGAGGATTTAAGACCGAGCGCCGAAAATTGATGCAAAGCTTTCCCTGCATGAAAAATAAACAACGCATCGCTGTGTGCAGCTCGAGAAATCAAAGCACACCTCCCTGTTTTCCAAGCATCTCCTCTGTGATTCCTTGTGAAGATTTTGCATGCAAACCAGGTACTTTGTGCTTGGAAGAGACATTTGTAGCTTTTAAGAGACTAAAGATACTTTATATCATTTTTTCAGTGATATTCCAAAATATACTTATCGCATCTTAATCGTTTTGACCTGCATTTTTACGAGATAAATATATATTTTTCTAAACACTGTGTGGTGTATTCCTGTGGTGTTCTACTCTGTTATTGTATGATTTATTGCACAAATACTTTACACTTTGCCTTCTAAGTTCAGCCTGACTGCTCAGCCCCAAGCTACCAGAGGGTGGGCACAGGATAATTTGTATTGTGTGTGACTTGCCCTGACAAGAGTGAGGGTCCTTGTTTGGACAGGGGGTAACCTGACTCCAAACAAAAGACCCCATTTCTAACACCAGGCCTCTTCTGTTATGAGGGCTCTCAAATCTGCCTCCCAGCGGGACCTCAGGGCCTCATGTGATGAGCATGTGACAGTCTTAAAAGTACCTGCTAACTATGCCATGCACCGGCAACGAAGATGAGCCTGCAGTTTGGTGGCTCCTGAACCTTAGTGGCCACTGTTATGATCCATGATTAAAAAATGGCTCTGGGGTATGTTGAAGTCTGTTCAAAAGTCTTCCAAAGGACGAAGGACTGACTCTCAGAACAAGAGTCCCCTTGTGTCAACCTGTGCTACCATCCATTCCTGGAGTCCACCCTAGTTCCCCCCATGAGGTAACGAAGTCAGCATTTTAAGAGGTAAGTCTCGGGAGTAAGGAATCCGAGGCTCAGAATCTGAAACCTATCATCCAACGCAATGCAGTGCAGCGCAGCAACCAAATAAGCTGTGCTGCGCTACACTGCATGACAAGGAGGGAGCAGGAGACCAACATATTCACATACATATGGCTCTCTCCTCCCCTTTCCCTAGCAATGGCACCACAAACACACTTTAGCACACATGCAACACTGGCAAAAGAAGGAGAAATAAAAAAAAATCTCTGTCTAATGCATGATCTTCAGCTGCGGTTATTCTTGGTGCTAAACCCTTTCCACTAATGTTCCAGAATAGGGTTTAGCACCAAACATCATGACTCCTATCACAGGTACGCCCATTTACCACCCATGCAACACCCCCTTGATGGAAATTAATGCAAAGCAGTGTTTCACTTTGTCCCACAAATGCGAACACCAAATTGTGTTGGTTTGTGAATCCCCAAAAATGTTTATTATCTGTTAAACGTTATAAAAGTAAAGCTAACCCAACACAAAAAATGTGAGAATCTGGACCTGAGTGGGTATTTTCTGCAAGCTGCAGGTCCAACATTGCCAAATAACCTTGACCCCTCTCAGGTCAATAGTCAGTATGCAGTCTATTCTCAATAATGTTTTTACCAGCTCTCCTAGGGGTGGGCCAAATGGGGCAAATTCTCTATCTGGTGATTGTCAGCCTGCCAACCACTGGGTAAGCATTGGAGTTGGGTGGTCAGATAATATGATTCAAAGTCCGGGTCTGCTAGCGCTTTCTGAGAGGCCAGATGTTGTAGTGTGGTGAGTGTCACCCATCTGTGACTCTGGCACCAGATAAAGGGCACTAATAAAGCAATGAGATGTGTAAAAAATGACTTAGCACTCCAAAGGGGGAGTGTCCCAAAAGGTACAAATAACAAGGTAGCACCACCTGTTTCAGTATCTATATCTGCCCTGTTACTGACAGTGGTAGGGTTCCCCCAAATTTTATATGGGATTTCAGGTTTCTAATCGTGAGCAGCAGGTTCCCATTAAATATGTCTGACTGGTTATGATACACCTTTACCCCTAACTAGAAGAGGCACTGGGGTTCCAAACAGAGGCTTCCCAAAAATGTGGGTGTTCTAGCACCCTCCCCAGTGGTGAATAGGTGGGTTTTCTGCCAATTGACTTTGAGGACTGATGGAGCATCAAAGCTCTCAAATAGTGCTCTGGCCCCAGTGAAGTTATCCTCGGTGTCGCTGAGGAATTGAAGGAGATCATCAACATATAGGCCCTCATTACGAGCCTGGCGGTCTGTGACCGCCAGACTCGCGGTTGGCGGGAGCACCGCCGACAGCCCGGCGGTGCCCCGCAGGTCATTCTGACCGCGGCGCTTTGGCCGCGGTCAGTGCAGGAAAACCGACGGTCTCCCGCCGGTTTTCCGCTGCCCGTTGGAATCCTCCAAGGCGGCGCAGCTTGCAGCGCCGCCTTGGGGATTCTGACACCCCCTACCGCCATCCTGTTCCTGGCGGTTCGCCCGCCAGGAACAGGATGGCGGTAGGGGGTGTCGCGGGGCCCCTGGGGGCCCCTGCAGTGCCCATGCCAATGGCATGGGCACTGCAGGGGCCCCCGTAAGAGGGCCCCGCTTGTATTTCACTGTCTGCATAGCAGACAGTGAAATACGCGACGGGTGCAGTAGCACCCGTCGCACCTTCCCACTCCGCCGGTTCGATTACGAGCCGGCTTCATCGTGGGAAGGTTGTTTTCCCCTGGGCTGGCGGGCGGCCTTTCGGCGGCCGCCCGCCAGCCCAGGGGAAAACTTGGAATACCCTCTGCGGTCTCTGGACCGCGAAGCGGTATTTCTGCCGCGCAACATTAGCGGGCGGCCTCCGCCGCCCGTCAATGTTGGAATGGGGGCCATAGTGCTGTCCTCTGGGTGGTAATGCCACAGGGACGCTGCTATAATGGGTTCCCGATCAAGCCCAACATGCAAGGGGTTACATGGCTATCACGAAAAAGGAGAGGTGAGAGAGGACAACCCTGTCAAGCTCCTCGTCCTACTGAATAGCTGTGTGAGATGGTGAGTCCCGTGCATACTCAGGAGGAGGGGATAGTACAGCGGAGTCATGTCTAGTCTACAAATGTTCCTCCTAGTTCCATATGTGTCACCTCTTCATTAATGGTAGCCCAATTTCAGGCTATCTCTTTGTCGACGGCTAGTACTGCTGCCCTCTCCTGTACGTGCAAGCCTCCAGGAGTGTCAGACGTCTCCTCACATTGAAGGCAGTTTTCCTTCCTGCAAAGAAGCCTGCTTGATCAGGATGAATTAACTTTGTCATGTAAGGGAACAGTCTGTTGGCTTATATTTTTCTCAATATTTTATAGTCAATATTTATTATTGAGAGAGGCCCGTGGGCTTTGAAATCTGTGGCTGGATTCCCAGGCATCAAGAGGGGAATGACGAGTGCCTCCCTGGTGGTCTGTGGCAGGCCACCAGAATCTCTAGTGTCCTTATGTAAGTCCACCAGTTTTGGTGTGAGTTCTAGGTCATAGGTGGTAGGGAACGCAGCTGGGAGTCCATCAGATCCCAGAGTTTTACAACCTCCAAGGCCTTTAATTGCCCCCAAGAAATCCTGCTGGGAGATGTTGGCTCCTAAGTTATCAGCCTCATCAGCTATAAGTCGTGGAAGGGGAACCGCCTTTAATAATCTCTGCATTGCTGCCTCTTCGTACAGAGTCTTACTGGCATATATATCTTGGTAGTCATGCATGAAGCAGTTGTTAATATCAGTTTAGGAATGGAGAGTATCTCTGGTAGGAGAAATTAACTCCACTTTGGGTATACCTCTTCTGGTAGGATTGGCTATCCAAGCTAGCAGACAGCCAGAGCGGTCCCATTCTACATGCAACCCCTATAGATAGGTCCTGTAATCAAAAAAGGGAAGTTGTTCAGTATGAGCTGCCACTTGCTCTTAAGGATTTAACAGTTCGTGGTGGAGTTCTGGATTCCCATGGCATTGTCTTTCTGTTTCACTGAGTGTTTCTTCAGCTTCACTGAGTTCTCAGAGAAGTGTGCTATGGACCCCCATTGATTCTGCCAGACAACATCCCTGAATCATGGCCTTGAATGCATTCCACTCCACCTGAAGAGTGGAGGCAGTTCCAGTATTGTCAGTGAAAAACTTACCTTTTTTCCCCAGAATTGTTTCCTTAAATAACAAGTCTTCCAATGACTCAGGCTTCAGCCTCTAGGTGGGAATATTGGGAGGCAATCTATGCCAGTGGAGATGTCACAGGATTTGGTCATGATCTGAGGTGGTGTGAGTAAGGTATTCTACATTATAGACCGGGGTATGTACCTCAGTCGAGCACAGAGAAGTGTTGAGGCGCACATGTACGTCATGCAGGGGGTAAAAGAAGTAGTAGTCTTGAGTCTGAGGGTATCTGCGCCACCAGGAGTTGAGCAAGTTTCAGTTCCTCTGCAAATCTGTAAGTGCGCGGTCTGTATGATGTGTAAGTGAATCTCCCAGTGGGCAATGCGAACAATCGAGGGTGGGGTCAGCAATTCAGTAAAAGTCACCTCCAACTATGGTAGTGTATATGAAAAATGGGGCTAATTGTGTGTATAAGGCACTTTGTTGAATATTGGGCCCATATATATTCAGTATGTTAATGTACCTTCTGTTATCTCTGCCAGCAACTACCACGTATCTACCCTCAGGATTAATAACCAATTAGATGTGTTGAAATGGTGTCCCCATTCTAATCCAAATTAGTAATCCCCTAGCAAAGGCAGAGAATGAGATGTGGAGGAACTGTCCTCTCCATCGACGTTGGAGTGCTGCTTCCTCTTTGGCCGTTAAGTGTGTTTCCTGGTATAGGATGATATGAATCCCCAGCCTTTTTGAATAGGAGAATACCTTGTAGCATTTCAACATGCTATGTTTAATCCTAACCTTCCAGGATATCTGTTGATACGCTGCTGGGAATTGCCATGATCACATGGTACACAGTCCTACTGTGCCATTCCGTTGTGGCGGCTGCCAGATGCTCCCTGAGGCCATCCCTGTTCATGGGGATGACAGGTGCATGAAAGCATATTGGCCCTCATCACAACCTTGGCGGTAAATGCCGCCTACCGCCGTGCTGACGGCTGCCAACATACAGTGCCCGCGATGGTATTCCGCTACGGGTATTATGACCCACACAGAGAAATCCGCCTCTATACAGACACACACACAAGTCCGCCAGACCAAAGGTCAGTGATAAACTGGCGATAGCAAAACCCACCCCATCACGCCAACAGGAATCCGCCCACAGTATCACGACCCACGAATCACCGCAGCGGTCTTTCAACCGCGGTAAACCATTGGCGGTACACACTGCTGCACTCAAAATACACACAGACTTACAAAACTACAGCACAACCGACAATTCAAAATACACACACCTGTCACACAGACACCCACCACACCCACAAACTCAGACCACTATAAAACACACATCCCCATTACCCACAAACCTTTAAATGGAAAAAAAGATTGCCAACAAAGAGAGACACAAGCTAAGGGCACCCACTCAACCTGAGACACAGAACACCATCACCCATAAACCTTCCATGCATCTCACAGCATACACCCCAACACAGCACCCCCCACATCACCGAACACACCCTCACACATACCACTCACACAACATCCATGGCACCCCAAAGACACCCCAGGTTTTCAGAGGATGAGCTAAGGGTCATGGTGGAGAAAATCATCCGGGTAGAGCCACAGCTATTCGGCTCACAGGTGCAGCAGACGTTCACTGCTAGGAAGATGTAGCTATGGCGGAGGATCGTGGACAAGGTCAATGCTGTGGGACAGCATCCAAGAACAAGGGATGACATCAGGAAGAGGCGGAACGACCTACGGGGGAAGGTGCGGTCCGTTGATGCAAGACACCAGGTAGCCGTACAGAGGACTGGCGGTGGACCCCCACCTCCTCCCCCACAACTAACAAAATGGGAAGAGCAGGTCTTGGCAATAGTGCATCCTGAGGGCCTTGCAGAAGTAGCAGGAGGACTGGACTCTGGTAAGTCAAATCTTTAATACTTTATCCCCCACACCCTACCTGCATGCCATCACAAACCCCTACCCCTACCCTCACCCCATCACTCCACCACCTCACACATACCCTACCATCACAACCCACTCATCCCAATACCAAGCCCTGCATGTAACACCAATGCATGGACCCCCATCACAGACCTGCATGGACACCCATCACCACAGCATGCCCAGTAGAGAGAGTCACCCAGCCCACAAAATCACCACTCACACAAGGCCAGGCTGACAAGGAAATCACATTGTGACAAGGTACACCAGGGGTCTGTACACCAGAGGATGCCGCCATCTCATATTCAGCCTCAGTAGTTGAAGCCTATGGAAGAAAACGGTGAGCAGAGGGTCATATTCACAGATCGATTGCACTAATGATTCATTTCTTCCTTTAGAGAACCAGTACGTGAATCCGACAATCAGTTTCTGACCCAATGTCTGCTGTGCCGCAGTTAGGTGCCATGGCCTGTGCCCCCCTGAAATGGTGGCTGCCTGACCTGTGAGGAGGGACAAGTGAAAATGAGTTAATTCCGCTGGTGTTGTGTGCCATCGAGGTAGGCGGTCGATGACCGCCACGCAACTTTGCATTGGTTATCATTGGGCCCTATGGGTTCCAGGAGCCAATGGCGATGTCCGCCGGCCGTGACGGTACGCACCTCCATCACCAGCACGCCCACCACAACACACCCCTCACAAGCAGTCACCACCCCCACAACCATGCACACATCCCCCGTGTCCTCTCCCAGTGTGTCTGTGACCCCTCCTCCCAAAGTATACAAAAGCAAGCACCCACCCACCCAACAGCCGTCCACCTCACAGCAGCATCCAGCCATGTACCTGCACCCAAAGTCAGCAGACAGACACCTCCTACAACCACTCCCTCCACTCCCAAACCCCCTCCCTCTTCCCACCCCAGTGTGTCTAAGAAGCTTTTCCTGGCAAACATTGACCTCTTCCCTACCCCTCCCCCCTTCCTTCCCCTCGGGCAAGGGTGTCAAGAACCCAGGCCAGCACCTCAGCCACCAAGTTGCCGTTCGCTGTGGTACCTGAAACTCCCAGAGGCTCAAAGGGGGCACCTGTCAGCCTAGTCAGTGTGCCACCAACCCCAGCAAAGGACAAAAGCATTCCGCCACCTGCCAAGGTGAAGAAGGGTCCAACAGGCAGAAAGGGCAAGGAGCATGAGCCACCCAGCAAAGCCTCCTCAAAAACTCCAGCTGCCAGAGACAAGGTCACACCACCATCAGCCAAGGTGAGGAAGGGGCAGAAAACACCATGCAAGGTACTTCAGCCGTCGGAGGCTGCAGGTGAAGGCCTGGTGGATACCAGCTCAACCACCACCCCTGCCACCTTCACTGCGGCTATCACCGCCAGCAACCTTGACGCAAGCACCGCTGCAAGCACCGCCACCTGCACCGTCGCTAGCCCCACGACTGTCAGCAGCAGCATCCCCAGTGGGCAGCCGTCTGAGGCTGCAGGAGAAGGGCTGGAGCCTCCCTCCACCACTGGCAGCACCGGAACCTGTACCATGGCCAGCACCGCCATATGCACCGCCGCCAGCACCGCGACAGGCCCCCCGCAAGCACCGCCACCTGCCCCGCTGACAGTAGGGCCACTAACAGCAGCAGCTGCCCCAGTGGGCAGCCATCCGAGGCTACAGGAGAAAGGCTGGACCCTCCCACTACCACTGGAGGCATCCCCACCAACACCTGCACTACCACCAGTTTGCAGCCTTTGCCACCACAGATTAGATTATAGCCCTGCCTCCAAGGACTCTCATGACACCTGTTCCGTGCAAATCTCGTGCCTCAGACACACAGGTGAGGGAATTTGAACTGCCACACCCCAAGTGTTTCTTCACTGGGCACAAAACCCCCTCCAGAACCAGTGGAGAAAGGCATCCACTCACCCCCTCCTTGGCAGGAAGAAGCAGACTGGGCACTAAGGGCCAGACGTATCAAAAGTTTTTGCATTCGCAAACGGCCGTATGCGAGTGCAAAAATGTGGTCTGCGATGCTTGAAAGGCATTTGCAGACCAAAAATAAGAAATCGCAAAAATTGTGATTTTTTACGTTGCGACCTGGTTTTGCGAGTCGCATTTTGCGATTCGGTATTTCCAGTAGGAAATTGCGATTCACAAAATCCAAGTCACAAATAGATGGATCAAAAAATCAAAAATTGCGATTTTTTGCAGAATGGCATTTTGCACATGCAAAATACCACTAAGTGAAACCAGGTGGTAACCAGGTGCAACCTATATAAAGAGTCCCAGAATGCCTCAGACACTTTTCTACAATGGCTGCACTCTACGTAATGGCGAGGAGGATGAGGATCTTGGCAGGTTTTAGGAGAGGGAGGAGGAGACAGGAGCGCATTTTCAGAGTACGCATTACACTTTTTGACCTGACAGAGGAGGAAGTATATGAGAGGTATAGGTTGAACTCAGCCATGATACTTGATCTGATAGCTGAGCTACAACCCATACTGCAGCGCAGAACACATAGGACTCACAGCATACCCACCCATGTGCAGGTATTATGCTCCCTACACCTACTCGCCTCAGGGAGCTATGAAGGGGTCATAGCAGCAGGTGGAGGGGTTTGACAGAGTACCCTCTCCAGATTTTTCAATGCATTTATTAACGGCTGATGGCTCACTTACTCATTGTACCCTCTGTTCCTTCCAGGAGACAGTGCCTACGTATTGTGCACCTACATGATGACGCCCTACCTCAATCCCACAACACCAGCAGAACGGAGATACAATGCAGCACACAGGGCAACCCGCAACGTGGTGGAGCGCACATTTGGCCTGCTGAAGAGTCGCTTCATTTGCCTCCACAAAAGTGGAGGGGCACTACAGTACAGTCCAGAGACCACATGTAGAATAGTGGCTACTTGTGCAATCTTGCACAATATAGCTACAACCAGGAGCATACCTATAGAAATCAGTGACACTGAATCAGATGAGGATGACGATCCCATACCACCTCTACAGCCAGCAGAAAGGACCAGTGCAGCAGAGGGAAGGCAAAGGCGTGCCGACTTCACACACAACCATTTCAGATGTGAGTATTAATGACACAAATCCACTGACAACTGTACCTGTAGTGATATAAATGTATTACCTTACGTCAGGTAATGTATGATTGAGAAATAAATGAAACAGGTGATGTCACAAACGGAAAGAAAAAAATGACCAGATTCATGCACTATTCCCTTATAGTGGCAACAGCAGTCTAATGGTGGCAAGAGTCACTTTTTTCTCCCACGCACACCACTCGGGTGCCCAGTTAAGTCACTGACACCTCTATTGTCACCTTCAGTGGCAGTGCTGTGCCTGCCACTGCGCCGTCTGGTGTCTGCTGCTGGTACAGCAACACTGCTGAGGCTTGAACTGTCCTCAGTGTCCCCCAAGGCTACCTCACTTGGAGTGGCAGATCTTTGTCCCATTATGTGTTCTATCACATTTGTGATTTGAACTAGTCCCTGGATAACGTCCCTGCTGCTATGTGCAGCCTCCACTTGCACCGCCACTGCACGACGGGCGTTCAATGCAGTGGAAGTAGCCATCCTGTTGGAGGACCTGCAGTAGCTGCCAAACATTGTCCGGAATCTATGCTCCTGTCTGCGCCGGCTAACCCTCTCATGGCGCAGCTCCTGGCAGAGGTCACGGACAGCACTTGTTAGGTCCCTAGTGTCCTCTGAAGCCTGCACCTGTCCCTCACGCAGCTGTAAAATATTGCCATTGAGTGCATCCAGTTGGCGATGCAGGCCCATCATGTTTCAGTTGTGTACTCGCAGGTTTCTGTCTAAACTGAGGATCCACTTATTTTGCAGACACTGCTGCTGCAACATAGCAGCTTCAAGGCCCCCGAATAAGGACGGACCCTCACCTGCCTCATGATGTTGTGCCCGGGACTCTGTCGCAATCCTGCGTGGTGCTTGTGTTGGCTGACCCCTGTCCTCCAGACTCTGGCTGCGCCTGTCTGCTGCTGACGGTGTGCTTGGCCCTTCCAAGTGCTCATCAGAGTCGCCGCTGAACTCTGGCAGTGGCAGTGCCCTTGGCCTGCGTCGGACAGTGGACGTGTGGAGGGACCCACTGGTGTTTGTATCCGAGGGCTGATGGGTGTCCGTCTCTCCTACACATGTACTTTGTGTGGCTGCTGGGCCTGGCCCACCAGCAACAACAATATGCAGCATGTCAGTTCTGTATGTTACATTATCTGTCAGAAAATGGCAATAAAAGGTACAGGTACTGCTCTACATGGTGTTGTGTGTGTTGTGTTACCTTGGGTGTCACTATACTTCATTACATTGTTATGCTACTGTCTGTACTAGTTTGTGGACTGCCACTCCCATAATGCATTGTTGTTCTACTTCTAAGATGTGGACTGGACTACTTCACACACTGCTTCACATTACATGCTAATTCCTAAGGGGCTTTTGTGCATACACATATAGGGTTCCTAAACATCACTGCACTTACCTTGGCTGGTACTCGGTGTGCCAGAGGTGTCGATGTCTGTGACCCCAGTCACAGCTTCAGGGAGGAGTGTAGATTCCACCAGGTCCTCCAATGGTGTTGATGGTGCTTCTGTTGGAGGTCCGCCACCTGTACCCCTGGCCTCCGCAAGTCTCCTTGCCACCCTCTCCTTTGCACGGGAGCGCAGGTCGTACCACCTTTCTTTTATTTCTTCGATGGAGCACTGTGCCACTCCAATGGCGCAGATTTTTGATTGTATGTCCAGCCATAATCTCTTCTTTTCGCTCTCAGGAAAATGGAGTGAGCTTTTTCCAAACAGGCGGTCATGGCTCCTCACCACCTCCTCAGTCAGGACCTCAAGCTCCTGTTCACTGAATTTAAGCTTGCGCTTCCTTTCAGCCTTCTCCTGTCCTTGGCCTGGGGTCTCCATCCTGGCTCAGGTGTGCTGGCTCCTTCTGAGTGCTGCTGGGCTGCTCTCTCTCAGGATGCTGGTTTGGGTGTGGCACCTGAAACTGCCTGGGATGACTCATTTCCTGCTGGTGATGTCATCAGGCTCCTCCAGGTGTGCAATCTCGAACTTTCTCGCATTTTGCGATTTTTTACCGAATGCATTTTGTTACATGGCCAATTGCGACTCGGAAATAGCAATTTCTCAAAAATCTCTATTTGCAATTCGCAAGCTCATGTTTTCATACATATGGCCCTAAGCCCCCTTCAGAACCAGTGGAGAAAGGCATCTACTCACCCCCTCCTTGGCAGGAAGAAGCAGACTGGGCACTAAGCCCCCTCCAGAACCAGTGGAAGATGTCACCCACTTGGGAGACTGTGGCTTTGCTCTCCCCAGGACCAAGCAGTGGGCAAACCACCCACTTATGAGATTGTGGCTTTGAACTACCCAGGACCAAGCAGTGGACATACCACCTACTTGAGAGACTGTGGCTTTGAACTCCCCAGGACATCGCTGTGAGCATGGAGCCCCCTCGAGGAGCAGTGGCATTATTCCATCTTCCGGATGAGGTGCCCCCCCCCCTTTCCCGTCCCCCTGAGGTGCCTGTGTGTTTTCAACCTGATGGCCCTGCAGTGTTCTCTCCGTATTGAGGCAGGAGTCAAGTGTGGGCTTGGCCCATGGCATTTTTGGCCCAGTGGCACACTAACTTTTTCATGGACAGTGTACGGCCTTATGTACATATTGTATAGTTTTTGTAAATACTGTTTCTCAAATTGTTACGTATATCTTCCTATTTCTAATATGTCAATGATTGAACTCAATTCTTTTTGTCCCTGCGTACTTCCAGGCGGTTACGGGGTGTAAATGTAATGTTGCTGCATGTGTTTGTGTGGTGTTGTGGGTGAGGGTAGGGGTGGGGGTGTTGCGTGTTGCGTGTGTGTGTCACTCTCTTTTTCTTCCCCCCCTCGCCTATGTGCTAGGTGCAGCACTCACCGTGGTCATCGCCACTGCCTTTATTATTCCTGGTAGATGAGGAGGTAGACCAGCACCGGCAGGACTTGTAGCTCGGGCTCCATGGCTTCCTGGTTTTTCGTTATGGGCCGAAATGTGACAGGTTTCCATTCTGTATTCTGTTTCTGCCATGCTTTTGATGGCTTTGGTACCGCCCCGGAAAAGCTGGTGGATAGGCGGGTTGTGATGTGGTGGGCGGTACATTGTCCTCCGTCTGGCTGTTGCCGGTGACTGCCGTGATGTTTGTTGCTACTGCCGTGGCAGTCAGAGTGTTAAAGTGGCTGTCTATGTTGGTGGTTTCCGCCGTGGTCGTGATCCCATTTTTTTTTACCACTGGCCTGTTGGCGGTATTACCGCCACTTTAACACCAAACGCCAAGGTTGTAATGAGGGCCTAAGTATTCAAACCAATGAATCATACTGCATTTATAGTCCTCTCGTTTTTGTTAATTTCAGTGTAATGTGTTATGTAATCGTTTTTAGCTGTAAGATTATTTATTTGTAATTACATCTGCCACATTAAGCATAAGATCAGGAACATTAAATTTGCATTGGTTGTATATCTTAAACCAGTATTCAAATGAACTTCAAAAGAAATGTGCAAACAACGTATATGCCACCCCTTACAAATTACTTTAAACATTGTCAGCCTGCCACTCTTGGATTACTCTTAAACTGCGCAGTCTGAATTCCATTTTTTGAATTCACAATTAGGGCTGTGTGAAATTATTGTAATTAGCTTTTTGTAATTTCAGCAAAATGATGCAAAATTAAGCATAATTAAGTGAAAAGCAAATGTGTCTTTCAGCATACTATTATAGTGCAAAATGAGTCCTCACATTATTTTTTTAATGCAAGGATGCACTTAGCCCTAACAAATTAGTGCAAAAGCCACAGAAATACTGCTAACAAACAATCACATTTTGTATCTTCTATTTGCGGCATATTTGTACAGTGAATGGAATATTCTCAATAAATTCGTACCACAAATGGTGCATAATTATGAAACATGGTGTATTGGCATAGTTTAGGGAATTTAACTTAAGACGTGTAATGTGAAAATCCAAACATTAAGTTAATTCTTCTGGCATAATTTAAATTCCATCCAGGCCTACTTACAAACCCTCTCAAGAATATATAAAGAGAGATTGCATCATCCACTTGATATATGCTACATCCTAACCCCTTAACTAAGGAGGCTTTTCCATTTACAGGACTAAGTACTATTTTTTATATTTGAAGTAGTTAGAACCAGATCTACAAAAAAAATGGTGCATCATTCCTGATGTGCCACTTTTCTTGCACCGCCCTTAGTTCCCCTAATGTCACCATGCTAGCGCTCTATTTACAATACAGTACACCATAGTGCATGTTAGCACAATAGCATCAGAATTCATGATGCTATTGTGGTGCTTTGCTGGATTAACGTCATTAATTATGGTGTTAGTCCAGCAAAGCACTATGGAGGCCCATAGGTTATTACGGGCCCGTCACTTTAACACATGCAATGTGCAGGCATTAAAATGATGGAAATAATGACTCAGTGAAATCCTGTAGATTTCACTGCGCCATATTTTGCAGCCTCCCTGTGTGGAAACTCCCTTCTTGCATACATTATGCCTGGAGCAGGAATAATAAGACTCAAGGGGTCATAAAGTGGTGCAATGCTGGTATTACACCACTTTGTAAATATGTGGCAACAGTAATGCCAACATAACACCACATTAGCAAAAACAAATTATGCCAATGTGGCTCAAGAGCCTTGTAAATGTGGCCTTTAGTGCATATGTCATCATAACTTTTTTTCTATATAATCTTTTCACACCAAAGTTGTGTCCCTTTTTTCCAACATCCTCAAAATTCTAAAAGGCACCCACAGTTTGAGAGTGTCACTGTAGGGCACAGAGGAAGTAGCCAAATAAAGCAATATTTTTATTTTGGGAGGCAAATGGGAAAGGTGCTATACACAAAAGCATAGTTTGTTCTGAATGACATCAACAGAAGGATTTCTGTGCAAGGATAACCATCCTCTAAGCTTCCAGGAACTTGCAAAGTTGTATAAAGAAAGTAGAAAAATAGCAAATATCAACAACATTTTCATCTGTAATTTTGTATCACGATAGTCAACTTACAAAACCAATATACTGTTAAATCCATCAAACCCCTCTGGTCACAAGAATATATAGGGTTTGTAGATTTTCCAAAACATGCAATACTTGGATCTAAAAATGAGCTGCAGGTTATAATTATTTTTCATCATACCCACCAATACAACAATTCATATAACAAAATCTAATTAACGGAACAAAAATGAATACAAAGGAATAATATGTATTTCTACAATGTGCACAAGGTACTGAATTTAGTAACATTATTTATAAACCTCTGAATTTGGGGTTATCCATACTATTTGTGATTTTTAAGGCATTGTGCAAAATCTGTTTGCTCTGGATTACATTTGGAAGCCAAAATCAGTAGAATAGAAATAGTAATACCAAAGGTTTTACTACATTTCGTTCCAACATGCCTCCCAATAAAAACAGTAACCAAATTGTGTGACTGAGCCTAGCAACAGTGACACAAAATACCCCAAACACACAACCTAGAGTAATTGCATTTCACCCAGAAAAATCATAGTTTTAATTTATTACAATGTGGGTAGCTGAGGAATTTGGGCCATTGAAAAGTTGCTAAGCCAGAGAAACCTTCCACACCCAGACATTTCTTGTAACTAGACACCCAGGGGAGTCCAAGGTGGTGTCCAAGGGGGTGTTTTTTGAGTGGATCTTATGATGTTCTCTTACCCATAATGTCTCACAAACCTCAAACCTTTGCTTCAAAAAAGCCATTTCCCCCTATTTAGGTGGAAGAAAGTTCCCAAAACTGTAGGGATGCATGAATTTTCATACCGCCCAGTGTTTCCACATGTTTCCCAATAAAGACAGTTCCCCACTTCTGTGAGTGGGCCCAGAGGCCGTAATAGGAAAGGCAAAAAATTGCAACATAGACAGAGAAATCTTTTTATCCAAATATAGACACAGAGGGAAATCTACCAAACCCAAATATTTCTGAAAACTAAACACCCAGGAGAGTCCAGAGTGGTACAACTTGCATGGATCCAATGATCTTTTCTCAAACATAAGGCCTTGCAAATCCCAAAATGTAGTTAAAAACAGTAATCTTCTTCATATTTCTGTGAGAGAAAGTTAGGAAATCTATTGGAATACACAGATTGTCTACACTTACCCTGTTCAAATGGTACTCCACTTGTATGGGTGTACTCAGTGCCCACAATAATAAAGGTCTAACAATGCAAAATGGTCAGATCAAATGTTTCCTTTCAGAACCAACCATTTGTTGCCACATTGATAGCTGTAGATCTTGGGCCCAAGCTCCACCACCATCCAGCCTAAACTATTGAAACTGAACATTTTAGAATATTGCACAACCTGTACAGTCCAAATGCTGTGACTCGTGTGCATCTAGTAACGCTTTATACCTGTAAAGCCTAGCACATTTTAAATTTTGGCTAAAAACACATATTTCCTTCAAATTTCTGTGAGAGAAAATTCTGGAATCTATGGGGATCTTGAAATGTTCTACCATTAAGTGTTCTCACATTGGTCCTAGTAAAAGCAGTACATCACTTGTGTAGGTGGGTCTAGCACCCAAGGGAGGAAAGACCCCTAAACACAACATGGACGAATCAGATTTTTCCACCTATTTTTTTACAATGTGGGTAGATGTAAATTTAAAGCCCGGGCTATGACACTACCCAAAGAAACCTACCAAACACAAAAATTTAGGACAACTAGTCACCCAAGAGAGTCCAAGGTGGTGTGACTTGCGTGGATCCCATAATGTTTTCTTACCCACATAGCCTATCTAATCTCAAATGTTAGCTAAGTCACCCCCTCTTCCTCATATTTTGTGCGAAAGAAAGTTCTAGAATCTGTTTGTAACCACAAGGTTCCTACCCCCCAACATTTCTACACTTCTCCTGACAACAATGCTACCCTGCTTAAGTGGCTCAGTCAAGTGCCCACACCAAAAATGGCCCCAAAATGCAGCATGCAGACATTAACATTTCCTGTCAAAAAAATGACCTGCTTTGGCAAGAAGGGCAGGTATTTGGGACTGGTCTCAGTCATAACCCAAGGGAACCTATTAAACCCAGACTATTCCTAAAGTTAGATACCCTAAGGGGTCCAGTGTGGGAATGCACAGTGGTAGACAATTTGTAGGTCCCATTTCTGTCAGAGAAATGTTTTGAAGGGGATTGTATGGAAGAGAACATTGTGGGATCCACACAAGTCAAACTATCCTGGACTCCTTCAATTGTGTAGTATTAAAAAATATTTGAGCTTGGCAGATTTCCCTGGGTGATGACTGAGCCCAAAATCTATGACAAACCATGTTTTTGTATCTCCATGTTGCGTTTTGGGGACTTCTATATGATGGTTCCTAGGCAAAGCCTCACAACCTCGGTAGTGTTTCTATCAATAGTGTAGGATTGGTTGATGGTATGAAATTTGGGGATTCCCACTTATTATTGAACTTTCTCTCACTTAAATTTTGAGAAAATGCATATTTTCTGCCAGTGCTTGAGGTTTGAAGGATACTATGGTTAAGAAATTGTCATGGGATCCATCACAAAGCATACAACCCTTGACTATCCTGGGTGTCTATATTTGAGAAATTCTGGAGCTTGGTGGTCAAGCACAGGACTGAAAAGTGCAGCTATTTACCGTGGCAAGTAAGAGAAAATGTAAATTAACCCCACTCCCAAAATATTCCACATTTCCTCTTGCGTGCCATGGAGCTGGGGGTGCATTGTACCCCAGCTAGGCAGAAAGAGTGTTGGGGCTTTAGGCGTGCATAACTGACCCAACAACAGGGCAGCCCAGCCACACCGATATATTTTTTACTAAAACTACAAAATATATCCATGCTGTCTAGTGGACTTCTCTCCTCCCCCGTCCAGGGACAAATTGGGAAAAAAAAAACAATCTGCAGTGGGGCTTTGGCCTAAGCCAGGGTGGGACACCCCACCCTTTATTTTTTGCCCATCATGAAATTCCTGGTATCTGATGAGATTTTTATCTTCCAAAGGGGCTGCTTACAGGTGAACCCTAAATCATGGAAAATTTCTTACCTGCCCTTGGGAGGACAAAAATACTCTATAGTTCTTTCTTCTGTAAGGATATGGCCCAGTGCCAAGGTAGGCCACCTCATTGTTTTTATGCCATTTTAAAATCCCTGGTATCCCATGGACTTTCTGCCCCCACCCCGCTAGGGGTTGAGGGGCAGGCATTGAAGCAAACCACCAATCTTCCCACCAAGAGCACATAACAAGACTTTGTTGCCTGTTTTGGGTTGGGGGTATGGCAAACTTCCAGAGTGACACTCTGCACCCTTTTTTGCTTCACTAAAAACAAACCTTGCAACTAGTGACCTTTGTACCCCACAGAGGGTGCCAGATCATACGTAAACCATCCTTTGGGTCAAATTTTCTATCTGCCCACAGGGAGGGTATCATTTTAGAATTCCAGGTATCCAATTGTCTTTATGTCTCCTTGGGGGGTATCTTGCATAGGAAAGGCGTCTAACAGATATAGGCTCGGGATACTGTTCTGTGATTTTGTGTTCAAGATAGGGAACATGTATTCTCCAGACCCTCAAAGCAGGAAATATCTTCCTTTCCCTCCCAAGTGGCAGGGCTGTATCCAGCCCTTGTCAAGTTGTTCATGGACCTGAGTACTGGACCTTACCAAGGTGCATCTCCCTTCCCAGAAACAGATACATCCCTGTTGTCTAGAGGGCATTCTACACACAAAGGGTAGCAGGTTGGGGGAACTTCCTCTGAATTTGCACCTGAAGGGAAGAGAGCACGTCTGTCTTCCCCTGGCGTTTTGTGGGAACACTGGTCCTTAGCAAACAGATCATTCTCCCTGGCTAAAATAAGTCCCTGGTTGTTTTTTGGAGTGGATCCTTGCTTGGGGTATTCATGCTTAGTGCAGTCTCTAAGCAGGAATCCATCAGGGAGGGACAGAGCTGGAAATGGGATATCCTCTCCTTTCCAATGCTGCTTCCTGCCTCGGAGATCTATGATCAGGGAGCAGAGTTATCACACCTGGAACCAATCAGCCTGCTCTGACTTCACTTTTGTATTGCTGTGACAGCAGCATGCTGGTGTTGGAGCAAAACTTAAAATAAATAAAGCTCAAGACTCGAGAGAAGCTGTTCTTTTTTCTATAGTCCTGAGGACGAACAGTTTATGTCCTCTGCATTATACAGGTAATGCAAAGGATGCCAAAGGTTCGTCCTCAGCACTAAAGAGACTCAATAGCCAGGTTTCAGTTCGCATATGCAAATCAAACATCTTGGTGTGCTATACATAACTTTTCTATAAATGAATGTGAGATTTATTTATAGAAAGTTAGATATAGCACACACTGCAATTATAGAATGCATATTTCTTTGCAATGTCTACTTTGCGTTGTCTTTTAAGTTTGGCACATTTTAGGTACATATTTTAAAGCATAAAGTGGGTCATTACAACATTGGCGGTAAAAGCCGCTTACCGCCGTGCAGAAGACCTCCAATACACCGCCGCGGCGCGGAAATCTGCCACAGCTATTATGACCCACATCTCGGTATCCGCCGAAATTCAGACACCCACACAAGTCCGCCACACCAAAGGTCAGTGATAAACGGGCGAAAACAAAACCTCCACCATCACGCCAACAGAAACACGCCCATGCTATCACGAACCACGAATCCATGCGGCGGTCTTTCAACCGTGGTATTCCATTGGCGGTACACACCGCCGCACTCAAAATACACACACATCTCCAAAACACCGCCACATTGGACAATTCCAAATACACACACCTGATACACATACAAACACCACTCCCACACACCCAACACAATATAAAACACACACCCACATCACCCACAAACCCCTACGACCAAAAATTATTGACGAAGGCCAGAGAGACTGCACAGCATAGACAACCCCACCACACAGAGGCACACAACACCATCACACACACAACATCCACGCACAAAACACCACACACCACTACACATCACCACACTCATCACCACATACACCACCCCACACATCACCTACACCACCCCATGGCACGGCAAAGACACCCCAGGTTCTCCGAGGAGGAGCTCAGGGTCATGGTGGAGGAAATCGTACGGGTAGAGCCACAGCTATTTGGATCACAGGTGCAGCACACCTCCATAGCTAGGAAGATGGAGCTATGGCGAAGAATAGTCGACAGGGTCAACGCAGTGGGACAGCACCCAAGAAATCGGGAGGACATCAGGAAGAGTTGGAACGACCTACGGGGGAAGGTGCATTCCGTGGTCTCAAGACACAACATTGCGGTACAGCAGACTGGCGGCGGACCCCCACCTCCTCCCCCACAACTAACAACATGGGAGGAGCAGGTCTTGACCATTATGCATCCTGAGGGCCTCGGAGGAGTCGGTGGAGGAATGGACTCTGGTAAGTCAAATCTTAACTATCATATCCCCACCCTACCTGCATGCAATCACAGACCCCCACCCTCACCCCCTCCCCTATCACTCCAACTCCTCACTAATGTACTAATAACACAAACCACACATCCCAACTCCAAGCCCTGCATGACACAACAAAGCATGGACACCCCTCACTAAAGCATGCCCACTGCACATACCCATAACACCCCCCCAACCATCATCACACAAGCCCCCACACAGGAATGCTAGCACTGGGGTACACGCTCACCCACCCATTGCACACCATGACACACACAGATGCAATAATCATGCTTTTACACCCCTGCAGGACCACTACCCAACGTCACCAGACAGGAGGGTCCAGACATCTCTACCCCACCCACAGAAGACGCCCACAGTGATGACAGCAGCTCTGGCCAACTGGATCCAGATGACCAGCCCGGACCATCGTGGGCCTCAGGACAGTCGGTTCCCCTCGCACAGGCACAGCCCAACACAGACCTTCCACCCTCTGGTAACACCAGCACAGCACCCACCCAGCAGGCCCATACCTCCGGACCCAGGACACGTCAATCAGATGTGTGTCCACCACTACAGGGAACCCAGGATAACCCACCACCCCAACAACAACAGGGACCTGGGAGCAGTGGTAGTGGGCACACAGTCCAGGGGACGGAGGCCCAGGAACACAGGGGAACTGGGAGGGCTTCCGTGCGACAGGGACGGACAGGCCAAGGGAACCCACTCTCCACGAGGCCCTCTCCTCCATCATGGGAGCCTACCACCACTCCCAGGAGACGATGGCTACGGTCCTGGCCAAGTTTCAGGAGACCCAGCGCCTGCAGGAAGAACAGTATTTGGGCTTCAGAGAGGAACTCAGAACCATCATCTCCGCCCTGGGCACCATCGTAGGGGTGCTGAAGGACATAATGAACACCATGAGGGACACCGTGGCACTCCAAGGGGCCCCTGACACTATTATGGATGATGAACTGCCCACCACCTCCGCCGGCGCTAGTGGACAGGACGCCCCGCCACAGGACCACCACACCAGCACCCCACCCCCTGTAGATGGAGAACCACCCCGCAAGCGGTCCCTGAGATCCAGGAACAGGACAGAGCATGATGGCACGACCCCGGCTAAGAAATGAGACCACCATGATTGTCATCCCACTGTCCCACTTTGTAACCCTGTCCATATTGAAACTGCCCCAGCTCCACTTCCTATGCCCATATGGGCAGTGCACCTGTGAGACTAATAGACTGGACTCTGCCATGGACATTCCTCCACCATCACCCCTCACCATTTGACCACCCCCTCCAATATTTAGTACTTCAATAAACACCCTTGAAGCACAAAACAATCTGGAGTCAGTCTGTGATTTTGAAAATGTGTATTAGCTATGACAGTGACAAAATCCGTTCTCAAATGTAATGTCAACATACCTATGTCACACATCACAAGTCCATGAAGAATGCAAGCAGATGACACACGTTGGTAACCACACCTGTGAAACCGTAAGGAAAAGTACAACTCAGTTACCAAATACTGCTTGAAATTGAGAGACAGGATAGAGGTAGTAGTGTGAAAGTACTTGTAGTAGGCAAAAAAGTGTTCTCACCTGTGTGTCACTGGAAATATTGCTGGATGACTGAGTCCCTGTTGTCAATGTCTTCTTCCTCTGCTTCCTCCTCATCACTGTCCACAGGCTCCACAGCTGCCACAACACCGTCATCTGGACCATCCTCCTGCAGAAAAGGCACCTGGCATCGCAAAAGCAAAATTGTGAAGCATAGAGCAGGTGATGATGATCTGGCACACCTTCCTTGGTGAGTATAATAGGGAACCACCTGTCATATGGAGGCACCTGAACCTGGCCTTCAGGAGGCCGAAGGTGCATTCGATCACCCTCCTAGTCCGCCCATGGGCCTCATTGTAGCGTTCCTCTGCCCTGGTCCTGGGATTCCTCACTGGGGTCAGTAGCCATGACAGGTTGGGGTAACCAGAGTCCCCTAATAGCCACACTCGGTGCCTCAGGAGTTGACCCATCACATAAGGGATGCTGCTATTCCGCAGGATGTAGGCGTCATGCACTGAGCCAGGGAACATAGCATTTACCTGGGAGATGTACTGGTCTGTCAAACACACCATCTGAACATTCATGGAATGATAACTCTTCCGGTTCCTGTACACCTGTTCACTCCTGTGGGGGGGGACCAAAGCCACATGGGTCCCATCAATGGCACCTATGATGTTAGGGATATGTCCACGGGCATAGAAGTCACCTTTAACAGTAGCCAAATCCTCCACCTCAGGGAAAACGATGTAGCTCCTCATGTGTTTCAGCAGGGCAGACAACACTCTGGACAACACGTTGGAAAACATAGGCTGGGACATCCCTGATGCCATGGCCACTGTTGTTTGCAAAGACCCACTTGCTAGGAAATGGAGCACTGATAGCACCTGCACTTGAGGGGGGATCCCTGTGGGATGGCGGATAGCTGACATCAGGTCAGGCTCCAACTGGGTACACAGTTCCTGGATTGTGGCACGGTCAAACCTGTAGGTGATGATTAAATGTCGCTCCTCCATTGTCAACAGGTCCACCAGCGGTCGGTACACCAGAGGATTCCGCCATCTCCTCACATGTCCCAGCTGACGGTGCCTAGGAAGGACAACAGCGACCACAGAGTCAAGCAACTCAGAGGTATGTACCCACAGCTACACAGAACACTAAACATAATCCAAAAAGTTGTCTGTATATGTGTTGAGTCCAGGCCTAGGTATGTGTGACGCAGTTGAAAATGAAGCCATGTGGGCCCCTGAAATGGCGGCTGCCTGACCTCTAAACTGGGACAATGGTATGTGAGGTAACTGCGCTGGCGTTGTACACCGTCGCGGTAGGCGGTCGAAGACCGTGGCGCAATGCTGCATTGGTTAACATTGGACCCTATGGGTCCCAGAAGCCAATGACGAAGTGCACCGGCGGTGATGATATGCACCACCGGGGACGTCACTGCCGCGGACGTCACTGCCATTTTCTATCTGTTGAATCACTCGATACCTGATCTTCGACAGGAGAGGACCTATACTGCAAGTGCTGCTGTGACCTCGGTCTGGAAGAGACAATGGCTCCTGCGTCTGGGGAATGGGCCCCTGCCTTCACTGCACAGGAGTTGGAGAAGCTCGTGAACGGGGTCCTCCCCCAGTACACGCTAATCTACGGTCCTCCAGACCAACAGGTGAGTACACA
This sequence comes from Pleurodeles waltl, assembly GCF_031143425.1. Lineage (NCBI taxonomy): Eukaryota > Metazoa > Chordata > Amphibia > Caudata > Salamandridae > Pleurodeles > Pleurodeles waltl. The sequence continues at coordinate 647,123,041 of NC_090438.1, read as the reverse complement.
GGGAGCAAGTTGTATGGGCTATGCCTGGGTGGAGAGGGCTGGTTGTAAGAAGGAAGGGGGCAGAGTTCTGCGAGCATGAAGGACTGTGAATGCATGTGCTACATAGCAAGGGTAGGGATGTGGGCCACTCACTTCGACGGTGCAGTTGGTAATGACTTCTCTTCTTCCCCTGTACGTCATGTAGGTCAGCGCCCACCAGAAGAAGGATATTTGGCGTGCCATCGCCAAGGACGTCCGGACCCTAGGGGTCCACCAGAGATGGAGCACCCACTGCCGTAAAAGATGGGAGGACATTCGCCGCTGGAGAAAGAAGACGGCGGAAGCTCAGCTGGTGATGGCCTCCCAACGTGGGAGGGGTGCCTGTCGCACCATGACCCCCCTGATGTTCAGGATCCTGGCGGTGGCCTACCCTGAGTTGGATGGGCGCTTGAGGGCATCACAGCAGACACAAGGGGGTGAGTACAACATCATTCAGCGGACTTTGCGCGCAGTGAAGGTGTCTGGGTGGGGGAGGAGGGCTGTGGGTTTCCCTAGGCCAGGGCGAGTTCCGTAGGCTAGGCCCCTCCGTAATGCAGGCCATGTGCCACTCCACCCCACCTCTGTAGAGTACCAAGTACAGGTATACATGCCCCTGTGTCATCTATGTGTGCTGATGTCCACCATAGCCATGTAGGCCATATCCCAGGAACTGCATCAGTAGAGCCCTACAGTGTGGCCTAGTGCAGGGGGCTGCTGTGTCTGTATTGTCTGCCAACAGTAGCGGTAAGCCATGCACTCAACCTGTCTTTCTTCTGTCATTCCCCCCCCCCCTTTTTGTTCTCTCCCTGTTCTTTTGTGCACCAGCATCATCAGGCGGAGGTACAGTGGCACCGGAGCACGAGGGAGCTGCATCCCACATGGCCATGGAGGGCCACACCAAGGACTTGGAATACAACAGTGGGACGGAGGGCGAGAGGAGCTTCACGGCGGGGACAGGATCAGCAACCAGCGACACAGACTTGTCCTCCGATGGGAGCTCTCTTGTGGTGGTGGCAAAATCTGTGCCCCCCACTTCTACAGGTACAGCCGCCACCCCCCCCTACCATCACCACCCTCCCAGCAGCCCCTCAGCCTTCGCCCTGTGCCCGCTCACCCAGGAGGGTGGGCATCACCTTCGCTCCAGGCACCTCAGCCCCTGCCCCTGTCACCTCTGCTGCCCTCAGTGAGGAGGCCATTGACCTCCTCAGGTCACTCACTGTTGGGAAGTCTACCATTGTGAATGCCATCCATGGTGTAGAAAGGGAGTTGCAACACAGTAATGCATTCCTGGAGGGCATTCATTCTGGTCAGGCTGCCCTTCATCGAACCCTGCAATCTCTGGCCTCAGCACTGATGGCAGCCATTGTCCCTGTGTCTAGCCTCCCCCCTCCAACTTCCTCCACCCAGACCCAATCCCCAGTACCCCAGCCTATCCCAAGCACACCATCAGACCAGCCTGCACACACCTCACCACACAAGGGAAGCTCAGGCAATCATAAGCACCACACATCCCACAGGCACTCACACAAGCATCACACACATACAGACACAGCAACATCCACTGCCTCCACTGTGTCCCCCTCCTCCTCGTCTCCCTCCTCCCTCTCAGTCTCGTCTACACTCACACCTGCATGCACTACCACTACAGCCACTACGTCCCGCACCAGCACACCCACCACCACACCCCTCTTACCTGCACTCACCACCCCCACTACATTTAACACGTCCCCTGTGTCCTCTCCCAGTGTGTCTGTGACGCCCCCTCCCAAAGTACACAAACGTGGGCACACACACACCCAACATCCATCCACCTCACGACAGCCTCCAGCGCATTCACCTGCACCCAAATCAACAAAAGTTACACCTCCTACTACCACCTCCTCTTCCTCCACTCCCAGACCCCCTCCAGCTACCCGTCCCAGTGTTCGTCAGAAACTTTTCCTGAGCAACCTTGACCTCTTTCCCACCACCCCCCCTCCAATTCATAGGTCCCGTACTAGCACCTCAGCCAAAAAATCTCCGGTACCAGTGGTGCCTGTTAGAGGTATGTGGAGTGCACCGGTCGCCAGGGCAGCCAGTGTGACACGGAGCCACAGCACAACCAGTCCCCCCCCTGTGAAGCACCAGAAGTTGGACAGTGCCCGACGGGATAGGGGAAAGACTACAGCCGGCAAAGCCGCTCACAAGGGTCCCGGGGGGACTGTCCACTCAGCTGTGACTCCTCCCAAGGTGGGGAAGGGGCAGAAGAAAGCACCAAAATCTGGGAAGAGCAGCACGGCGGAGAAGCCCGCCATCATCCCCGCTGCCCAGGAGGCCACGGCAGCCCCATCGTCACTAGCCAGGAGGCCACCGCCAGAGTCAGTGCCCAGGAAGGCAGTGCCATCGTCACTGGCCAGGAGGCCACCGCCAGAGTCAGTGCCAGGAGGGCAGTCCCATTGTCACTGGCCAGGAGGCCACCGCCAGAGTCAGTGCCCAGGAGGGCTGTCCCATCAGGAGGGCCCCGGCAGCCACAGCCCCGCTGGGCAATGAGGGACCGCCATGGCAAACACCGCTGCACAGGTCAGAGACAGCAAAGTCAAGCACCGCTGAACAGGGCAAGCACCGCTGAACAGGGCAAAGACCGCCATGGCAAGCACCACTGAACAGGTCAGAGACAGCAAAGTCAAGCACCGCTGAACAGGGCAAGCACCGCTGAACAGGGCAAAGAACGCCATGGCAAGCACCGCTGAACAGGGCAAGCACCGCTGAACAGGGCAAAGACCGCCATGGCAAGCACCGCTGAACAGGTCAGAGACAGCAAAGTCAAGCACCGCTGAACAGGGCAAAGACCGCCACGGCAAGCACCGCTGAACAGGGCAAGCACCGCTGAACAGGGCAAAGACCGCCATGGCAAGCACCGCTGAACAGGGCAAGCACCGCCAACTCAAGCACCGCTAGCCCATGTGAGGCAGGGGCAGTGACGGAACTGGGACCGTCATGGGGAGAGTGATGCACTCTGGGCACCAGTCCCCCTCCAGAACCAGTGGAGAACAGCATCTACTCCGTCTGTCCTAAACAGGATGAAGCACTCTGGGCACCAGTCCCCCTCCAGAACCAGTGGAGAACAGCATCCACTCCGTCTGTCCTTAACAGGATGAAGCACTCTGGGCACCAGTCCCCCTCCAGAACCAGTGGAGAACAGCATCCTCTCCGTCTGTCCTTAACAGGATGAAGCACTCTGGGTACCAGTCCCACTCCAGATCCAGTGGAGACATGCATCCACTCTGTCTGTCCTTAACAGGATGAAGCACTCTGGGCACCAGTCCCCCTCCAGAACCAGTGGAGACATGCATCCACTCCGTCTGTCCTTAACAGGATGAAGCACTCTGGGCACCAGTCCCCCTCCAGAACCAGTGGAGACATGCATCCACTCCGTCTGTCCTTAACAGGATGAAGCACTCTGGGCACCAGTCCCCCTCCAGAACCAGTGAAGACATGCATCCACTCCGTCTGTCCTTAACAGGATGAAGCACTCTGGGCACCAGTCCCCCTCCAGAACCAGTGAAGCCTGTTATCGACTTGAGAGACTGTGGCTTTGCACTCCCCAGGATTGAACAGTGGGCAACCCACCCACTGTAAAGACTTGAAAGACTGTGGCTTTGCACTCCCCAAGATGGTACAGTGGGCAACCCACCCACTGTAGAGACTTGAGAGACTGTGGCTTTGCACTCCCCAGGATGGTACAGTGGGCAACCCACCCACTGTAGAGACTTGAGAGACTGTGGCTATGCACTCCCCAGGAAGGTACAGTGGGCAACCCACCCACTGTAGAGACTTGAGAGACTGAGGCTTTGCACTCCCCAGGATTGAACAGTGGGCAACCACCCACTGTAGAGACTTGAGAGACTGTGGCTTTGCACTCCCCAGGATTGAACAGTGGGCAAACCACCCACTGTAGAGACTTGAGAGACTGTGGCTTTGCACTCCCCAGGATACATCAATGGGCATGGAGCCCCCTCGTGGATCTTGCGTGGCGCTGTCATCCGGCTGAGGTGCCCCCCCCTTCCCTTCCCCCTGAGGTGCCTGTTGTATTTCTATCTGATGCCCCAGCAGTGTTCTCTCCGTTTTGCTGAGGTATCGTGTGTGGGCCTCGCCATGCATTTTGGGCCCAGTGGTCCACGGACATTGAATGGTGCATTACCTGCACTACTAATCGTGATGTATATTTTGTTGATTGTGTATATATATCTGTATATATTTGGTTACTGTAGTTTGATATATTACAATGGTTGCACTCATTTCCTTTTGTCTTTGAATTCTTCCGGGGGTTTGGTGGATGTTACTGTAATGTTTGGATATGCATTGGTGTGTGTGTTGTAGTGGGTGAGGGTGGGGGTGGGGGTGGGGGTGTTGCATGTGTGTGTCCCTGACTTTTGTCTCCCCTCTCACCTATGTCGTAGGTGCAGTACTCACCGTTGTCTTCGGCGCCGGTGTTGCTGGTGATCGTACAGGAGCAGGAAGACTATCGCAGGGAGTATTTGGAGTTCCGGCTCCATGGTGTCATCGTTCCTCGTGGAATCCGCCCCTGAAAAGGTGGCGGATTGGTAGGTTGTGATACTGTGGGCGGTAATTTGTCTCCCGCCTGTCTGTTGGTGTTGACCGCCGCGCTGTTTGTCTGTACCGCCGTGGCAGTCGGAGTGTTAAAGTGGCTGTCTTTGTTGGCGGTTTCCGCCACGGTCATAATTCCCTTTTTTTTTCGCCGGCCTGTTTGCGGTCTTACTGCCGCTTTAACACCATCCGCCAGGGTTGTAATGACCCCCAAAGTCTTCAGGTAGCAGTTTTACTTTTGGGTGGCTCATATAAATGGGGCAGAGCCAGCTACATATCTTGCAGGTTTTCCTGAGAGGCGGTCGAGTCTGTATCAGAGATGAAAATCCAATAGGATATTGTAGAAAGACCTGGAGATCAAGTAGCCGTCCAGTGAAATGTTGTTAATATTCAGTCCCATGGAAGGCTGATAAAGCTGTGGAAGAGTGAGTTGTCTTCTGGCTTCACTTGCAACTCCCCTCTGTCTCTGAGGAAGGAGTTTGACTGAGATGGATTCAATCACCTTGTATGACTTTGGCACAGTTTAATCAAAAATGTTTATTGTGGGGTATTTGCCCATACAAATAGCAAAAAGTGAATTAAATCTTTAAAAAGAATCACATAAAATCATAAATGCAAATAGTGCAATAACAGTTGATGAAACACTTGTCATGCTAGTAATGATAGCAATCATTAAGTCAAGTCACTTGGATAAAGTGCTAAATGATTAAACAAATTCATATGTGTGTATGTACCATGGCTAGCAAGATAAGGAATATCTGAGGTGCAGGAGACAGACATTTAGGTCGGATTACCCACACAGATTACACATAACAGGGGAAACTCAAACAGAGGTATCTGATGTGGCTATAAGGAGGACACCAAATAGCTTCGTAATCTTATGTTGTGAAACATTGGGGAAATCCATTTCGTCCTGGACTAGTACTATAGGAGGAAGAACAGCAAGAAATGTAATTATGCATTTTCTCCCAGTAGGAATAGTAAGTTGAACGCAATTGTCTCGGAGTCAGTTTAAAAATTTACTTTATTTAGAACAAAGGTTTATAAAACTTTAGATATACTTCAAATCATAATGATTAGTACTGTTTCTTCAAACTAGGTAGAATTGCAGCATATGCAACTGTTATTTCCGATGAAAATAGTTGTGCTAAAAACGTTATTACATCTACGCTGTTAAAATTATTATATTTGTATTTATATTTTTAAATATAAAGACAGAAACACATTATTTAAGGAGATATGAAGAAAATACTGTCTAATAAAACATACTGAATATCCTGTTTAACATTTACTCAACAGGACGCAGTCCATTGTTCACTTTAATAGAAATGTACAATTATAGTTCATGCTACACAGATAGAAACCAACTCTTAAATCAACATTTTCCAGCCATAACTTTCTGTCTGGAAGATTTGACTGATAGGGTACTGCTTCTAAATTCTCAAGTAAATTTTTAAAATATCAGACTCATGGTTTCCTATTACTTACATGCAATCCTTTTCCCAGTTAATTGTCTGACAGAAGTTTAATAATAGGATCCTAACTCTGAAGATAGCATGAGGTCATATGGCCACCTGGAATCCATTCACTGCATTACATTTGTAAGCAACCATGGAACTGAATTGCAAATTATGACAGTCCTTCTTTCAAGGCCTTATAACAAACTGGAGATTTTATTTGAGTCAGTAGTGCAAATATTTTATGCAAGATTTCTACTCTCTGTGCTTGGGGAAGGTGCAATTCTTTTTTTAGAGACAGAGGGCTAGATGTATGAAGCATTTTTGCATTTGTGAATTGGGGATCAAAAATGCCTTTTCTGATGTGCAAAGCCAAAATTGTGCTTCGATAACCTGATATTGAATTGGTATTTGGAAGGGGAATGTATCGTGCATCCCTTCCAGATGCTGATTCACATTTGTACATAAAAATGTTTTGCGACTGAGATGTGGACGCAAAAAATGTTCACTTTACCACCAGCTCAAATTTGATGGTAACTCATTAGCAAATGGGAAGGAGTCCCTTTGAGAATAGTTGAACAAATATTTTTAGGAGCGGGCAGTGGTGCAAGGGACCACTGCCTACTCTTAAAAAATTAAACCTCAAAGTTGACATTTTTTTGGGAAATGCATCTTATTTTTCTGCAATCAAAAAAAATATTGCTTTATTTAACAGCAATCACAGACATGGTGACCACACCTCAGACAACCTTAAGCCCATCTGGCACCATGCTCCTGGCATGGACATAGGTCCCCTGGCGGTGTGACCTCCAGATTTGCAATGTGGCGGTTGGACCACCTGAAGTAAGGTGGTCCGACCATCACAAAAAGGCTGACGGTCTCATGACCACCAGCCTTGTAATGAGCCCCTTAGTTTTGTTCGTATTAGCAATTAACTTATTCCCTTGAAATAATCTCCGAGAACATCCAATTTATGCTGCACTCCTATACGGATATAGACAATAATTATAGGATTGTCAGTATAAAGAAGCCAAGAAACATTATTGTAAACCATCTCAATTTAATTCGTTTTTTGCAAGGAATAGAGAAGTTCAGTCATATGTGAACTGCAAAGGCTTTGAGCAAACACACAGCTCTGCTTAAATCCATTGTTAACAGGAAAACATTTAAAGAGTAAGCTCTCTTATTCAACCTACACTTTGTGTTCATTTATCAGGAGCAATAGCTAAACATTTCAGTTTTTCCACAGAATTGCTCTGCCAGCTCATTCAAAAAGTGACACAAATTCAACCAAGAAGCAATCTTGCAACCCTCCCGAAAGGATAGCACGTTGCACTAAGAACCATAGTGCAAATCACTGATGGACTGTAAAATGGTATAGGCAAAACACTCCTTGTTGCTGTGAAATAATATTGATTGTCCTCTGCCCAGACACAGAGGCTTCTAAAAACATTGTTAAGATTTTTGCATTGGCATGTACGAAGGAGATAAGGCAATATTTTTTCAGGTTCCACAATCACCCTTTGTAAAATTATTTTTACAATAACCCTTTTCCATGTCTTTAGAATCCCTCCAATGGAGACTACCTGTTTAATGAATGGGAGAGAACTGAGAACCACTATTGATTTTTTTTTTCTTAAGAGCACTAATAGTACATTGTCTGGACCAGTGGGCAAAGTCATTCATTGCTTTAATGATAACTAAAACATGATTAGGTTGCTTGAAATCATGTAGGTCTTTGCCATCAATACACTCCCAGCCTGCTGTTTGTCTACAGGGAGGTACCACAGAAAGGAGTGGACTTCAGACCCTTTGAGGTTCAATTTGAAGACCCTTTTAGATTACCTTTTTGTCTTCTGAAGGATGTGTGGAGACAAGCCCCTAAGAAACCCCCACAAGATGTTCTCAGTTACATTCTAGCCCTCAGAGATAAGATGGGTGCTAATATAAAAGAGTTCACTGAAAGTTTAAAGGCCAGTCAGGAGATGATAAAACAATGGTGTGACCAGAACGCCACTCTCTCTCGTGTGGAGCACTAACCTGGCCAAAAGGTGTGGGACATGGACCCTGTGGAGCTCTATGCTCTCTAGGAATTGTGGACTAGGCCCCATTGAGATCAAATAAAGGAAGAGTGAGTTCACCTGCTTAGTGGAACTCTAGACTTCCAGGAATACCTAAGGTCCTGCACGTCAACAAGCTCAAATCACACTTTGATGGGTGTGAAGTAACAACACTGATAGCAACAGTGTGTGGTGAAGTGAAGGAGACAAACCTGTTCCCAGAACTCCTGTCTTCCAAGAAGGAGCTTGGGTCAGTTGAGGAAGTCGTCCTCTGCCCCATACTGACAGAAGTGCAGCAGCGAGACTGACACCAGTTGTCAGAACATTTTTCACCTCTTTTCTCACTTACCCCAGGGCTCACCAATTGGTATGTCAATGACATTGATACAGGGAACAGTACATCTGTACAAAAATATCAAATGTGCAGCTTGTCTCACTAAGTGAAAGCTGCCATCAAGGATGAGGCAACTACGATGTTGGAATTGGCGGTGGTTGGGCCCTCAGGAGTCTTTGATCCAGCCCAGTTGTATTGGCACCAAAAGTTTCTCCACCATGTAGCATACCAGACTTCAGGATCTGTGTAGACTACAGAAGCTTCAACTCAGCCACAAAGATTGATACACACCCCATTCCCAGAGCTGATGGGCTCATTGACAGGGTGGAAGCTGCCAAATACCTCAGTACCTTTGACATAATGGTATTGGCCATTGACCTAATTCAAGGACCCAAGTGGAGATCAGAATTCTCCAACATTTTTCTTGGACCAGAGGGGCACTTCCATGTGAGAATGATACTCTTTAGGGTGAAGAATTTCCCTGTCTCCTTCAAAAGGTTGATCGACCAGGTCCTGGCTGGGTTGGTGAAATTCAGTGCCTCCTACCCAGTTGACATTGCTGTCTTCGGTTCCAGCTAGGGCACCCACCTAAAACAAGTGGTTCATACCCTGCAACAGGCAGGTCTGGCTATCAAGGACAGTACGGGACAGATAGGGCAACACTCTGTGGTTTACTGGGATAACCAAGTTAATACAGCCCATCCTGACTTAGGAGCCCAGGCAAGACCCAGACTCAAATGAGAACATTTCTAGACCTCACTGTGTTACACCCGGCTCAGTTGACTTCTAAGCAAGAAGCAGCCAAAGAAGGTGATCTGGACAGAGGTGTGTCGAAATGCATTTGACACCCCTAAGAATTCTGCTCCAGTAGTTGAGCTACCTGACTTCAGTAAAGAATTGTGCATACAGATACTTCAGAGTACGTTATTGGTGCTACTCTCTTACAGCTGAATTATTAAGGCCTCAACAAGCCTGTAGTCTTCATCAGCAAAAAAAGTGAGTACAATTAAAAGGGAATCATTTGCAGTGCACTGAAAAAGCTGAGACCATACTTTCTGGTACTCATTTCCAGGAGTAGACAGACCACAGACCCATCAGATGGCTGATGAAAATGTGAGGTGAGCGTTCTAAATGTTGTAGTGTTTCAGTTCAGTACAGGCTATGGATTTCATGGTGGATCATCGTCCTAGGACTGACCATGCCAGTGCTGATGGTCTTTCCAACTTTTAACCCCTTAGTAACAAGAACTCCAGTGGGGTGGCTACTAAGGAAACCTGTGTAGAACACAATTATCCTTTGCATGATTTACCCCCAGATTATTGCCCTGACTGTTTTTACTGTCTGTAGAACTGTGTGCACTGTAACCATGCTAACCAGTAGTAAAGTGTCAGAGCTCCTGTTTTCAACATGATGAGGTTGTCCATGCCCCTAACTGGCATAAATAATTACTTATATGTTCGTGGAATATTGCACAATAAGTATCTAGGGCCTGTAAGATAAATGTCACTTGTGGACTGCAACACCTAATGTGCTACTTATTGTAATGACAGTGCAAATATGATTGCAGGCCTTCCTTTGAAATAAAATAATACATGTCACTCTTAAGAGGTCCTTACTGTTCATACGTCAGTGTGCATGGCATTTAAAAGTAAGATATGTGAAGGGTTAAAGTTTAATAAGTCTGCACAATGAATGGGACCCAAAAGCAATTTTCACTGTAGAAATATCATAAGAAATACTGTGTCATGGGAACACACTGGGTTATATCATTACATTTAATAATGCAAATTTTAGGTAGGAAACAGTTAAAAATAAAATTTCAAAACCCTTTCTTAGTAGTTGTTCAAAATCCAATGTAAGGAAAAGGTGCTTTTAAAAAATGAAATTTTCCCTTGCCAAAGTCTCTGGAGGCCCACTTGAATAAGCTTCAGCTGTCAGCTGGAAGCTGAATAGTTCCCTTGATGAGGTGTGACAACTGCTCCCAGAGAAGTGCAAAGACCTTAGCTGTAATTTCAAAGAGGCCTACCCTGTGACAGGTAAATGTTATCTGACACCTGGGCAGGCTCTTTGTTCTCTCAGTCAGGCAGGCATTAATATTACAGGGAGAATAGCTGCCCCAGTACTAGTATGGAGTTACCACATTGGAGGGGTGACTCATTTTCATGGCCCTGCCTCTGAGATGGGCAGACAGTGGAATAATCTTTCTGCCATCTTGGTGTTAAGTAGAGAGAGGTACTGTGGGATTGTTTCCATTAGGCTACACAGGAAGTGCTATTGGTTAGGGAGGGGCTAAGAGTCTGCCCCACCCACAGGCTGGTTATAGGCATAAGTGTGCCTTCCCAGTATCCTCCACAGAACATGACTGGTCCTGTGAATAATCAGAAAAGGACTGAACCTACAGCCTGAGACCTGAGAAGAGACCTAAAGGACTGGTTCCACTCTCCCTCTTGGACCCAGGATAATGAAGTTGATTCCAAGGGTCATGAGGCTGACATTCTGTCAAGCTACCAGGACACAACAAGCTACAAGAAGCTTTTCCTGCCACTTCCCAGCTGACTGGTTCTAACTAGACCTGTCCTAGACTTTGCTGGTGGCTTCTGCTCTTGTGAGTTGTGACCCCCCAAGTGCTGTTCCGGAGTTCCTGGAACCCTAAATTATGTCAAATTTGACTCCTAACATCTCCCAAAACCTGGGACTCAGAGGCATTTAGGTTCCAAAGGACTCCAGAGGGCTAGGACAAAGCTACAAAGCCCATTGGATGAAGGTGTGTTGCTGCTGGGCTGAATATTCAGGTTGCCCCTGCTCAGAGATTTGCTGAAGCAGCAAATCTGATTCAGCTTCACCTTAAGGAGAAGGTACCAGGCTCCATGAAGCTCTCTTCACCTTGCCCAGCTGGGCAAATCCAAACTCCAAAGAAGTGACTAGGAGGGTGATATATAGCTTGGCAGTATGTATACTCCGTCAGCGTATGAGGTGCAAATGGTTAGATAATTCAGTGAACTCTATTGGACTGGAAAGTCAATCAACATCTTCAAACTTTGGCTGTTATCTCTATGAATTATGTGGCAGGGATGGCCTCAGGATGTCCTGTCCATTAGTGTGGGAGAGGGAATTATGGAGAATCAGGCAGGTATATCCTTTACAGTCAATTCTGATGGTTACATACATTTTAATTGAACATTCAAGTCATTTGTATGAATGGTTCCTAAAGCAAGTGTCAGTAGGACATTTCTCACTCCATGATGGCTGACATTTATCTCTCTACTATCACTGGGTTGGGCATCACTTGAGACTTGTTTGCATATAAAATATCTGAGCTGGCCACTGAGCAGCAGTGCCACACACTGTGCATGCAACAGATAGCATTGTTTATCAGTGAATTGTTTATATGGTAAGTAAGTGCCTGTGTAGATGCAGAACAATTGAGATACAGTTGGTCACAAAATCCACTGGTGTTACATGCTAGGTTGGTGATTCAAAGAGGTCAGCATGGCTATGTATAGTAAGTCACCTACCCTGCCTTTGATTATCAAAGTTTAATAGGGGTGAGGCGTTGTCTTTGGCATATGAGGCAAAGTGTAGGGGAGGTAGGAGTTGCACAGTTTACCACAATATATCTAAGTTGTGGCGGAGCCGGTGTACAGTAGGTTACATTTAAAAAGGGTGCTTCTGGAAAGCTGGATGGGCCTGTTCTTAACCAGTTACATGTCAGGTTATTGTATCTATAGGCTGGTAGCCATGTAGGACTGACTTAAGATTGAAAAGCCATTTTTTGTTATATTAATAAGTTTGGTGTCATAGGATGAATCTGTACAAAGCGTTCCAAAAAAAGGTTTATCTGATTTGGGTTCAGCATGACACGTTTCTTGCACATTCTTCAAGAGAAGGCTAAAAAAGACTTTAAAAGTAAAATTTTCCATTTTACTGCTAGTTAAGGTTATTTGCTCTCCAGTTCAGAAACAAGCATTTGCAATCCAATGGGCCTTGCATTTGCTCAAGTTAGAGCTATTAGTGTTATAAACTCCTAACCAGACTTTTCTTGCAACATAATTTGAAAATGGAAAGTAAACAGTTTCACATAAGCGAGCCGATTCAACACCATGGCCGACACTAGCATCAGTGCTAAGGAGAGACACAAAAGGAAAAAGAAATTTGCTCGCAGTCAAACTTATCAGCAAACCGGCAATTAGCCATTTAACAGAGGTTATGGCAGCAACAAAACCTCCCCAAGGAGGAACAAATGTAAACCATTTACCAATGTCATCAAAGGATTTTTGAAGGGCAAGGCCAAGAACGAGTGGTAGTGATGGGCGTGAGGTGGGCGTTGTTAAAAGCCAGATACATACCACCACGTCGGGAAAGCAGCGCTTGCACACTGCTATGCTCAACCTAAAAAGGGGGCATGGTAAAATAAAATATTTATTTGCCCAAGGTCACACAATTTAGTAAAATGGGACGCTGGGATTAATTCCAGGTTTTTTCGCTACATACTGTGGAATTTAGTTGTAAATTGGTTATCTCTTTCTCTCAACCGCTTTACATCGAAGGTTATTGCTTTATCTTTAATTCTTGATGCAGGAGATTATACTGTGGAGGTCAGACAGAGGCCACACAATCGCTACGATCATTTTGTGCTTGAGGGTCAAATACTGACTAGAGCTGCACCAGAGCCATGTTTCTGGATCAGGCATTGCCTTGAGGACTTCGACTTCATATCCTTGACAAGGCCCCAAAGCACTTTCAATAGCGAAGCAGCCCGCTACTCCACCCATTTGGACCATTAGTGAGAGCTCAGTAAGATGGATATGGACTTTGAGTGTCTGCCTCAGTTGGATATACAACTCTGCCTACAGGTTCTGCTTGATCAGCACTGGGGGTTAGGAGGACTGACCTACAAATGAAAATGTGAAAAGGGATTTTAGTTAAAAGACGAGGACTGCCTTAAGGGGTCTGCCATGTGTAAGAAAAGACACATTTAAAGCTGATAGCTCAGCTTTTAGTAACACTGAATTAAAGAGGTACGCTAACAAGTGAAAAGCAGGATAAGGCGGAAATGCACGGGCTCAAGCTTTTTTGCAAAAATATGACAGAGCCCATCAAAATCCCTATCTGGAACCTCCAGTTTTGTGCCATAAGTGGACTTCACCCAGCTGCAGAGATACCCACGCTAGAAAGTGGCCCAAAAGTTAAGGGGAACACTTTTTTAGTGCAAGCCTTTAAGGCAACGTATGATCGGATCTCTGAGTACATATTTAGAATGTTAAAAAACAAACTACAAGTCAGAGAATAAATGATGCTGGTAGTAAAAAAAGACACACAGGCTGCTTCCATGTTCAACATGACAATAGACAGTGTGGGAGCTTCACATATCCCATGAGTTGCTAGACCACACCTTGAACGTTAAACACTCCAATGCCCCAAATGCCACATGCACTGGTCCAAGTGACCCTATTTCCTATAAAACTTTCACCCAAGTTTGACTCCTATGCCAACATGTTTGTGTGATGGCATTGTTAAGCCTGTGCATAAAATAGTCAAAGTAGAACTGCAAGTCCTAGAGTGCAAAGTGCTAATGACCATGCAGTCAGGCTTGAAGAATAGCTTCACATGGCCTGGGACAACTTGGTACAATTTCAGGTGACAGTGGAAACAAATGCATGGCGATCCTTGTTTTTCAGACATTCTAGACAGGGATACTCATAGGCAATCAAATAGAAAACTAGAGAAGCGCCTACAAGAAAGCAAACGTAATAAGATCAAAGAAAAAGTATCACACAATTACACAGAAGCAGCAGGATTTTGTCTCCTATACAATGCACCATCAATCACAAACGACTGATCGGCCTAACACATTTCTAGCACTAACAGTGCAGCCCAAAAATCAGGTGGAATTTAAAATAACTACCCGCTAAAATGACACAAGATGGAGTATAACTCCGACATGCCGCTGGTGACATTGAGTTGGTTAGTTTACAGTGGGTTAACTGGATCTGCAGTGGTTACACCGCCACACGTAAACAGCTGTCACCTTTTGTCTGGCACAATTGTCAAAATCCAATCCTGACCGCACTTTCAAAACAAAAGAAATGAGCCGACGGCCGCAAAGAAAACACACATCAGGAAATAGAAGTAAGCTCGCAGTAAAACGTATCTGAAAACGTGCAATTATCCATGTTACTGGCAAAAGTGCAATTATCTATGTAACAGGATTGATATCATGCAAAGCACACGACTACTGCCCAGCGAGATTACGCTACCAACGAAACAAAGAGAAAACGTAGTCCAGAAACCATACGGAAGACATGGAGCCTTGTATGTTTTCAGTAGTTGGCCGGTGTGCTTGAGGAGGGCTAAACACCGGAAAAGGCATGACGTATGCATGCCTTTCACTAATCAAATTAAGCCAATTTTAAAAGGTAAGCCCATGAACCAACCAAAGTGTTCGGCATGGTTACTTGCCTGTATAGAGATAACAACAGGGACAGAGTGCTTTGTGTGCTCGACCCTAGAAAATGACTGAATGGAATTATACTAACGTTTGCATGGAAGTGGATGTTTTCTAAATTCTACACATGGAAGTACATTTGCCTGGTTTGATTTAAATCTTTTCAGTAGCTTCTGAGAAATTAGTATTGAGAAAGTGCTTTTGTACGCCTTAAACTAAGTCGAACTGTCAATCAAGATAGAAATATCTGGAAAAATAATCCACGAATGATCATAAATCCTGTTTCTCAGACCATTCATAGCCTCAAATATTAAAAATAAATGAATCAAGGGAGGTTTTTCTCCAATCAGCAACTCAGGGTCCATGAAACCAAAAAAGGACGAAGAACTAAAACTCTTTGATTTTCTGCCCACAAAAAGACGAACAATGTCGCAGCTCCGATTATTGAATGTGGAGATGCTGTCCTCATGGCATGAAAAAAACATGAAAAACCCCTAAAATGGCAGGGGCAGGATCTTCAGACCCCCTCGCTCAGGTGATGGACAAAAGGAAATCCCCTCAGGTTTTTAAATAAAATATGGACAATTTAACCATATATTTGGAAGGCCCTATGTTTAGTGTGAGGTTCCCAAGGAAGACTACGAGTTTGACGATCTATGTCAACGGTCTCCAAATCATTTCTGCTGTGTCAACTACAGCCAAACCCTGCTGCACACCACCAAAGGCTTGGCCTTCCTCCCTTGCATACTCTACTAGATTGTGAGCATGGCAAACCCACATTCCTTATACTCTTAATTTTCTGAGACGCATTATGCCTTTTACTAAATGCATTTTCAGTTTTGAATCACACAGTGTGCTTTGTCTATTAATAAGCAAACATCTCTGTAATTAGTAGTTCATAGAAGGATATTTTTAATGTAAAAAATTGTGAGTTTACAACCTCTCTGTATTTTGGAGCACTAAGCTCTCCACTATTGTCATTATGCACTTATTTCATTTTCGTAGATAAATATCTTCACATATGATAAATTGATTCTTTCCTCCAAAGAATCCCATTTTTTGTGTGAGGATTGAAAAGTTGCAGACCTACAAGTGGTTAATGCCATATCCATATAATTCCAAAAAGTAACAGTTATTTTTGGATTAGACCTTGAATTATCCGGCTGCTTGTCCACTTATTTTTTTCTTTTTTTATATTAGGTAGGATCACCAAAGCACAGTAGATGCATAATTCATAAATAAATAAATCATTCCTAAAGTTACATTACAGAAACAAATAATGTATAGTTATATTTACATGAACCTTCACGTTTAATTACAAAGGCTATGAAGAACATACATCAGTAGGAACTCCACTCACTACTCGAATACCATGCACATACAATTGAACGTTTTTAATAGGGTTGTACGTATTTTTTCAGTTTGTTATATTTCTAAGATTTTTTAGCCCATTGCCAGAGTACCAGTTGCATAATCCCCTTCCAATTACGTGCTATGAGTAGACATGGTACACCCACTGCTAGAAAAACACTTGAATTGAGTACATGGTTTGTGTGTCTGATCGTAAATATATCTGGGCCGAATTTGATACTGGCACGTAAAGCCCTCGAAATTCTCACTAATACAAGATAGTAAAAAGTCTGAAGACCCGACAAGTAGTTGAAGTTGATGAGCATCTAGACCAGGTTGAGTCCTTGATTTTATACCACGTACTTATCTTGGCCATTGTTGAATAAAAGCCAAACCGATTACGGTAGTGCCTGCACCAATTATTACACATTATAACAAAATGGTAAAGATGTATACATAACAATATCAGTATGAATGCCTATGTATTTGTAAGGGTCAGTAACTGTTTCAATTGAAATTGCCTTGTCGTTTTCCTCATACCACATTGATTTGCACTGAGGACTTTTGAGCACTGGACTGGTTTTCCAGCATATAGCCTATTGTAATTTGTTTGATGTGTTCTCTGGCTCTTTTGTTTCATACAGTTCAGTTGAATTTTGAACGCATCTCTTGTATATCAAAAGTCTGATTATTCAAACAGACGGGAGCCATTGTTCTCACCCTAGATGAGAAAAATTCAATTACAAATCTCAGAAATAATCTTGCAGATTAGATTACATCACATTGCCTTTCACAACATGAAAGAGAAAACTTTGAATGTAGTGGTATGTGGTGGGTTAATGTTGATAAATTACCTATTGCCACAAAAGCTGCACTAAGTTTCACTAACCAAAGAACGCATCCCTCAAAGGAAAAAAAATAAAACAGAAAAGGGTTATTTTGAAAATCAATCCAAAAACTGAACGCCGTTTGTCCCCTTGTCCCTATTCAGTTTTACGACCTGCACGGCATGTGTGGTTTGTTGGGCTCAGGGTTCGGCCAAAGGCATTGCAATGGGAATTTGAGATTGTTCATGTAATAAGTAACTGTAACAACATTTATGACATTTGTATTTTCAGCTTTTAGCTCGACAGTGAGGTCGTGAGCAATGCATTTGGTTCGTGAGTTAATATTTAAACATTAATATGCCCCCTTTGTAAAAATACATATACGCATATTGCCCATGGCCCTGTGCAAAAAAATGGGTCTAGCTGTCGATGGTTGGTTGGGTTCAGGGAACTTTTGCATATTGTGTCTGATTAAATAATAATATTCATTCAAAAAAGGTAAAAATAAAGTTGTTAGCTTTGGTTACAACATTTTACCAAATGGTAAAAAGAACCTTTACAAATCTTTGAAAAAACGACAGTTAAAATGAAGGTATGATTGTGAATTGAAAACAGAAACCACTGAACTTCACAAGTAATGCATAGGATCGTAATCTATAACTTATGCAACACATGCACACCATAACTCATGCAACATATGTGATGCGTATGCCCTCAAAATATTTATCCTTATAGGTAACAGCACCCAAAACCAAAACATAAATAAATAACATTTCATACTCCAATAAAAAAGGAATACATTCATATTTGTCTCTTTGTCCCTTGTGCCTTACAGGGACAGGTGCACCGCTCAAAATTGCGAGTGCCCATGTTAATCTCCCCAAATTCCAGAATAAACGTCCTAGTAGCACACACACTTGTGCAAAATTGTGAAATTTATTACGGCTACAGAAAATTCCTTTCAGCTCTGTTGGAGCGTTGTTCACTTTATTTGTGCACTCGTTTGTCAGCTATTTATAAAGTGCTGGTGCGTACAAATAAAATAAAAAAGGACAACCATTCCCTGACAGAAATACGTCTGACAAAGAGAGAATATTTGTCAAAGAAATGATGCGACTGCCACTGCCTTGTCACCGTGTTGACTTTCTAAGCTTTCCGAGTCTGACCTTACTTCAGTGCTGATATCTGCTCCCACATTATCCTGTATTTTACTTATGACTAAGTCTTTGTGCTTCCTTTATGGGACCTTCCAACCGTGAAGGTGAAACAAGGACAAGAATTGTTACTTCTCCTTGTTATTTCCTACTTGTATCTGTGCCACATTCGCAACATGCAAAAAGGAAAATGCCTCAAAGTAGCTTTTATACAGGAAAGGACCCCTTCCTGCACAAAACATATTCTCACCATAACTTAGACAGCATTGCGAGGGTGAGGGCATCCGCACAATGAAGTACACAGTGTGCCAGCACATACTGAAAGCAGAACCACACCATGTCCTGAAAGATATGTTACAGTTCTCCTCTTCTCAGATGATGCAGTGGAGCAACGTTGCTTGCTGCATTGCGCACTTGCCACGTGAAGTAGGTTGTTGTATTGCGTATGTTGTAAATTAAAATAATCCTTAGGTTTTTTTGTCTTTTTTAGTATCTTTGGAAAAACTCTTTAGAGCAATTCATAGGATTGCAGCATTGGTAAACTGTTTTTTTTTTTGCTTTTACATTTTATTGCACAAATCCCACAGATGCATATTCACCCACTGATTTTGGATTATACTTCTGCCCCCTATGTAGGAAACAGTGCTTCAGATGGAACAGTCAGCAGAGATAGTGGCTCAAAGGATGAATGCTGCCCAGGCCCTATATTGTGGTTTACAGGACAGCTTAGAGTCAGAATCAGATTTGGAGACAGCATTGTAGGGAGTGGAAAATGTAGACGAATCTGGATGTGATTGTTTAGATGGCAGAGTTCCATCCAATGACTTGTCTGCCAGTGGCTTTGAGGAACATGCTCATAGCAGTTGTGATGTCCCTTAACATGCTAACCTGTGCAGTGGAGTGACAGCTGCAGGGTTGATTCAACTCAGGGAACATTCACATATAGCAGCAAGCACTGACAGGGTACCGTCTCGGCTATCCCCCAATTTAGTCTAGGTCCATATTCCCCTATTCACTACACACACTGGATGTCAAGTGAACACTGATTTCTTTTAGCCATTTAACTACGCCCATCTGTTTCTTGTTGCTGTCTGTCCTGAGGTCATTTTGAACTAAACACATTTGTGTGCTGAACGGTGTCTTGGGGAGCATGGAAGTACTCTTGGATTTATTCCTAGGGCTCACCAGTGGACTCCCACTTCACTTGGGTGCTGAAAACGTTTCTGTGCCTTACGTTCACTAGGAGCATAGTGTACAAGCATTGGTCAAGGGCCTATGCGACAAAGATGGTGGCTGTCTGATGGTGTGCGGCACAGCTCTTGAAGCCTCCAGCAGATATCTGACTATATATTGAAACAGCCAAATATGTTTTCTACCTCTTCCACATGCCTGAGTCATGTCACAATGCATGGCCCTATTATATTTCTTAAAGAGTAAAAAGAGCACAAACACTGACTTGCTTGTAGCTCGGATTGCAGCCTCTTTAGTAGTGTATACCAGTGGTGCTCACCATGCTTTACAGCGCCTTCTTCGGCTCCACTTTCCCTTACTCTGCACATTTTGGATGATGGCAATAGTTGAGGTCAAGGTTGTGTTACTAAGGCTTCGATCACCCCCTGCAGTGCTAGGTTACAGGGTGCTCGCAATGCACACATACTGCCTGGCAGCAATGTCAATGAAAGAAACCTTTTCAACCTTTTTGGTAACCTCTGCTGCTGGTCTAAAATTGAAACTTGCAAGGACTGATGGGAGCTTGTCACTGTCTATGCTCACACCCTCATTGCTTCCATAGTCAGATCTACAGGATCAGGATCATCCAAAACAGATGAGGCTTGTTTGGCACATCATGCTGGGTAGTTGGCCAACAAAAGGAATGTATGTGTCAATCCAGAAGGAGAACTAGGTACTGCGGGGACACAATGTTAATCTGTACTGTAATAAACAAGGATATGATTGTGCTGGGGAGCTCATAGTGTGTAGTAACTACAGGAAGTATGATTGATAATTGTGGTACAAGAAGTTCACAGGACTGTACAAAGAGAATAAATGATTAAGAGTGTAAAAATGGGTGACGGAAGGTAGCCTCTTTCTAGCCTTGTTACCCCCACTTTTGGCCTGTTTGTGAGTATCTGTCAGGGTGTTTTTACTGTCTCACTGGGATCCTGCTAGCCAGGGCCCAGTGCTCATAGTGAAAACCCTATGTTGTCAGTGTGTTTGATCTGTGTCACTGGGATCCTGCTAGCGAGGACCCCAGTGCTCATATGTCTGTGGCCTATATGTGTTCCCTGTGTGGTGCCTAACTGCATCACTGAGGCTCTGCTAACCAGAACCTCAGTGTTTATGCTCTCTCTGCTTTCTAAAATTGTCACTACAGGCTAGTGACAAATTTTAACAATTCTCATTGGCACACTGGAACACCCATATAATTCCCTTGTATATGGTACCTAGGTACCCAGGGTATTGGGGTTCCAGGAGATCCTTATAGGATGCAGCATTTCTTTTGGCACCCATAGGGAGCTCAGACAGTTCTTGCACAGGACTGCCACTGCAGCCTGAGTGAAATAACGTCCACGTTATTTCACAGCCGTTTTACACTGCACTTAAGTAACTTATAGGTCACCTATATGTATAACCCTCACTTGCTGAAGGTTAGGTGCAATGTTACTAAGTATGAGGGCACCCTGGCACTAGCCAAAGTGCCCCCACATCATTCAGGGCAATTTCCCCGGACTTAGTGAGTGCGGGGACACCATTACAATTGTGCACTACATATAGGTCCATACCTTTATGTAGCTTCACAATGGTAACTCCGAATATGGTCACATATCTAAGATCATGGAATTGTCCTCCCATGCCAAGTCTGGTATTGGGGTGCCAATCCCATGCATCCCTGGGGCTCCAGCATGGACCCTGTGTACTGCCAAACCAGCTCTCTGTGGTTTTCACTGCAGCTACCGCTGCTGACAACCCACAGACAGGCTTCTGCCCTCCTGGGGTCTGGGCAGCCCAGTCCCAGGAAGGCCGAACAAAGGATTTCATGTGAGAAAGGGTATTACACCCTCTCCCTTTGGAAATAGGTGTTAAGGGCTGGGGAGGAGTAGCCTCCCCCAGACTCTGGAAATGCTTTGATGGGCACAGATGGTGCCCATCTCTGCATAAGCCAATCTACACCGGTTCAGTGATCCCCCAGCCCTGCTCTGGTGCTAAACTGGACAAAGGAAAGGGGAGTGACCACTCCCCTGACCAATACCTCCCAGGGGAGGTGCCCAGAGCTCCTCCAGTGTGTCCCAGACCTCTGCCATCTTGGATTCAGAGGTGTTGGGGGCACACTGAACTGCTCTCTGTGGCCAGTGCCAGCAGGTGACATCAGAGACCCCTCCTGATGGGTTCTTACCTCTCTTGGCAGACAAACCTCCTTTCTTGGTAGCCAAACCTCCTTTTCTGGCTATTTAGGGTCTCTCCTCTAGGCTATTCCTCAGATAACGAATGCAAGAGCTCACCAGACTTCCTCTGCACTTCCCTCTTCGACTTCTGCCAAGGATCGACCGCTGACTGCTCCAGGACATCGGCAAAACCGCAACAAAGTAGCAAGACGACTACCAACAACATTGTAGCGCCTCATCCTGCCTGCTTTCTTGACTGTTCCCTGGTGTGCATGCTCTGAGGGCTGTCTGCCTTCACCGTGCACTGGAAGCCAAGAAGAAATCTCCAGTGGGTCGACGGAATCTTCCCCCTGCTAACGCAGGCACCAAAAGACTACATCACCGGTCCTCTGGGTCCCGTCTCATCCTGATGAACGTGGTCCCTGAAACACACGAGCTGGGTCCAAGTGTCTCCCACAGTCCAGTCGCCCTTCTGTCCAAATTTGGTGGAGGTAAGTCCTTGCCTCCCCACGCCAGACAGCAAACCTGTGTACTGCGTGATTTGCAGCTGCTTTGGGTTCTGTGCACTTTCCTAAGGATTCCTTTGTGCACAGCTTAGCCTGGGTTCCCAGCACTACGTCCTGCAGTGCTCAACCCACTGAGTTGGAGTCCGACGTCGTGGGACCTTTCTTTTGTGACTCTGAGTTCACAGATCTTCTACGTGCCTGCTCCGGTACTTCTGCGGGTGTTGCTTGCTTCTGCTGGGGCTCTCTGAGTTGCTGAGCGCCCCCTCCATCTCCTCCTCCAAGAGGTGACATCCTGGTCCTTCCTGGTCCCCAGCAGCACCCAAAAACCTCTAACGCGACCCTTGCAGCTAGCAAGTTTTGTTTGCAGTATTTCTGCATGGAAACACTTCTACAACATCTAGCATGCCGTGGGACATCTTCCTTCCAAAGGAGAAGTTCCTAGCCCTTTTCGTTGTTGCAGAATCTTTGGCTTCTTCCACCCGGAGGCAGCCCTTTTGCACCTTCATCTGGGGTTTCCTGGGCTCCCGCCCCCCCGGACTCTATTGCGACTCTTGGACTTGGTCCCCTTGCTTTGCAGGTCCTCACGTCCAGAAATCCGTCTTCAGTGTTTTGCTGGTTCTTGTGGTTCTTGCAGAATCCCCCTATCACGACTATTGTGTCTTTCTGGGGTAGTAGGGGAACTTTACTCCTACTTTCTAGGGTCTTGGGGTGGGGTATCTTGGACACCCTTACTGTTTTCTTACAGTCCCAGTGACCCTCTACAATCTCCCATAGGTCTGGGGTCCATTCATGATTCGCATTCCACTTTTGGAGTATATGGTTTGTGTTGCCCCTAGACCTATGTTTACCTATTGCATCCTATTGTGATTCTACATTGTTTGCACTACTTTTCTTACTGTTACTTACCTGTTTTGGGTTTTTGTACATATAACTTGTGTATATTACTTACCTCCTAAGTGAGGGTATTCTCTGAGATACTTTTGGCATATTGTCACTAAAATAAAGTACCTTTATTTTTAGTAACTCTGAGTATTGTGTTTTCTTATGATATTGTGCTATATGATACAAGTGGTATAGGAGGAGCTTTGCATGTCTCCTAGTTCAGCCTAAGCTGCTTTGCCATAGCAGCCTTCTATCAGCCTAAGCTGCTGGAAACACCTCTATTCTACTAATAAGGGATAACCGGACCTGGCACAGGGTGTAAGTACCACAAGGTACCCACTATAAGCCAGGCCAGCCTCCTACAATGGGGGCAAAATACCTGTTGACTCAGAATCTGGTATAACTTCCCTCTCTGTTTTCCAAGACTTGGAGTGCATAAAGGGGGTTACTTATATTTTGTAACAAAGTTTTGCACTTTTACTGACAGTACATATGCTGTGATGACAGTTGTTCAGGTCTAGGGAAGTGTGCCTCATCTATTCGGTGACTTTGACAATACCCATATTGATGTACCTCACTTCAGTGGGATACCAGTGACATTTGACCATTCAAGTCACTCTTAATTCTACTAACATAGGAGTGTACCTATCAATAATAGATGCTAGAGCTCCAAGTGATCCAGCTGTACTATTGGTTGGACCTAGTGGCAGCAAAGACAGGTTGGATTCCCATGTGGTAATGAGAAGTATTCGTATGTCAGGTGCAACCTCGAGGATGTGATGAGCCAGCACTTGGGTGGTCTACTGGAGAGAATGAAGAGCATAGCATCTACTAAAAATCAGGATATTTCTTTCTTTATCTGATTTTTCAGGCTATGATTATTAAGCTAGAATTTATGTAAACTAGGTATCCAATGAAGGCTAGGGGGAGTAATGGACAGGATGAATAAACTCAATAAGGGTTTGGTACAAATAATGTCTAAAGAATGGAGTGAGAGCAAAAGTAGAGCTGAACATCATTGATTAAAGGGGCAGTAGTTTTTTTAGACCATGATTTGGCTGAGGCAACCATTCAACAGCAACTCTAGCAAACTGAGGCTGCAAATGCTACCTACTGTGGACATAATGGAGACCCATTACAGCAGCTGCAGCAATATCAGTGAGCACCGTCAATTCTTCCTTCAATTTATAATCTCTGTTTACAGAGGCAGAAGTACAAAACGATTCTGCAGCACTCAGTACCTCACATTTGGAAACATAAACAGCAATCAGCAGAATGTAAGAGCAACTAAATTAAATGGGTGCAAGAATGACCAAGGCAAGCAAAGGATATCCAATCCTGAAGATAAAACACAGACTATGCACCAGCAGTTGCAGAAACAAGAAGATGTAACCTAGGATCTCTCTCAAAAAGTGGAAGATTTAATAAATCAGATGCTGCTCAGTAATTTCTGAGACCTCAGCATATCAGAATGCATTGAGAAGTTTGAACTCTGAGATCACTTTCAGGGAGTGCTTGATCATGTGGAAAAAACTAGGGTTACACTGCCATCCTGGTGTGAAACCTTCATTACAGCAGTCCCTAAAAAGTGAAATAATCTTTGGTCTGTTCCTCATTTCAACCCATATCTTTGATCCATTGTAATATAAAAGATTATTAAAACATATTGACAAATCATATTGTACCAAATATAGCTGGCTGGATGTGTAACAAGCAAAATTGGTTCTTCTGTGCACATTAATTTGCCCAAACCATTTTGATGTTATATGTACTCCTGGGTTCCCAGATATGATAGTAATATTGGAAGAAGAAAATTCATTTGACGGGGACTCCCGCCTATTTTTATGGGAGACTTTGTCAGTTATGTGTTTTGGTTAAAAAAATGCTTTCCAGTATAAGGCTACTATATGTCACTGCTAGAATTATTAGTATGAGGGGCAATCTCTACTAACGTCTTGACAAAAAGAGGGACTCCCCAAGGGTGTCACTTCTCTTTATTATTTGCACATCTTGAACCAAAGCTGTGCTTTCTCAAAATGTCCAGTCACAGATATCCTCTTAAAATTAACTCAGTTCTATTCAGTTTGGATCTTTATACTGTTGATGTAGCCATCTTTACCTCAAACCCTCAAATAACTATTTTGGTGCTTAAAAAAAAGCTACTACAGTTAGAGCACTGTCTGGTTATGTGATTAACCCATATAAAGTCCTATCCTATATAATCAGCCTAGACCACTTGGAATAAGGAATATATTGACTTTGCTACATATTCCGGGGTATCTCCCTCCATTCACAATCATACCATTGAGCTATGTTCCTTTAGTATCAAAATCCTTCAATTGTTTGTTCGATGGAACAGGTTACCCCTTGGGCTAATTGTTAGATGTAATGTAATAAAAATGTTGATTCTGCTTGAATTCTAGTATCTATTTAGAGCAGTACTGTTATATCTACATGTTATTTTTTTTAAGCAAGTAGAGAGCTTTTCAAGCAAGTTTATAAGTCAATATAAACATCCTCTATGTTCTGCTTGCTTACTCCAACTTCCGATAGATAGGAGCAGTTGGGCTCTTCTAAATCTTGATTTTTTGGGGGCTGCCTTTGTTGACCGACTGTGCTATGCTATAATTTATCATGATACTTGAAGCCAAATTTAAGAAAAATGGTGGTGCATCATATGCTGCACCACTTTTTCTGCGCCCCCTAGTGCCCCCCCTAACGCCACCATGTGTGCACCGTATTTAACATACGGCACACCTTGGTGGTAGTTAGGGAACTATCATCATAATTTTTGACACTAGTTTGTTCTTTGCAGGATTAGCGTACATTTTTTTTACGCTAATCCTGCAAAGCACCCAGAGGCCCATTAAAAACACAAGGATCCTCATTTTAACACCTGCTCTGTGCGAACATTAAAGATGACAAAAAATTGCACAAATCTTTTAGATTTCTTTGTGCCATTTTTTCGGTTCCCCTAACGGGGGAACTCCCCCTTTCATGCATTATGCCTGGCTCATGCATAATGTGGCGCAAGGGGCAACAAAGTGGCACAATGCATGGATTGCACCACTTTGTAAATATAGCGTGTGGAAAAGCCACTTTAGCTGCCACCTTAGCGTAAAAGAAATTATGCTATGGCAGCGCTCAGGTGGTGCTATTGGCTCTTACATATGCCCCTTTGTAACTACAGCAATTATATTTTTTTATCCTCACCTTAGTATAGAATATAACAATCCATCCTATTATTAGCGTACCCGCTTTAACAATTAAATTAATATTGAAAAACATAATGGTCAAAATGGCTTTTACAGGATATAAGACCCTATGGAATAATACTGACATCCCTTCTTTTTCACATGAATATTTATTTAAGGACTTTGCTAAATCTAGTATTGAACATTTAAATGCGTTGTTTGATGGTCAGCAGCTTTGGCCTTTTTTAGATTCAAACCTATATTTAGGGAAAGGTAGCTAAAGCGGCGCTAACTTAACTATATATTTATATTTTGACACCAGATCCGTCTATCGTCAAAATATTGCAGTTAGCGCCATTTTCAGGAAGCACAAAGCCACCTTGCATGCCATTGCGATAATGACATGAAAGGTAGGCATTGCAGGTAAGTGTACATGCGTAAGTGTTGTATGCCACTGGTGGCCCCTTACATGGGGTCCCCTGGCTGGCACTGGGTATGTTGGGGTTATCCTGGGGACACTGGTCCCCTGTGATGGGCATTGGGGTTGTGGTAATGACTCCTGTCTGTACTCGGACAGGAGTCATGTTTTGGCTGCTAGTGTGTCAAAAAATTATGCTAGGCTGACTAGCAGTAGATATTTTGCCACTAATCAGCCTACTGTCATTTTTGACTGACAAGCACCATTTCCCCTTAACGCCATCTATCACCGACTAGCATCTTTTTTTGAGAATCTAGCCATTCTTTAGCTCCATCGTGCGTCATTTTTTAAATATGGCGCACAGATGGCATTAGGGAATGGTGTAGCTCAAGTTAAATTATATGACGCACAACTGCACTAGCGCAGATTTGTGCGACTTTTCATAAATATAGGGTTTAGTATCTTAAGATGCTATTCCAGGTAGTGCTACCCTCAACAACATTCAAATGAAGCTTTTTTTCACTAAGTAAACATTGAAAACCCATTGGCTAAGATACTATGCATTGTGCTATTAAGTAGCAATGAAAAGAAGGGAAAGATTGGTACATTTTAAAGACTGATAATTTGTGACCAACCTGTCAATCTATTCATTGTGACACAAACGTGAATCTGTATATTATCCATTCAGATGGATATGTCTCAAATTTCAGAAACAATTAGAATGAACCATCATTGAGTCAATGTCTCCAGATTGAATATACACCATTATAACATTTTGCAGAGCATTTGCCCTAACCTGAACAGATTATTTAAATTGGGTGTCTTCATAGTTCAGCTGTTTCCATAGTGGGGAGTTTGGGGCTCACACTTTGCATATGTGTAGGAGGCTGGCCTGGCTTATAGTGGGTACCTTGTGGTACTTACACCCTGTGCCAGGTCCAGTTATCCTTTATTAGTAGAACAGAGGTGTTTCTAGCAGTTTAGGCTGATAAAAGGTAGCTATGGCAAAGCAGCTTAGGCTGAACTAGGAGACATGCAAAGCTCCTACTATACGACTTGTATCATATAGCACAATATCATAAGAAAACATAATACTCGGAGTTACTAAAAATAAAGGTACTTTATTTTTTATGACAATATGCCAAAAGTATCTCAGTGAGTACCCTCAGTTAGAAGGTAAGTAATATACACAAGTCATATGTACACAAACCCAAAACAGGTAAGTAATAGTAAGAAAAGTAATGCAAACATTGTAGAATTACAACAGGATGCAATAGGTGAACATAGGTCCAGGGGCAACACAAACCATATACTCCAAAAGTGGAATGCGAATCACGAATGGACCCCAGACCTATGGGAGCTTGTAGAGGGTCGCTGGGACTGTAAGAAAACAGTCAGGGTGTCCAAGATACCTGTAGGAAGGTAGCCTTTTTCTAGCTTTGTTACCCCCATTTTTGGCCTGTTTGTGAGTATATGTCAGGGTTTTTTCACTGTCTCACTGGGATCCTGCTAGCCAGGGCCCAGTGCTCATAGTAAAAACCCTATGTTGTCAGTGTGTTTGTTATTTGTCACTGGGATCCTGACAGCCAGGACCCCAGTGCTCATAAGTTTGTGGCCTATATGTGTTCCCTGTGTGGTGCCTAACTGTATCACTGAGGCTCTGCTAACCAGAACCTCAGTGTTTATGCAATCTCTGCTTTCTAAATTTGTCACTGCAGGCTAGTGACTAAATTTACCAATTCTCATTGGCACACTGGTACACCCATAAAATTCCCTTGAATATGGTACTGAGGTACCCAGGGTATTGGCGTTCCAGGAGATCCCTATGGGCTGTAGCATTTCTTTTGCCACCCATGGGGAGCTCAGACAATTCTTACACAGGCCTGCCACTGCAGCCTGAGTGAAATAACATCCACGTTATTTCACAGCCATTTTTCACTGCACATAAGTAACCTATATTTCTAACCTTCACTTAGTGAAGGTTGGGTGCCAAGGTACTTAGTGTGTGGGCACCCTGGCACTAGCCAAGGTGCCCCCACATCGTTCAGGGCAAATTCCCTGAACTTTGTGAGTGCGGGGACACCATTACACGTGTGCACTATACATAGGTTACCACCTATGTATAGCGTCACAATGGTAACACCGAACATGGCCATGTAACATGTCTAAGATCATGGAATACCATTCTGGTATTGGGGGGACAATTCCATGATCCCCCGGGTCTCTAGCACAGAACCCAGGTGCTGCCAAACTGCCTTTCCAGGGTTTCCACTGCAGCTGCTGCTGCTGCCAACCCCTCAGACAGGATTCTGCCCTCCTGGGGTCCAGGCAGCCCTGGCCCAGGAAGGCAGAACAAAGGATTTCCTCTGAGAGAGGGTGTTACACCCTCTCCCTTTGGAAATAGGTGTGAAGGGCTGGGGAGGAGTAGCCTCCCCCAGCCTCTGGAAATGCTTTGATGGGCCCAGATGGTGCCCATCTCTGCTTAAGCCAGTCTACACTGGTTCAGGGAGCCCCCAGCCCAGGTCTGGCATGAAACTGGACAAAGGAAAGCGGAGTGACCACTCCCATGACCAGTACCTCCCAGGGGAGGTGCCCAGAGCTCCTCCAGTGTGTCCCAGACCTCTGCCATCTTGGAAACAGAGGTGTTGGGGGTACACTGGACTGCTCTGAGTGACCAGTGCCAGCATGTGACGTCAGAGACCCGGTCTTACCTTTCTTGGTAGCCAATCCTCCTTCCTTGGTAGCCAAACCTCCTTTTCTGGCTATTTAGGGTCTCTGCTTTGGGGAATTCTTCAGATAACGAATGCAAGAGCCCACCAGAGTTCCCCTGCATCTCCCTCTTCACCTTCTACCAAGGATCGACCGCTGACTGCTCCAGGACGCCTGCAAAACCGCAACAAAGTAGCAAGACAACTACCAGCAACATTGTAGCACCTCATCCTGCCTGCTTTCTCGACTGATTCCTGGTGGTGCATGCTCTGGGGGTCATCTGCCTTCACCCTACACTGGAAGCCAAGAAGAAATCTCCAGTGGGTCGACTGAATCTTCCCCCTGCTAACGTAGGCACCAAAAGACTGCATCACCGGTCCTCTAGGTCCCCTCTCATCCTGACGAGTGTGGTCCCTGGAACACAGGAACTCCATCCATGTGACTCCCACAGCCCAGTGATCCTTCAGTCCAAGTTTGGTGGAGGTAAGTCCTTGCCTCCCCACGCTAGACTGCAAACCTGTGTACTGCGTGATTTGCAGTTGCTCCAGCTCCTGTGCACTCTTCCAGGATTTCCTTTGTGCACAGCCTAGAATGTGTCCCCAGCACTCCGTCCTGCAGTGCTCAACCCGCTGAGTTGGCCTCCGATGTCGTGGGACCCTCCTTTGTGACTCTAAGCCAACTCTGGTTCACTGCTCTGGTACTTCTGCAGGTGCTGCCTGCTTCGGTTGTGGCTCTCTAAGTTGCTGAGTGCCCCCTCTGTCTCCTCCTCCAAGGGGCGACATCGTGGTCCTTCCTGGTCCCCAGCAGCACCCAAAAACCTCTACCACAAACCTTGCAGCTAGCAAGGCTTGTTTGCGGTATTTCTGTGTGGGAACACCTCAGCACGGTGTGGGACATCTTCCATCCAAAGGAAAAGTTCCTAGTCCTCTTCGTTGTTGCAGAGTCCTAAGCTTCTTACATCCAGAGGCAGCTTCCTTGCACCTTCATCCGGAGTTTTCTAGGCTCCTGCCCTCCCTGGACACTATAGCGACTCTTGGACTTGGTCCCCTTGCCTTGCAGGTCCTCAGGTCCAGGAATCCATCTTCAGTGCTTTGCTGGTGTTTGTGGTTCTTGCAGAATCCCCCTATCACGACTATTGTGTCCTTTTGGGGTAGTAGGGGTACTTTACTCCTAGTTTTCAGGGTCTTTGGGTGGGGTATCTTGGACACCCTCACTGTTTTCTTACAGTCCTAGCGACCTTCTACAAGCTCCCATAGGTCTGGGGTCCATTTGTGATTCGCATTCCACTTTTGGAGTATATGGTTTGTGTTGCCCCTAGACCTATGTTCACCTGTTGCATCCTATTGTAATTCTACATTGTTTGCATTACTTTTCTTACTCTTACTTACCTGTTTTGGGTTTGTGTACATATGACTTGTGTATATTACTTACCTTCTTACTGAGGGTACTGACTGAGATACCTTTGGCATATTGTCATAAAAATAAAGTACCTTTATTTTTAGTAACTCTGAGTATTGTGTTTTCTTATGATATTGTGCTATATGATACAAGTGGTATAGTAGGAGCTTTGCATGTCTCCTAGTTCAGCCTTAGCTGCTTTGCCATAGCTACCTTCTATCAGCCTAAGCTGCTAGAAATACCTCTATTCTACTAATAAGGGATAACTGGACCTGGCACAGGGTGTAAGTACCAAAAGGTACCCACTAAAGCAAGGCCAGCCTCCTACATTGGTGGTGCAGCGGTGGGATAAGTACTTACAACTGCTTTACCACTTTGTCATTTGGTACTTTTCATAAGAGAATCATATACCAAATAGTTCAGTATATGTACACTAAATCAAAAAAGTTTACTTTTGTATTCTAAAATTTTTAACAAAGTTCTGAAAAGTTTTTGAAAACCTCTAAAAGTTTTCCCAAAGTTTGAAAAAGGTTTTTCTCTGTGCTTTCTAAGTTCTAAAACGTTTTCTTTCTCACTATCCTTAAACCTTTACTATCATGTCTGTTGTAGAGTCCAGTCTCAAAACTGCCAATGCAACATATGAAAGTCTAAACTATAAGAGTTTGAGGGGTCTCTGCCTGGATAGAGGTTTGAGTATAGGAAAGAACCCTACAAAAGAGTTTCTCTTTAACATGCTTGTTGTAGATGACCAGAACCAGTCTGGGCCATCACAAGAGAGGTTAGAAAAGGGAGAAGCTTCCCAGTCTGATTCAGAGGAGTCCTCTGGAGAAATTGGGGAGGGTTCTGACAAGGGCCTGCCCCCTAGCAGGGCACCTAGTGATGCTGGTAGTGATAGAGGTTCCCAGAACAGTAGGGCATCCTTCAACCCTAGAGGCCAGGTTACCAGGGTCCAGACAGTTAGGGACAGGTCCCCCTCTGAAACTTCCCACATTTCATCTGTGTCAAAGCATTCCCAACCCACCCACCCTGAGTATAACTTGTTAGAAAGGGAACTCAAAAAGCTGAGGGTTGAAGAGACCAGACTGAAGCTTAAATAGCAGCAGCTGGCCTTAGATAGGGAATCCCTAGACATTGAGAGGGAAAGACAGAGGTTGGGGTTAGTTCCCCGTGTTGGCAGCAGCACTATTCCTGATAGCAATCCTGTTAGAGAGCAAGATTCCAGGAATCTACACAGCATAGTCCCCCCTTACAAGGAGGGGGATGACATTAATAAGTGGTTTGCTGCACTTGAGAAGGCCTGTATGGTGCTATTGGTCCCTCAAAGGCAGTGGGCTGCTATTTTGTGGCTATCTTTCACTGGAGAGAGTAGGGATAGGCTCCTTACTTTTAGAGAAAGTGAAGCCAATAACTACAAAGTATTGAAAGATGCACTCTTGGATGGATTTGGCTTAACCACTGAACAATACAGGATTAAGTTCAGAGACACCAGAAAAGAGTCTTCTCAAGACTGGACAGATTTTGTGGACTGTTCAGTGAAGGCCTTGGAAGGGTGGTTGCATGGCAGTAAGGTATCTGACTATGAAAGCCTGTACAATCTTATTCTGAGAGAGCATATTCTTAACAATTGTGTGTCGATTTGTTGCACAAGTACTTGATAGACTCAGATCTGACCTCTCCCCAAGAATTGGGAAAGAAGGAAGGCAAATGGGTCAGAACAAGAGTGAACAGAAAAGTTCATACATGAGGTGACAAGGATGGCAAGAAGAAAGGTGGTGAGAAATCTCAGGATAAGCATGGGGATAAGGGTAAAACCAAAGATCCTTCTTCAAATCCGAAACACTCTTCAGGGGGTGGGGATAAATCAAATTCTTCCTCTTCTTCACAACATACACACATTAAAAAGCCTTGGTACTTTGTGTGTAAAAATAAAGGCCATGGGCCAGGGGATAAGTCCTGTCCAGGTAAACCCCCTGAGCCTACCACCACTAATAGATCAAACTCTAGTGCACCTAGCAGTAGTGGTAATAGTGGTGGGACTGCTGGCCACAGTCAAAATAGGGGTGTAGTTGGGTTCACTTATGGGTCCATCATAGAAACTGGGGTAGTCAGTCCCAAGACAGTTTCTGTCACACCTGGTGGCATTGGCCTTGCCACACTGGCTGCTTGTCCCCTTACAATGGATAAATACAGGCAGGCAGTTTCAATAAATGGTGTTGAAGCTCAGGCCTACAGGGACATAGGTGTCAGTATCACTTTGGTGACTGAAAACCTAGTGTCTCCTGAACAACCCATCATTGGACAACAGTACAAGATTATTGATGTCCATAATTCCACTCAGTTTCTTCCCTTAGCTATAGTTCAGCATAGTTGGGGTGGATTTACTGGCCCTAAGCAGGTGGTAGTATCACCTAGCTTACCTGTAGACTGTCTCTTAGGTAATGAGCTAGAGGCCTCAGGTTGGGCTGAGGTAGAGTTTCATACCCATGCAGCCATGCTGGGTATCCATGAGGAATTGCTTCCTCTCATTTCAGCTGAAATGAAAAAGCAAAGGAGAGAAAAAGGCCTGAAAACTCAGGATCCTTCTCCAACAACAGGTAAAAGGGCATCACAGTATCCACTACCCACCCTGCCATTCAGGATACCATTCCTGTGGTGGGAGAAACCTCTCATGGGGTGGCACCTGTACCAAGGGAATCATCAGCTGGCAGAGCTGTACTCCTTGAGGTGGATGTACCTCTAAGTGGGATAACTAATATTGGTGAGAAAAAGTGCACCATTTTAGTTAACATGGATCATCCCTCCAACCCTCCCAGAGAAACTTTAGTGCAGCAAACCTGCACTGCCTCACAACACTGAGGACAGCAGCCCTGCCCTAGTGTGGAGCTCATAGGACAGCATCCCTGCCCTGCTCCAACGCAAGAGAAACAGCAACCCTGTTCTCTCTTACAGTCATATGGACAAAGTTTTTGCCCAGCTATGGCTTTACTGAGACAGCATCCCTGTCTGGCATTCTCATCACTTGATATAGGTCCAGTGGACAATTCCCACTGCTCTAAACTTAAACATACTGATAGGAACTCTGAAAATATGACTTCACATTGTTGGCTAGCTAAAAAACTTCAAACAGGGTGGTTTACATCCCCACAGGGAAGTAACCATATAGTGGATGATAAAGGGAGTAACCAAGCTACTGCAGAGCTACTCTCTACTTATCACCACTTAGACAATAAAGACTCATAAATAAAGTTAGCCTTATTGTCCTTCGTTTGGGGGGGTTGTGTAGGAAGGTAGCCTCTTTCTAGCCTTGTTACCCCCACTTTTGGCCTGTTTGTGAGTATATGTCAGGGTGTTTTCACTGTCTCACTGGGATCCTGCTAGCCAGGGCCCAGTGCTCACAGTGAAAACCCTATGTTGTCAGTGTGTTTGTTATTTGTCACTTGGGATCCTGCTAGCCAGGATGCAAGTGTTCATAAGTTTGTGGCCTATATGTGTTCCCTGTGTGGTGCCCAACTGTATCACTGAGGCTCTGCTAACCAGAACCTCAGTGTTTATGCTCTCTCTGCTTTCTAAATTTGTCACTGCAGGCTAGTGACTAAATTTACCAATTCTCATTGGCACACTGGTACACCCATATAATTCCCTTGTATAAGGTACTGAGGTACCCAGGGTATTTGGGGTTCCAGGAGATCCCTATGGCTGCAGCATTTCTTTTGCCACCCATAGGGAGCTCAGACAATTCTTACACAGGCCTGCCACTGCAGCCTGAGTGCAATAACATCCATGTTATTTCAAAGCCATTTTTCACTGCACATAAGGAACTTACCTACATGTCTTACCTACATGTCTAACCTTCACTTAGTGGAGGATGCATAAGTTCCACTGATCAAGCACTTTAGGCCCACTTCCAAGTTTCCAGGACTGGAGTGGCACAACTTAGCAGGACAGACTCTCAGACGATAGAGTCAAGGGGCAGAAACAAGGTGGATAGAAGTTTGTTATGTCCCTGATATTTTAGATCAGGAGACCAGCCTACTAGTACTAGGTGTCTCAGTGGAGTCTGGGTTGGAGAGATGCAGATCCAGTCTTCCTCACTCACAAGCAAGAGAGAAGAAGGCAAAAGTTAGCAGAGCAAAGCAGGATTTAGCGAACAACAGTAAAGCAGAGTAACAGGCCTTCAGCAGCACAGCAGTCCTTCTTCTTGGCAGAGTAAGCACAGGTCCAGAAGTGTACTGAAGTGGTGGTATCAGAGGTCCAGTACTAATACCCAGTTGGGCCTTTAAAGTGGGGGGAGGCTTTCAAGACATGCTTTTGAAGTACATATAGTCCCTGCCTTTCGTTCCCTGGCTCCAGACTCATTACACAGGGTTATGTACCCCCTTTTTGTGTGTACAGGGCACAGCCTATATAAGTGCTAATGAGGCTATGCTCCACTTCTCCCTTCCATCAAGTCTCATCAGGTCACATCTAAGCTCCCACCAATGTTTGTCTGTCTAGAAGGACTACACAAAGCCCAGCTGTCACCCTACCCCAGGCATGTGATCTGAGGCAGGCAGTAAGCACCAAATGGCTAATGTAAGAAAATATCAGCTTTCTGAAAGTGGCATTTTCAGAATATCAGTTTAAAATCCAACTTCACCATAAGTTATGATTTTAAATTGTGATTTCAGAGACAGCAAACTCAAAATGTCCATCTCTTCCAGAATGGGAATTACACTAATAATATATACAAAGGTAATCCCAATGATAACCTGTAAGAGAGATAGGCCTTGCAATAGTGACAAACTAATTTAAGAGTTTTTCATTACCAGGACATGTAAAACTTAAAGGTGTATGTCCAACTTTTTAAATACACTGCACCCTGCCCTTGAGGATATCTAGGGCCTACCTTAGGTGTGACCTATATGTATTAAAAATAAGTATTGGGCCTGGAAAAAGGTTGTCCTTACCAGGTCAAAATGGCACACACATGCTCTGCAGTGGCAGGCTGGGGACAGGTTTAAAGGGCTACTTACGTGGGTGGCACAATACTTGCTGCACCTCCACTGCTAGCATTGAATTTTTAAGCCCTGGACACATGTAGTGCACTCTCCTAGGGATTTATCAGTCAATTAAATATGCCAACTGGGGCTAAGTCATTGTTACCACATATTAGGGTAAGAGCACACACGCTTTAGCACTGGTTAGCAGTGGTAAAGTGTGCAGAGTCCTAAGGTCAGCTCAAACAAAGTCAGCAAAAACAGGACGTCTGAAGGCAAAAAAGTTAGGAGAAGTCACGCCAGTGATGCCAGTTGCAACATCAGTTAACCTGTAGATACAACTGTGAGGATTTGCAGCGCATTTTGTGCACTAGATTGTCATCTGTGCCCGAAAATGCCAGATTAACTGGATTTTCTATGGGGCAGAAGGGATTTTCTGTAGCAGTGAATGCACCAATTGGCCATATTTTCTGCTGTTGCCCATAAATCCTAGTTGTATGGGTACTGGCTATTGCAGATGTTGAAACACAGAGAGGCAGATTTAAGAGACCCTTGCGTCTCCTTGAACCACATTAGCGTAATTTATTTGATGCTATTGTGGCCCAACGACGCCAAAATTACAGCACAAATTTTACAAAGTAGCGCAATACATGCATCGCACCACTTTGTAACCTTTTGTGCTACATTATGCCTGCACAAGGCATAATGTATGCTAACGGGGTGTTCTCCCAGTAGGGGACCGAAAAAATGCTGCAAAGAAATTTTAGAGATTTCTTTGCATCATTTTTTTTTACCATTTGTAACTCCTGCTCAGAGAAGGCATTAAAAGGAGGCACACCATTGTTTACAATGGGCCTCAACCAGCTTTGCAGGATTAGCCTCAAAATTGTTTACGCTAATTCTACACAGCTCTGAACTAGAGTCAAAGATTTTGACACTAGTTCCCTATCTACCGCAATAGTGCATTAGGGAGGCGCTAAGGGGTGCAAGTAAAGTTGCGCTGTACTAGGTGCAGCACCACTTTTCACAAATCTGGCCCCAAATTTTAACTTTGTCAGTTCTCTGGTCATGGACATGTGCTGTTCTTCTAGCACCTTACCTGCCCTAACCTACATCTAAACAAAGAAAGAGGAAGAGTTGGCTAATGCTGGAAAATACACACACATGGGCACATTTTTAACAGTATGTCAGTGAAGGGATTTCCAGGGGAAGAAATAAAGAAGACAAAAAAGCAACGTTTGTCTGATATATACTTGGGAGGAATAGCAGTGCTTTAATTCCATACCTGAAATTATCAATATCGTGGATTTCAATCATCTCGGAAGACAAGATCACCAAAGGAATAAAAAACATCTCAAGAGGCAGGCTCCATTATGGAAAAGGGATTTGCGAATATTATTCCAGATTTCTGTGCTTAATGTACTAATGACTATTTGCAAATCAGGGGTGGTAAGTTGGTCATTGGCAGTCTTGCCAACAGGGATTCAATTTGTGATGCGACCTGTGGACAAAAATGTTGCATCACAACGTGTCCCTCTGCAAAGGCTCACAAAACGTCTTGACTAAGAAATATTAATATTAATTAGACAGATCACTATTTTAACCCCCATGACAAAAGGTTTTCTGATTTGCCAAAAATGTTCCTTGCACACCTTAAAAAAGTTGTTGTGATGTCGCAAATTGCAGGCTATGCAACTGCACAATAGATTTGATCTAGTGGATCTGGTGGATTTTGTCACCACTCTTGCAAGGTGTAATTTTGCACATAGTAAAACCATGTGAAAAGTGTAAGCCTTTCAGTAACCTTACACCTGTGAGAAAGATTTTGTGCATACTGAGAAATCTGCAGCAGTAGGCTTACAGCTCACCGGCATAGTCTTCCCAACAACAAAGTTCCTTGCTTTCTGAATGTCTATCATTATGCAAATCACAGATATAGGCCAATGATTTTGTGGGTTATAAACCCACAGTGCCTGATTTAAATATTGGCGGATGGGATACTCCATCACAACTGTGACGAATATCCTGCCCCCCAAATCTAAATCCCATTATTTCCTATGGGATTTAGATCTCAGTGGACGGGATAGCTGTCACCCTTTGAGATGGAGTGACCTAAGGATTAAATATCTAAATCAATCCCTCAACTTGTATGCCTTACTCTACTCCCGCAAATCAGAATTTGACTTTCACTCCTTTCATTATTGACCCTTATAAGATTTCACTGTCAGTTAATTGTATACATGTGTGCCATATGTTGAGACCTACTTCCCTTATGATTAATAGATGTTGATACAGTGGTTGGCAACAACATATTGGACAGACACTTATTACTTGGTTGCATCCATCATAGACACCACAGTGCAGTGAACCTAAGAGCTAACAGCAGGGCCGGCTTTAGGACTGCTGGCGCCCTGTGCAACAGTTTATTGTGGCGCCCCCCACCCCATGACCTCCTCCTCGGTTTCACTCACTACCACCTAGCAAATGTGCCCCTCTTCTCTCCAATGCTCCCCTTTCACATACATTCATGTGTTTTAAAGCACTTGTAAAGGCTGGCTTTACTAATCCACTCAGCTAGCCACATAAAATATACGGGCACATTTAGGAGCCCCTGGCGCCATTCGAACGCCACATTAGAATCATTTTTTATGCTAATGTGGCGTTAGAAGGCCAATAACGCTGTGCCATTTTTACAAAGTGGGGCACAGCGTGAATTGCACCACTGTTTATCCCTTTGCACTACATTATTCCTGCACCAGGCATAATGCATGCAAAGATGGAATTCCCCGAGAGGGTGGGGGCAAAAAAATCTGGCAGATTTCTTTGCATCAATTTTCTCTGGCACTATTAACGCCTGCTCGGAGAAGGCATTAAAAGGAGGTGTCTATTGGTTACAATGGGCCTCTGGGTGCTTTGCAGGATTAGCATGAAAAACTTTATGCTAACCCTGCAAAGCGCGTGCCTAGAGTCAAGAATTCTGACACTAGTCCCCTAACTACTGCCGTGTTGAGCCGTACTTTAAATAAAGCACACACAGGGTGGTGTTAGGGGAGTGCTACGGAGTGCAAGAAAAGTGTTGCAGCATTGTGTGCAGCGCCACTTTTTTCAAATATGCCCCGTAGGGCAGTGCTTAATTTGTAAATAAAAAGGTGCCGGTGCCCAAAGCCCACCTCTTAAACATGCGGCTGCTGCAATTAAATGTGTGAACGTGGAATACAGAGACAGCGTAATCCTGAAGCCATCTCAGGCCTCTTCAATCCATTTACAGGCACTCCCTGCCCCTTAGCTCACTCTTGCAGATTTCAACTTTTTCCCATTGGGACGCTTTTTAGTTTTTCTCTTACTCCGTCTTTCCCATAGGTGTCTTTTTCTTGCAGTAAATGCTTCAGGCAGAAAAGTAAGCGCCGGGCCCTCAAACATAAGTGCTGGTGCTCCGCACTGGAAACAACAAGCACAAATTAAGCACGGCCATAGTGGCATGTTTAAGAGCCCCTAGTGCCATTCTAATGCCACATTACTGTAATTTTTTTAACTAATGTGGTGTTAGAAGGCCAAAATGCAGAGCCATATTCACAAAGAGGCGCAATGCAAGCATTGCACCACTTTGTAACCCTTTGTGCTACATTATGCCTGCGCCAGGCATAATGTATGTAAAGAGGGCATCCCCCCGTTAGGGGGGGCCAAAATAATGGTGCAAAGAAATCTGTCAGATCTCTTTGTCTCATTTTTTTCCGGCACTTTTAACGCCTGCTCAGAACATGCATTAAAAGGAGGCTTCCATTGGTTACAATGGGCCTCTGGGTGCTTTGCAAGATTAGTGGCAACATTTTTTATTCTAATTCTGCAAAGCACTGGACTAGCATAAAAAATTCTGATGCTAGTACCCTAACTACCTCCATGGTGCGCCATAATTTAAATATGACGCACACATGGTGAGGTTGGGGGGGCGCCAAGGGGTGCAAGAAAAATGGCGCAGCATTGTGTGCAGCACCACTTTTTTCAAATATGCCCCATAGGGCAGTGCTTAATTTGTACATAAAAAGATGCCGGTGCCCAAAACCCTCCTCTTAAACATGTGGCTGCTGCAATTAAATGTGTGAATGCGGAATACAGAGGCAGCGTAATCCTGAAGCCATCTCGGACCTCTTCAATCCATTTACAGGCACTCCCAGCCCCTTCATCTCACTCTTGCGGATTTCTGCTTTTTCCCATTGTGATGCTTTTTCGTTTTTCTCTTTTTGTGTCTTTCCCATAGTTGTCTTTTTCTTGCAGTAAATGCTTGAGGCAGAAAAATAAGCGCTGGCCCTCAAAAATAAGTGCTGGCGCTCCGCACCGGAAACATCAACCAGAAATTAAGTATTGCCTTGAGGGCATATTTAAGATTCCCTAGTGCCATTCTAATGCCACATTAGTGTCATTTTTTACACTACTGTGGCGTTAGAAGGCCAAAAACGCAGCGCCATATTCACAAAGAGGCGCAATGCAAGAATTGCACCACTTTGTAACCGTTTACGCTACATTATGCCTGCGCCAGGCATAATGTATGCAAAGGGGGCATTCCCCGTTATTAGGGGGCCAAGTAAATGATGCAAAGAAATCTGTCAGATTTCTTTGTTTCATTTTTTTTCCTGCACTTTTAACGCCTGCTCAGAGCAGGCATTTGAATGGAGGCTTCCATTGGTTACAATGGGCCTCTCGGTGCTTTGCAAGATTAGCAGCAACATTTTTTACGCTAATCCTGCAAAGTACCGGACTAGCATAAAAAATTCTGCCTAACTACCACCATGGTGCGCCATATTTTAAATATGATGCACACATGATATCACTAGTGGAGGGCGCTAAGGGGTGCAAGAAAAGTGTTGCAGCATTTTGTGCAGCGCCACTTTTTTCAAATATGCCCCATAGGGCAGTGCTTAATTTGTAAATAAAAAGGTGCCGGTGCCCAAATCCCACCTCTTAAACATGCGGCTGCTGCAATTAAATGTGTGAATGTGGAATACAGAGACAGCGTAATCCTGAAGCCATCTCGGGCCTCTTCAATTCATTTACAGGCACTCCCTGCCCCTTCAGCTCACTCTTGCGGATTTCTGCTATTTCCCGTTGTGACGCTTTTTCGTTTTTCTCTTCCTCTTTCTTTCCCATAAGTGTCTTTTTCTTGCCGTAAATGCTTGAGGCAAAAAAATAAGCATCGCCCCTCAAAAATAGGTGCCCGTGGGCTGCACCGAAAACAACAAGCACAAATTAAGCACGGCCATAGGGTCATATTTAAGAGCCCCTAGTGCCATTCTAAGGCCACATTAGTGTCATTTATTTACACTAATGTGGCGTTAGAAGGCCCAAAACGCAGTGCCATATTCACAAAGATGCGCAATGAAAGCATTGTGCCACTTTGTAACCCTTTGCGCTACATTATGCCTCTGCCAGGCATAATGTATGCAAAGGGGGCATCCCCCTTTAGGGGGGCAAATAAATGATGCAAAGAATTTTGTCAGATTTCTTTGTCTCATTTTTTTCCTGCACATTTAACGCCTGCTCAGAACAGGCATTAAAAGGAGGCTTCTACTGGTTACAATGGGCCTCTGGGTGCTTTGCAAGATTAGTGACAACATTTTTTACGCTAATCCTGCAAGCGCCGGTCTTGCAAAAACAATTCTGATGCTAGTCCCCTAACTACCACAACGGTGCACAGTATTTTAAATATAACGCACGCATGGTGGCATTAGAGGGGTGCTAAGAGGTGCAAGGAAAGTAGTGCTGCACTGTGTGCAGCGCCACTTTTCTTAAACAGGCCCCATAGTTCTGTTTTTTGCAGCAGGCATATTAAGCCTCTATGCTACTTTATGTTGAGTCAAAGCTGCCACTAGGCAAAACACCCTTCTCTCTCTAGCAGGAACATTAATCACAAGAGGTATCTTCCCATTTTTAATTGTCTCTTGAAGGCTAAAGGCACAAAGACATTTTCAGCAGTTGCCTTTAAATCGCAAGTTTCGGAAGTTATTGCTAAACACACCGCCCTCTGAGGTCAGTGCCCGGTGCGGTCGTGCCACTCGCACCGCCGAAAAGCCGGCCCTGGCTAACAGTTAATGTGTAGCTCAATTATGTTGACATAGTAGAAAGAGCTCCTTAGTTATTGCTGAAACGCCTAATAAAGTTAGTAATGACATAGAAAGATTTTCTCTTGTAAGCACGAATATTTAAGAGAACTAGACTATTAAGTTATTTTCATCTTTAAATGATATCTACATTTACCATCAGAGACTAATCACAACGCAAATCACAAGTGATCCCAACCCCAACCTGCACCTACCCAATTAATATTTATTAGACAGGCCCTTTTGCAATCCCATGCAAATATTCAAATTGTGATGCAACATATTAGTGCATAAGTTGAATTGCAAATTCCATTTTCATTCCCATTTGTAAACCTGTCAATATTCAAATTGTTTGTGAATGGAATTATACATCAGGACCTTGGTGATTTTGCGAAATTTTGGTCGTAGCATTCTCAAAATTGCCAGAATTCACACACAGAAAGTAAACACATCAAGCAAATTGTGCAGACTTAACACAGTTTTGCCATAACCAATGACAATGCAATTGATGCAAAGATTAACATATTTAAATGTTTTGTTCATAAAGGAAATCACAATCAGCCAATTAAAAAACACACCACTAAATAATACTCCTGGGCTCCCCATAAAGAAACAATGAAATAGAACAATCACATCTGTATGAATGGGAAACAAGCTGTGCCTGGAGTACACATGAACTATAATATGAGGCACTCATGAACAGTGAAATAAGAAGCATACTAAATCGTGGTAGGATTATAACCCTAAATACATATACAAAAAACATAGCTGCCATAGTTGGTTAAGATAATAGATCCAACACACAGGCTTGCAAACATCTGCAGATCCCAAAACATAAAGATGGAAGCTTGAACAATTCCCACCTAAACTCTCCCATGAGAGGAAAGAACCAGAGATTCACATGCTGGGAACCTGTGAGGAAAGATCTACTTCATAGCCATGCTCAAGAAAGTCCTAAGGAATGCAAAATTCTGTGACTCCACGTGTTGAGATTGAACTTTAAACTCGCAAACAACCATTTCCCAACAAAACATCAGGCAAGAAAGAGCGGTTTGGCGCTTTTCCCAGAATCCACTGCTGCGTCTCTCTGGAGAGTCACTGTGAAATGATCAACATATCAAAACTAGATGCCTACAAATCAACATGCCTGTGCAATGCTACACTGAAATCCCATATGACACACTATTTTACCATCCCTTGGTTACCAGTTGTAGGAAAGTCATCCTTTTTTCCCTGGTCACCCACAAATGTTTTGGACAGACACTGGTGGTTGCTGACTCTTGGCTGTGCTCTGGGTACTGCTTACCAGTCCCAGGGCCAGTGCTCTGTGTAAAGTGGATACGCAAATTAGGCTAATTATAATTGGCAATTTTAACCTACCTATAAGTCTCCATTATATGGTAGGGCATGTAGGATTAGGGACCCCAGCATAGGAAGTGCACCCACAGCTGCACTGCTGAGGTGTCCAGTGCCATTTTAAAGGGAGGCCTGCCTTGCTGGCTGCTTTTAAATTAATGTTATATGCAAATTCGACTTTGGAATTAAAAGTACTTTGGAAGTACTTTTAATTCCAAAGTCGAATTTGCATATAACTTTAATTTACATATAGGTCACCACTAAGGTGTGCACTATGTGCCCCTATGGTTGAGTGCCATATAACTATAAGCAGGGACCTTATAAAAATAGTTTCATGAGCCCTGATGAAGTAAAACTACCACATTTGTTTTTCCCTCATTGAAGTGAAAGGCCTCTATAGGCTAAAATGGGGAGACTTTATTTTAATTAACAAGGTCCCCTTCAGTGTCAGATACCTTCGGTTTGCTATCACATTAATTGTTATAATAACTCCCACAACTTACAAGTGTTGGATTTAATATAACTTGTTCAGGTTCAGAGTTTTAAACTCTATCTAAAAAATTGTCAATTTCGGGCTTGCAGTGCCCTTCATTGACCAGCCTTTGGCAGCCTGGCCAGGCCAGGCCAGGCTGCCTTGATGAGGTGTGAAGTGGTCTGAGTTGAACACAAAGAGATGTGCCTAGGGGAGGAGAACTCCCCTCAGCAAATGGAGAAGCAGGACGGGGGAAGGGCTGCCAAACTGGTCTTCAAAGGCAGGGAAGGACATTTGGAGCAACCTAGCACCTCCCTCACATCCTGCAAACCTAGACAAGTAGGTGCCCCCTTGATTAAACAAGGAAAGGGCAGAAGAGCGGTGTGTTTAGGATTTTTTGTTTCGGACATGAGGGATTTTTGAGAAATGTTGCTCCCTCGGATTGAATTTTTGGCACACTTTGCAGGAAGCAGTCATCACCAGGGGAAGGACCCTGCATCTGATTAGAGAATCAGGACTCCCCTGTTTTTCAGCCAGGAGCAAGGATAGAACTTGCAGAGCTGCACTCACACCTCAGATCCCTACAAGGAAGAATATCAGAAGAAGAAGGCTGCCCTGCTGGACCCCTGACCTGCACCTGGACACTGCACTCAGAAAGACTGCACCAGCTGCACACTTGGGCTTCACCACAAGAAGGACTTTGCCTGGCATCAACTGGTTCAAGGAGAGACTCTCTGTTTGCTACAAGAGACATATTTCTGAACAGAGTCCCCTGCACCAACTCCAGAAGAAACTGTACAGTGGCCAATTTGGAGTTTGTGCCAGGTGCATTCTGGGAGTTAAAGTCTGCATCCTCAAGGAGCAACTCAGAGCTTCTTGAACCTTTGGGTGAGTTGTGGACTCCAAAAGAACCTTAAAAGACATTCTGGAGGAAGATCCAGATGTTTGGAGAAGTTTTG
Organism: Pleurodeles waltl; assembly: GCF_031143425.1. NCBI lineage: Eukaryota > Metazoa > Chordata > Amphibia > Caudata > Salamandridae > Pleurodeles > Pleurodeles waltl. The sequence goes on along the minus strand of NC_090438.1, from coordinate 647,078,464 downwards.
ACAGCTTTTTGTAGAAAGCTCCATAAAGGGATGACCCACTGTGGCAACTCTAGCCAGCTTGCCTCAACTGGGACCTGGCCTGATTTGCAGGTTCGTCCGGTGAAAAAAATCTCAGAAAAAGTGACTAATTTCGAATGTAGAAAGTTGACCGGACCTCCCGCACAGGGTTTCTGAAGAGGGCTCCAAGGGACATCGGATAAAGATTCAGGTTTGCCCTGGTTGAAGGATTTTCACCTCACAAATTTGTCTAAGTCCAAACGTAGAAACCTGCACTGAGGGCTCTCGTGACGCGTATCCGAAGAAGGGCTCTAGGAGGTCAGATCAGACTGATATCTTCGTCCCGCTGAAGACAATTTTCAAGAAAACGACGGTAAACTTTTGACCGAGGCGTCCTGATTGCTGTAGCCGAGCAGGGCTCCATCACGGTCAGCCTTAAACTTTGACTTTGCCCCAGTCGAGGTGCGACCAGATGACCAGATTGGTACTATTCATTTTTAAGCTCTAACAACATTAACTATTTAAAAAATCATTTCTCATATTCCCCCTATCCAATTTTATAAATTTTTGTGTCATTTGTAAGCTAAAAATATTTCCTACTTTTATAAATGGTTTAGGATTTTTAAACTGTTTCCTGTGTTTTATTTAATTACTGTTTTGTGATACTTAAATGCTTTGCACTTTGTCTCCTAAGTTAAGCATTGCCACTTGTCGCCAAGCTATCAAGGGTCGAGCTGGGGTTAATCTTTTGAGACTTAATTGAACCCAGTGGGGGTTAGTGGCCTATTGCTTTTGTGTAGATACTTACTTGCCCTTACCAATAATCCATTTTCCAACACCAGTGTAGATATGATAAAGCATCAGTATTTGTATATCATCTGTAAAGTCTCCCTAGCTATTGGCTGTCCAACATATTTATACAAAACGTGTACCACATTCTTTACTATTGCTTCAAGAAACAGCTTGGCACACTTCGCAGACAACAGCGATGACAGGTCCCTCCAGCACCACAGCAGCAACCCTAAACACCACCACAGCAGCCACAGAGGCAGTGTCAAAGGCGGGAGAGGATATTCCGACAGCGCACAACCATCCTTGGGCTCAGGGAACAAGATATCATCAGAACCTACTGCCTGAAACGGGAGTCCATTGTACGCCTGCTGCACCACATAGCACCAGACGTCACTGCAAGGGTGGAAACACCAACTAATATATCACCCATGACCAAATTCCCCACCACATCTTCTTCCCCAACACCCAGCAACTGCAGCAGGAGACCAAACAAGGTTTCTACCAAATTACTGGGTACCCGTATGTGCTGAGTGCAATGGACTGCACCCGTGTCCAACTTGTGCCACCTGCTCCAATTGAACACCTCTACAGGAACCGCAAGCACACATTCCATAAATGTGCAGGCCATTGTGGACCACAGTGGGCTCTTCCCAAACATTCTAGCCAAATATCCTGCCAGGGTCCATGATGCCTACATATCTGGCATTCCACCATCAAGGAGGGGTTCCAAATGGGCAATATGCAATGGCCTACTCGTAGGTAAGTCACCTTACCATCCAGTACACAGACAACACACCAACGTTGTAGGAGAAACAAGACATACACCACTAAACACACATGGGCAGTGGGATACAGATGTACAGACAACAACACGTATGTCACATGCCACACTACACCGCATTCTTTTTACAAATGACACACACACATACACACATACACACATATGTACCTAATGCAGCCACAACCTGACTGACTCACCACGTGAAGGACAGGTGGCGCTGTGTCCCCTTTGCATACAGAAGGTGGGCTCAAACCACTACAAGTGTTCACTGGTTGACAACTAAATACTGGTCCCACACACATTACACCAAACAATGAATAGCTCAACAATGTGAGGGGCATAGGCCTTGTCAATGTAAAGAAAGTCACACATAGGCACAGCCCTACATTTGTCATGGTGTACAAGCCTCTGGCACTAATATCAAATGTCACATGAGTGTTGGCATAACCAATTACATATCACCTATACATACCTAGCGTACCTGTAGTGAGCTCCTTCACCTGTCTGCTGCATTGTGCCGCACACATAGGAATACAACATCACCAGCCATGAAAGACCATGGGGCGGGTAAATGAGAAGTGGTGCTGCACCTAGTCCAGTGCCACTTCACATGTACCCCGTAGCTTCCCATAACTCCATAGTGTTTGCAATGTATACAAGTAATGGGCCACAATAGGGCAAAGTAGGTGCAACACTGTAAAGATAATGGATGCCATAGAAGTATTGAGAACATATCTGTCCTTTCATGCACCCTACATAGGGACCCATGAAAAAATATGTTGTGCCCCCTCCCACACCTGCACTGTATGTGTTTAAAGTGTCTGAGAGAAATCATGTAGAGGAACCTTGGAGATTCCACTGCACCTATTTTGCTATTCCTCCAATAGTGTGAATCACACCCTTGTACACATTATGGTTGGCACAGCCACCATCTGCCACAAATGGTCACAAAGTATTGCACTGCATGTGTAGTGCCACAGGGAAACTTGGAGGCCTGAGTTTGGCTTGGTAGAGCTAACATGGTGTCAAAACAAATGACACTATTGTGGTGCAAGTAGGTGGTAAGTCCAACTAATAATAGGACACAGCCTCAAATATGAACAACACACCACATGTATGGCGCGGTTGAACTGTCAAATCGGATTATTTTGACAATCACCAGGTCCCTGAGCCACAACCCATGATAGTAATGTCCATCAACACAAACCAATGGAACCATACTACAAAACAGTAACCCACACAATACCAAAAGCAAGTTGGAGTCACCACTCCGCCTAAAACTGACATCTGTCATGGAACATACAAAACCACATATATGCATTACCAACACATGTTCTCCCATTCCATTGCAGCCGACCAAGGTTATGGCTTACAGCCATGGGTGATGACCCCTTTTGGCAACCCAACAACGGTGGAAGAGCGGGCATATAATGAAGGGCACAGAAGGACATGAAATGTGGTGGAGAGGACATTTGGGTTCCTGAAGTCAAGGTACAGGTGCCTGGCCCTGACAGGAGGAAGCCTGTTGCATCAACCACCGCTGGCATGCAAGATGATACTTGTATGTGCAATCTTGCATAACATATGTATTCGGACCAATGTTCCCTGGGATGAACTGGTAGATGTCCCCAATGAGGAGGAAAATGACAATGGTGCAGCACAGGTGGAGGTGGAACAACACAACACTGCTGCTGGAGTTCACAGGAGACAACAAATTGTACTGAACTTCTACACCTAGACACTGTACAAATAAAATCACTTAGTAATCATCGCCAATAACTCATTTTGCACCTGAATGTCCATGGTCTACAAATTCTCCCCTACAAATACCATTGGAATGTTTCTTATTCAGCACTGAGCACGTGTGACAAGGGGTGACACCATTGATATCAATGGCACATGTGATAAGAGGGGACACCATTGGTATCAATGGACTATTCCTTGACTGTTCAAAGTTAAGAACCAAAGTTAGAGTCTATGCCTGCACTGTATATCACTGGTGTATAATTCCTTCATAACCTTTGGGTCCAATCCTGCCACACGGTGTGCTGTACCTCATATAGAGCACACACATGTTGGCTGTGGAGTGCGCTAAGGGTTGCTAGACAAGTGAAGCAGCAATGGGTGCTGATCCTCTCTCCTTACATATGGCCTATAGCCAGGATTTTACTATAAAATTGGACAATGCACTAGCAAAATAATGTCCTGATGGAATGTAGGGAGAGTCTGCCGCACTTCCTATGTACATTCTAACACACTTGTCACACAAATTTGCTGTCTTGACACATGCATGCACCTAATCTGGATGTACATGTGAAGACTGATGTATGGGTGTATGGCCTAGGTATTAAAGGGTTTGCAATTACCTACAATGATTGACATGTGTTAGCAAGGTTACCCAATATAATCTCTATGATAGCATCACACACCACATATGAAAACACACCTCTCATTGACACTCACATGCCTGACCAAAAGAACGTTTCCAACACTGACTAAATTCCCTAAAATGTGTAGGTCTTGAACATGCCACTCAGGTTTGAGATGTGCAATTAGGTCTAGAAATGTCCAACCATGCCACAGACCCATCCTAACATGTATGTCAGAAGGAGGAGATAGATATGTTGCATGTGGCTGAAAATGATACAGCGCTGAGATGAGTTCACTCACTTACAAGATACATTCATGGTGACACTGACATAGGTTGTGAAAGGGTGGTTTTAGTGCAAACCTATGTACACCAAAGGATGTGGAAGGACAGCTGAGAGAATCCCACAGAAACTTGGACATTCAACATAGGGAGGTCACTTGCAGACTACACAAGTACTGTAGTAGGTGTACTGTCATGTGTGTGTAGAAGTCATGTAATCTCACAAAGCCTGTAAATGGGAGAGAAACTATCATGTAGCCAGTAGTAGGAGATGTGTACATCTTCAAATTACCCAAGTCACAGGTTGCATGCTGTCCATGTATGGCCAGACAATGTTGCAGTAGAAGATATGTACAAAGTGTAAGCAGCCAAAAGAATTCCAGCAATGTAGGATCTAATCCATTCCAAGCAAAATATGCCGTAAATGATGAAGACGGTACACACATAGACCAATATTGACTGTGCAACACAACAATGTAACCATGTGATCACCCAACATAAGTACAGAGAGGATGGCTAGGACAGTACATAACCCACTCATTTTTGCTACACCAACAATGCTGTAGTTGCAAATCACATACTACTCTGACAGAAGGCAGTGACGGATTACAACAACTATCCCCTGGGTCACACAAAAATTACAAATTACACTAGAGATATAGACCCTAACCAAGCTGTAAATGGAAATTACAAAGAATGTATTACTGTGTCTGTCAGACCATGCCATGATGAGACATGTCCTACACATACATACAAGTAGCCAGTCCTCTGTACATAATAGGGCAAGCCTGACATCAAGTACCCCAAGGAAAATGAAAATCCCAGGCCTTTTGATCACAAATGTACATTTGTCAGTCTGCAGGGGACTGCGCATTGCTCTGCTGAAGAGCTATCATGAGGAGGCTAGATCCCGGCCCAACGCCCCCTACCCCCAATGCTGAGGCTACATTGGCACTTGACATAGTCAGAGGCCTGATGCGTGTGCACAGTGGAATGGGCAGAGTGGAGCACTGTAAAGCTGCTCTAAAACATGCAACCATGTGCCTATGGGGGCATAAATAGTCACACACTACAAAAGATCACTAGGCTACCATCATTGCCTGAGTGGAATACTGGTACACATTTGTATGCCATTGTATGTAAAAGTCAAAACAAACATGTTGTGGTGTTTGTAAGTGCCAAGTTTGTCGCATGCACACATATGTGTGATGTCTCAGCACACATGTGCTACTTGAATGACACAGGCCTGGTATTGTGTGTTGGAGTCTGCATAAAAGCCAACTTTCCACTGATGAAAATGCATTTGCATCACATGATCATTGACATACACAAATGACCATCAGATGTGTTACAACATACGGAAACATAGGTGGGACTGATGTGACTACACAGCCATTTAATAAAGTACAACATGTGTTCATGCACAAAGTTAGATATGTGAGGTTTCACATCCCATGAACACACCTATGTGATAAATTGTGCACATATGACACTACACATGTCTTCCAACCCACACGGCACATACCTACCTTCATGGACACATGTGAGTACATCATTTCCTGCATCATAGATGCATGGTGAACTATATGTCACATGTGTAGCAGAACATAATGAAGCCTGAACCTAAAAACACACTTCACTTGGGACACGCATGCACTCACATTGGCAGGTGAAACATGAAATCAGCCCAGCCATTGTACTCAGAGTATGATTTGCCATGGGTATCACATGCATGACCATGTGTATGCATAGACCATCTTATCTAGTGTATTGTAGTCATATGTACATTTGGAAATCAGACATTATAATGTGATAGGCCCACATATATGTGTTAGTTCAAATATGTACACTCCTAGTACGAATGTGGTAACATGCATGTTTACAAAGTCTAGCAAATTATGCACATATGTAAAATGTATCAGTTATCTAATTTATCGCACACACATACAAACCCAATGGGAACACATACAGATGTTACCGTTAAAATCTGTACAAACATGCTCACACAAGCAGCCATACCATACTTTCTACATGCATGCATAGCCTCTGTGACATGATATGTGAATCTGGGTGCACTGTCAGCCTTTCCAACAAAATTCACACATTCCCATTATGCGTCAAACATTTTGATGCAAACAGCAATATTCAATACTTTGCTATGCCACAAATATGACGCCTGGCATCTCCGTGTCAATCTGAAGTCCAAAGGCTATGTCATGCTTAATGAGAAGGAATAACACGCATGACCATAATGTGTCAAAAAAGTTGACGCAAATTCAACTACTGCTTACTTTGCTAAGGTAAAAAGGACACCTCGCCCATGCGAGTCAATCGGAAGTCTTGAGCCTGTGTCAGCCTCAATGGGGGAAAATCGACGCATGACTGTCATGTGTCAAAATAACAACGCATAACTGAAAATGTGATGCACAGGCAGAGGAAGTAATGAAACCAGACTTCCTGGCTACATGCATGGTATAGTGCATTCACTTTCACTTCACAGTCTTTTTGTCTGTGTGTGACTGTGTGAGGATGTGTGGAGCTGGTGTTCGTGAAGCACTGGGGTTGCTTGGGAGTTCTGTGCTGTGTCCTGTTGCTGTTGTGTGCTTTTTGCATTTTTACTCACTCTTTTGTAGAGTTTTTGTCTTGTATGTGTTATTGTATTGTGGGGTGTGGGTCTAAGGGTAGGATAGTTATTTGGGGTAATTGGGGTTAGGTGGGGTAGTTAGTTAATTTTTGGGGGTTGGTACATTTGAAGTTTGTTGTGTGCAGAATATTTGAAGTAGTGTACACTGACCACCAATTGAAGTATCGTTGGGCTGACCTGATAGCACAGTAGCAGGATCTACTGGGTCAACTGGGAATACAGATTGGTGGACCAGTTGATAAGTACCCCATTTGCATAGCTACATCCTTCTTTGCACGTGCATGAAAGACGGACAGGTTGAGTGCAGCATATTTTGTCAGGGGTCTGGACAGGTTGTTGTGAGCCACATTTAAGAGCTCCTAACACCACCTTAGCACTGCTATTGTGAAAATTACAAATGACTCTAAGCCAGGGCTGAAGGGCCTGCGCCATATTAACAAAGTGGTGCGATGCATGCATAGTGCCATTTTGTTAAGCCTTGCACATCATGATGGCTGCGCCAGGCATCGTGTATGGGAGGGGGCCTTCCTCTGTAAAGGGGGGAAAATAAATGGGGCAGGGAATAACATTACATATCCTAGGGCTAATTGTTCCACCACTTTGAATGCCTACTCAGAGCAGGCATTAAAAGGGGGCATATCTTTAAATATGATGGTCCTCTATGTACTCTGCAGAAGTAGTGCTAACAATCTGGTGTCATTTAAGCTGAGTACATATTTTGCATCTATATGTAATGATGCTATTGCCCCCTACTCTGCGGAAGGATGCGCTGTATGGTACACATGGCACACACATGGTGGGGGAAAGGAGGACGCTAAGGGGTGCAATGACAGTTGCAAGGCACCTCATGCAGCACCACTCTCCTTCTATCAGCCACTTTGTGGCTAACAGCATTTATGGGATCTTAGCTAGTCCATACTACCTGCACATTCCTCTTTGTGTACATTGTGTATCACATACACCTGACAATGTAATTAAATCTGACACATCTGCAGATTTTTTACCACAAGCCTGCTCCGTTTTACAGACAGTATGGGGCAGGCTTGCATCTGTGGCAGCACTAGCAGTACTAACACATAACTCTGTAGCTAGCACCAATGCAGGCATACTTTAACCACAGTGCAAGTGTGTCTGTGTCGAGGGGGCTGTCTATGCACAGCTGGTATCCCTTCCTGGATACAAACGGTCTACTATGGTGACAATGGCTGCCCACAGATTATTGGCAAGCCATCTGTAATGTTATTGAGTTAATGTGCAGGGAGGGACAACAACATGTACATGAGGAAACCCTAGTGTGTGTGTGCCTTGACATGGCACACACAAATTAGTTACAAGGAACAAGGATATATCAATGCATTTCTCTACACTTTGCTATGCTCACTCCACTCCTGGGCAGTTGTTAGATTGTTTTGTGCTAGTAATGACTAAGATGTCTGCAACATCTGGGGAAGGGTTCCAAGTAATGGATGTTACAATGAGACGTCCACTGCAACAATCATTGCATGCCCCTCTGGTGCAGAATACTGTGTCATGTTGGCCCGTATGGACATAGAGGTGTGACGCCAATAAACAGCTGCGTGGCAAATCCGTGTCCATATGGTGTAGTGAAATGCACCACAGGGAAACTGATGCTTTTGTGGTGCCACAGTCTCCATTATCTGGCCCTTTTTCTCACAGACAGATTTTACATGTTTGGCAGTTGTTCTGACCTACCTCTAAGTTGATGTGCTTATTCAGCTTAACGAGTTGAATGTGAAACTGTTGTCCATGCAAAGATTTGTCCACGTTTCACTAAGCTATGTTTCCTGTCATGTATTGCAGGGGGCCTTCACTACCCACCACTGGAAAAGTGTCCCAATTTGAAGACCCCAATGCAGCCAGTGAGTGTCACTTTGTGTGACACGTGACATTTCTGGATTTTGTGTGGGAGTGTAAGATGAGTGCAATGCAATGAAGAAATCTAATGTGTGACCCATGAGATGACTTCATCTGAGTTTGGATATGGACATCATCTCTGATTTTGAGGATGGAATATGAGTTGATTTTTGCACAGGTGTCAATGTGTGCAGCTATGGTATAGTGAGGGTTATGAATAGAAAAGCATGTCCACATATACATTGATGTGAATCATGATATGTGTCTGAGCTGCTCTTTCTCTGGTTAGCATGTCTGTTGCCAACAAATATGTCACTGCACTTTTGAGAACACTGTGTGCCAGATGTAGCTTTCAGTTACTCAGGAAAAGGTACAGATGATGTACATGTTTAGAGGTCTCTAGGGGGCTTATGTAGTGGACACTTTCAACATCTGTGCCTCACTACTCTTCAGATTTTGAATGAGATGGCTGTCATGAAAGGATCCTTATTGTGCTGGCCTGCATTCAGTTGTGTACACATTGAGAGTATAACTCTGCTCAAGGAGGGTGTGGGACACGTCTGTGGCACATAACAGGCTTGATGTGTGCAGATATACCAACATGGTCTACCCATCATGATATTTGTGAGTTATCTTGGTCACATCACGTGAGCATAGAAGGTGAATGCTGAGTGTGTACCTGGTACATAGTATATGTCTGACATGCATGTGTATATGTTGTTCAATATATAGGAATACTGTAGCTGCACCTAGTGCACTGTCAATCTTACTGTGCCCCTTAGGGCACCCATAAAGCCACCATGTGGGTGCCACCTTACCCAATGTGCACAACATAGATCAGGGTAGTGGGCAAAAGGTACTAATTCTGTAGACAACATAGATGTTGTTGGAAAATGGGTTATTGGTAAGGGCAGGTAAGTACCTACACTTAGCAATAGGCCACTAACCTTCACTTAGGTCTAGTTAGGTCTCAATAAATTAAACCCAGCTCATCCCTTGGTAGCTTGGCAACAAGCGACAAGGCTTAACTTAGGAGACAGAGTGTAAAGCAGTCAAATATCACAAAACAGTAATTTAATAAAAAACAGAAAACAGTTTAAAAATCCAAAACCAATTTGTAAAAATAGATTATATTTTTATCTTTAATATGACACAAAAAGGAATACAATCGGATAAGGGGAACTGGAGATATGAATTTTTAAAGAATTATTGTTTTCTAGCGCCTAGAAACAAAAAGCACCAATCTGGTCATCTGGTCGCACCTCGACCGGGGCAAAGTCAAAGTTTAAGGCCGACCGCGATGGAGCCCAGCTCGCCTACAGCCCGCGGGAGGCCCCGGTCAAAAGTTTACCTTCGGACTTAGTCATTTGTCTGAAGATTTTCTTCAGCGGGACGAACCTGCCAGTCCAATCCGGCCTCCTGGAACTCTTCTCCGGATACGCGTCACAGGAGCCCTCGGTGGAGATTTTTACCTTCGGACTTAGTCATTTTTTCAAGGTGAAAATCCTTCGACCGGGGCAAACCTGGATCTTGAGCCGACGTCCTTGAAGCACTCCTCGGATACTCTGGCTGGGAGGTCCCGGTCAACTTCCTACGTTCGGACTTAGGGGGTCATTACGATCCTGGCAGTCAGTGGTAAATCGGCGGTAAGACCGCAAACAGGGCGGCGAAATTTTTTTTTTAATTCCGCCACGGTCATCCGCCACTTCACCATTCCGACCGCCATGCCGGTGAAGACCGCTGGGCTGGAGATTGCGGTCGTTATCAGGACCCTGCATACCGCCATGGATCTCGGGTGGTTGGGAACCGCCATGAGATCCATGGCGGTATGCACTATCAGTGCCAGGGAATTCCTTCTCTGGCACTGATAGGGGTCTCCCCCACCCCCTGCTGCCCCCCACAAATCTTCCCCCCAGACCTCCCACACCCATGCCACCCCCCCAAAGGTGGCACAACCCCCCTACCCACCCGACCCCGAACATGCACATATACACACCCCTACACGCACACACCCTCAACATGCATATATACACACCCCTACACGCACACATACACCCCAACAACACATACCCGCACACATACAAACAGACATGCACACCGTCCGACCCGCACACATTTCCCATACACACAGCACCCCCTGCACGCATACACTCACTCACTCACTCACCCCCTCTACACTCTCACACTCACACCCCCATGCAGGCACACAACACCCCCCACCCCCTTCCCTAACGGACCTTGTCCGTTGATTCTCCCGGAGGGGACCGGATCAATGGGGGCAGCTCTGCCACCAGAATGCTATCACCAGAACACCGCCACACCGAATCATGGGACGTGTTCTGTTGACGTGGGGTGGAGGTTGAGCAACCTCCTCTTTCCCGCCGTCCGCCAGTATGGCTGCTGGTGGCTTTCCGTACGAAAAAGGATGGCGGCCTGCCAGCGGTCATAATACGTGGCGCGGAAGACTGCCACCACTGAGCTTAATGACCCCCTTAGTCTCTTTTTTTGGAGATTTTCTTCACCGGGACGAACCTGCAAGTCAGGCCGGGTCACGGTTGAGGCAAGCTGGCTAGAGTTGCCTCGGCAGGTCGGTCCCTCTATGGAGCCTTTTTTCAAAAGTTCTCCAAACATCTCCAAACTTCTGGATCTTCTTACAGATGTTCCTTTAAGGTTATTTTGGGGTCCACAGCTCACCCCAAGGTTCCAGAGGCTCTGAGATGACCCTTGGGGATGTGGACTGCAACTCCCAGAATGCACCTGGAGTAAACTCCTTTTTGGCCACTGGACAGTGGTCAGCTGGTTGGTTTCTTCAGGAGTTGGTGCAGGGGACTCTGTTTAGCAATTTGTCACTTGTAGCAAACAGAGAGTCTCTCCTTGAACCAGTTGAAGCCAGGCAAAGTCCTTCTTGTGGTGAAGGCCAAGTGTGCAGCTGGTGCAGTCTTTCTGAGTGCAGTGTCCAGGTGCAGGTCAGGGGTTCAGCAGGGCAGCCTTCTTCTTCTGATGTCCTTCCTTGTAGGGATCTGAGGTGTGGGTGCAGGTCTGCCAGTTTTATCCTTGCTCCTGGGTGAAAAACAGGGGGGTCCTGGTTCTCCAATCAGGGGCAGGGTCCTTCCCCCTGTGATGACCACTTCCTGGGAAGTGTGGCAAAAATCTATCTCAGGGAGCAACATTCCTCAAAAATCCATCATGGCTAAAAGCGATTTTTGGAGATTACATCTGGCTGAGCCCACCCACTGGTGTGGCTAAAAATCCTAAACACACCCCTCTCCTAATCCAATCAAGGGGGCACCTAATTGTCTGGACAGGATGTGGGTGTATTGCTGGGTTGCTCCAAATGTCCTTCTCTGCCTTTAAAGACCAGTTTGGCAGCCCTCCTCCTTCCTGCCTCACCATCTGCTGTGGGGAGCTCTCCTCCCAGAGTCAAATCTCTTTGTGTGAAGCCAGGCCACTTCACACCTCATCAGCCAGAGGCTGGCCAATCAGAGCACAACATAAAAAACACTGCAGGGCTGAAGTTGGCAACTTTTCAGGTAAAGTTTAAAAATCTTTACCTGAACAATTTATATTAAATCCAACAACTGGAAGTTGTGGGATTGATTATAACAATTAATTTGATACCAAACTCTTGGTATCTGTTACTTGAGGGAACTTTAAAAATTTAAATAAAGTCTCCCCATTCTAGCCTACGGAGGCCATTCATTACAATGAGGGAAAAACGAATGTGGCTGTTTTACCTCACCAGGGCTTATAAAACTATTTTTATAAGGTCCCTGCCTATAGTTACATGGCATCCAGCCCTAGGGGCACATAGGGCACACCTTAGGGGTGACCTATATGTACAAATAGTGTAGATTAAGACTTTGGAACTACTATTAATTCCAAAATCGAATTTGCATGTAACTTTAATTTAAAAGCAGCCAGCAAGGCAGGCCTGCCTTTAAAATGACACTGGGCACCTCAGCAGTGCACCTATGGGGGCACTACCTATGCTGGGGCCCCTAAACCTTCATGCCCTACCATATACTAGGGACTTATAGGTAGGTTAACTTTGCCAATTATAATTAGCCTAATTTGCATATCCACTTTACACAGAGCACTGTCCCTGGGACTGGTAAGCAGTACCCAGGGCACAGCCAAGAGTCAGTAATCACCAGTACCTGTCCAAAAAGAGTGGGGGTGACCAGGGCAAAAAGAAGGACTTTCCTACACTGCCCCCACCCAGATGAAAGGTGATGGATACTAACCTACACCCTGGTAGTTCTCATCAGCTAAGTGGAAAAACCTGGAAAGGCCATCTGCATTGGCATGGGCAGTCCCAGGTCTGTGCTCCACTGTGAAGTCCATCCCAGGTAGGGAAATGGACCACCTTAACAGTTTTGGGTTCTCCCCCCTAATTTGCATCAACCATCTGAGAGGTCTGTGGTCAGTTTGTACATGGAAGTGAGTGCCAAACAGGTATGGTCTCAACTTCTTCAGGGACCAGACCACAGTAAAGGCCTCCCTCTCAATGGCACTCCATCTTTTCTCTCTGGGGAGTAGTCGCTTGCTGATGAAGGCAACTGGTTGATCTTGGCCCTCTTCATTAGCTTGTGCTAATACTGCCCCAATCCCTTCCTCTGAAGCATCTGTTTGCACTATAAACTCCTTGCTATAGTCAGGGCCCAGTAACACTGGTGCAGAACACATAGGGGGTCATTCTGACCCTGGCGGTCCATGACCACCATGGCGGAGGGCGGCGGAAGCACCGCCAACAGGCTGGCGGTGCTTCCTGGGCGATTCTGACCGCGGCGGTAAAGCCGCGGTCAGAAAAGGGGAACCGGCGGTTTCCCGCCGGTTTTCCCCTGGCCCAGGGAATCCGCCATGGTGGCGCTGCAGGCAGCGCCGCCATGGGGATTCCGACCCCCTTACCGCCAGCCCGGTTCTGGCGGTTTTGACCGCCAGAACCTGGCTGGCGGTAATGGGTGTCTTGGGGCCCCCTAACAGGGCCCCACCAAGATTTTCAGTGTCTTGGAAAAGTGTCTGAAAATCGCGACGGGTGCAACTGCACCCGTCGCACCCCTTCCACTCCGCCGCCTCCATTCGGAGCCGGCATCCTCATGGAAGGGGGTTTCCCGCTGGGCTGGCGGGCGGCCTTCTGGCGGTCGCCCGCCAGCCCAGCAGGAAACTCAGAATTACCGCGGCGGTCTTTTGACCGCGCAGCGGTATTCTGATGCCGGTACTTTGGCGGGTGGCCTCCGCCGCCCGCCAAAGTCAGAATGACCCCCATAGCCTGTTTTAGGTTGTCAAAAGCTTTCTGACACTCTGGGGTCCAAATGGACTTCTTGGGCTGTTTCTTGGAGATAAGCTCAGTCAGAGGGGCCACTATGGTCCCATAATTCTGAACAACCCTCCTGTAGTACCCAGTCAGGCCAAGAAAGGCCCTGACCTGAGTCTGGGTTTTAGGAGCCTCCCAATCCAGGATAGTCTGGACCTTGGGCTGGAGAGGTTGTACATGGCCTCCACCAACATGGTGGCCCAGGTACACAACTGAGCATTGCCCTATCTGGCACTTGCTTGCCTTGATAGTCAGGCCTGCTTGAAGCAGGGCCTGAAGCACTTCCTTCAGGTAGACAAGGTGGTCCTCCCAGGTGGAACTGAATACAGCTATATCATCCAGATAAGCTGCACTGAAAGATTCCAACCCAGACAGGACTCTATTCACCAACCATTGGAAGGTGGCAGGAGCATTTTTGAACTGAAAGTGTCCCTCTGGTGTGGAAAATGCTGACCTCTCCTTAGCTCCTGGACTTAGGGCAATCTGCCAGTATCCTGAGGTCAGATCAAATGTGCTCAGGAATTCTGCAGCCCCCAACTTTTCAATGAGCTCATCAGTTCTAGGTATGGGGTGAGCATCAGTCCTAGTGACTGCATTTAGAGCTCTGTAGTCCACACAGAATCTCAATGCCTTCTTCCCACCTTGGGGATTAGGTTTGGGCCGTAGCACCACTGGACTGGACCAAGGACTGTCAGAGGGCTCAATTGCCTTGAGCTCCAACATCTTAGCCACTTCAGCTTTGATGTTGGCCTTGACCTGGTCAGAAAGCCTGTACAGCTTGTTTATGACTGGTAAGCTGTCACCAGTGTCAATGTCATGGACACACCAAATGGTGAGTCCAGGGGTCAGGGAGAACAGACTAGCAAACTGCTCCAAAACGTGTCTGTAGTCTTTTTGTTGCTGGTCTGTCAACTTGGGAGAGAGTACCACTCCCTCCACTGACCCATCTTGTTCATTTGAGGACAGGAGGTCTGGCAGAGGTTCACTCTCCTCCTCCTTCCCTTCATCAGTGACCATTAGCATGGTCATGTCTGCCCTGTCCTGGTAGGGTTTCAACCTGTTGACATGCAGGATCCTATGATGATTCCTGGGGGTGCCAAGGTCTACCAAGTAGGTGACCTCACCCTTTTTCTCCACAATTGGATAGGGCCCAGTCCATTTGGCCTCAAGTGCCCTAGGAGCCATGGGCTCCAAAACCCACACCACACCAGCTGTCCTGGGTGATACTCAGGCATGGTAGCATTCTGGTCATGCCAGAGCTTCATGAGGTCTTGCTGGCCTCCATGTTTCTGCTTTCCTTCTTCATGTACTCAGCCATGCATGACCACAGGCCCAGCACATAATCTAGCACATTCTCCTTGGACTCTTTGCGAGGCTTCTCCCAAGACTCTCTCACCAAGCACAATGGGCCTCTCACAGGATGCCCAAACAGTAACTCAAAGGGGCTGAATCTAACCCCCTTCTGTGGCACCTCTCTGTAGGCAAACAGCAGGCATGGGAGGAGAACATCCCATCTCCTCCTGAGTTTGTCAGACAAACCCATGATCATGCCTTCCAGGGTCTTTTTAAATCTTTCCACCAGACCATTGGTCTGTGGATGATAGGGGTGGTGAACTTATAAGTAACACCACACTCATCCCACATGGCTTTCAGATAGGCAGACATAAAATGTGTGCCCCTATCTGAGACAACCTGAACACACCAAGTAGGGCCCTAGCCACTTTGGGAGCAGTGACTGTCCGGAGGGGTATTGCCTCAGGGTAACTGGTGGCATGGTCCACAACCACCAACATGTACCTGTTGCCTGAGGCAGTTGGTGGGTATAGGGGACCAACAATGTCAATCCCCACCCTCTCAAAGGGAGTCCCAACCACTGGCAGTGGTACCAAGGGAGCCTTTGGCTTGCCCCCTGCCTTGCCACCAGCTTGGCAGGTAACACAGGAGCTGCAAAACTCCTTGACTTTTTCTGACATTTGGGGCCAATAAAAATGGTTGTCCAGCCTGTTCCAGGTCTTGGTCTGTCCCAAATGTTCAGCTAAGGGAACATCATGGCTTAAAGTGAGGAGGAATGCTCTATACTTCTGGGGGACCACCACTCTCCTTGTTGCCCCTGGTTTGGGGTCCCTTGCCTCGGTGTAGAGAACTCCATCCTCCCAGTAAACTTGTGGGTCACAGTGGTATCCCCTTGTTCTTGCCTGGCAGCAGTCTGTCTTAGGCCCTCAAGAGTAGGAAACTCTCTTTGTCCCTGGCACAACTCTTCTCTGGTGGGCCCACCTGCCCCTTGCAGTTCTGCCACGTCAGGCAGAGCTTGCAGGGGAAGTGGCCCTCCCTCAGAGGTCAGATCCTCCCCCTCAGGTTTGGATTCCTCCTGATCCTCTCTACTTGTGGGGGCTGGCAAGCCAGACCCAGTGCCCTTTCTCTTCTTCGTGGCTGCCTGGCCCATTGTTCCAGGGTCCAGGTGTCCAGCACTTCCCTGTTGTGCTGCCTGTGACCTGGTCACAGCACACACCCATTCAGGGAGGTCCAGCATCTGTGCATGGACCCTTCTCTCCATCTCTGACCATTCAGATTCTTCAAGATCATTTCCCAACAGACATTCTACTGGGAGGGCAGGAGCTACAGCTACCTTCTTAGGGCCAGTCACACCTCCCCAATCCAGACTCACCATGGCCATGGGATGGAGTTGGGTTCTGCTTATTGCATAAGTCACTTGGTGGACGAAACCAGGTAAGGCCTTTTCTGGAGAAACCAGCTTCTCTGTGACCATTGCCACACTGGCTCCTGTATCTCTCAGAGATTCCACCCAGTCCCATTGATTTTAGGTCTCTGCCTATAGTTCTCCATGCTGGGAGGTAAGGTGGCCATAGTTGCAATATCCACCCCACCCACGGAAACTAAGGTGACCTCTGTGTACCCTGATCCCAGCCCTGGGCCAACTTCTACCCCCATCCCTACACTAGCAATCCCCTGGGATTGCCCAACAGTGGGGGGCTTCTTGTAGCAAATAGCATCTCCTCTTTTGTGTCCAGGTTGATGACACTCAAAGCACTTGCCAGCCTTAGCAAGCTCCTGAAACTTTCCTGCTTTAACAGGATCATAATGCTTCCCCTGATACCAGTTCCTCTTAGACGTGGAATGGCTCGGGACTACCCCACCCTGAGAAGTTTTTGGGGACTCTTGTGAGGACTCCTTGGGCTTTTTATCATCTTTCCCTTGGTTCTTCCCCTGAGAAAAACCATGTCCTCCCTTTTTCTGATCACCCCCAGGGGTTTCTGGTTAACCCTAATTCTTAATCAGTCACCTGCAGCATCCCCCAGCTCTCTGGAGTCGGTCAACTTAGAATCAACCAGATATGGGCGAGCTTCTCTTGGACACAATTGGTTAGAAGGTGCTCCCTCATAATCAAATTGTACAGCCCCTCAAAGGAACTTACCTTATTGCCCTGTATTCAGCCCTCAAGTGCTTTAAGTGAGATGTCCACAAAGTCCACCCAGGACAGGGTGCTTGTCTTTTGGGTGTCCCTAAACTTGAGCCTATACTGCTATGGGGTCAGACCAAACTTTTTAATCAAGCATCTCTTCATACTAGGGTATGAATCTGCCTCCTCGCCACTCAAGGTTAGGAGCCTATCCCTCCCAGAGATGGGGACCAACTCCCAAAGAAGTGAACCCCAGTACTGAGGCTTGACTCTCCTCATCTGGAGGGCCCTCTCAAAGGCCCCCAGCCACTTATGAATGTCACCCCCACTACATAGGCAGGAATTACCCTCTTGGGTAATCTGGGCCAAAAAAAAAAACACGCATGGACACCTCAGCTTCTCTGTCGCTGCCACCATCTCTTTTCTCTTCCCTTGCCCACTTTTTCTTTTCTAGGGCCAGTTTATCTGCCTCCAAGGCAATGAATGCTAGCTGGGCCTCCAGCTCTCTTTCCCTGAGGGACAGGTTCTCTCCTCCTGAAGGGACCCCCTTCCCCCAACTAGCTTTGCGTATGCCCCTAGTGACTGTGTGTAGTGAGGACCTGTCTTCCTCCTCCTCACATAGGCTCAGATGCCCTCCCTCCCCTGAGTGGTTGGAGCTAGCATCCTCCCCAGCTTCTTCCTCCTCTGGAGCTTCTTCTGGGCCTATTTCTTGGGCCTCAGCCCATGCTGTCAGTGATTTAATCAGGACATGCCTCCTGAGGTCAGTGATTGCAGGCAACCCCCTAGCAGTACACAACCCCCTAAGCTGGACTACTGTCAGCGTGGGTAGGCTAGCTAGATCAAGCTCCATGGTTCCCTAGTTTTGTGTCAACAAAACCTTTTGCAAAAATTGGAAACAAGAATTTAGAAAAATCACAAAAATTCAATAATTGAAATTAATCCAAATTAAAAATTAAAAACAATTTTTGCACTAGGACAATTTAAAGGATTTTTTATTTGTTTTACTTAAAAACTGTAATGTGATACTGAACACAGGTACAGGATCCCACCACTGCGCACCACAAATGTTGGAAAAGGGGTTATTGATAAGGGCAGGTAAGTACCTACACTTAGCAATAGGCCACTAACCTCCACTTAGGTCTAGTTAGGTCTCAATAAATTAAACCCAGCTCAACCCTTGGTAGTTTGGCAACTAGCGACAAGGCTTAACTTAGGAGACAGAGTGTAAAGCAGTCGAATGTCACAAAACAGTAATTAAATAAAACACAGGAAACAGTTTAAAAATCCTAAGCCAACTTATATAAATAGATTGCATTTTTATCTTTAAAATGACACACAAATGAATAAAATCGGATAAGGGGAACCGGAGATATGATTTTTTGAATAATTATTGTTTTCTAGCGCCTAGAAACAAAAAGTGCTAATCTGGTCATCTGGTCGCACCTCGACCGGGGCAAAGTCAAAGTTTAAGGCCGACCGCGATGGAGCCCGGCTCAGATACAGCCTGCGGGAGGCCCGGTCGAAAGTTTACCTTCGGACTTAGTCCTTTTTCTGATGATTTTCTTCAGCTGGACGAACCTGCCAGTTTAATCTGACCTCCTGGAACTCTTCTCCGGATACTCATCGCAGGAGCCCTCGGTGGAGATTTTTACCTTTGGACTTAGTCATTTTTTCGAGGTGCAAATCTTTCGACCAGGGAAAACCTGGATCTTGATCCGACGTCCTTGGAGCTCTCCTCGGATACGTTGGCTGGGAGGCCCCGGTCAACTTCCTACGTTCGGACTTAGAGGTTCATTACAACCCTGGCGGACGGTGTTAAAGTGGCGGTAACACCACCAACAGGCCGGCGGTAAAAATTTTGCAATTACGACCGTGGCGGATACCGCCAACAAATATAGCCACTATAACACTCAGACCACCACGGCGGTACAGACAAACAGCGCGGCGGTCACCGCCAACAGACAGGCGGGAGACAATGTACCGCCCACACTATTATGACAGGCCAATCCGCCACCTTTTCCGGGGCGGACTCACCGCGGATAAAAACACGGCGGAAACAGGCATTTCGAATGAAAAACGCTCACCTCTACACACTCCACGAGGAAGGAGGACAGCATGGAGCCGGAACTTCACATTCTCTCAGCGCTAGACTTCCAGCTCTTCTACGAGGAGCACCAACGCCGGCGGCAAAGACGATGGTGAGTACTGCACCTACGACATGGGAAAAAAACAGGGACACACACACTCAACACCCCAACCCCCACCCCAACCCTCACCCACTACAACACACACACCAATGCATATCTGTACATTACAGTAATGCCCCCCAACCCCACTCCCGGAAGAATGCAAAGGCAAAAGGAAATTAGTGTAACTATTGTTATATATAAAAAATCAGTAAGCAAAAATATATATATATATATATATATATACACTAGAAACAAAATATATACCACGATTAGTAGTCCAGGTTTTGCATCATTCATAGTCCGTGGACCACTGGGCCCAAAATGCATGGGCGAGGCCCACACAAGATACCCGAACATGACGGAGAGAACACTGCAGGGGCATCAGATAGAAATACAACAGGCACCTCAGGGGGAAGGGAAGGGGGGGCACCTCAGCCGGATGAGTGCACAACGCCAGATCCACGAGGGGGCACCATGCTCGCTGATCAATCCTGGGGAGTCTCTCAAGTCTCCACAGTGGGTGGTTTGCCCACTGCTGCATCCTGGGGAGTGCAAAGCCACAGTCTCTCAAGTCTCTACAGTGGGTGGTTTGCCCACCGTACCATCCTGGGGAGTGCAAAGCCACAGTCTCTCAAGTCTCTACAGTGGGTGGTTTGCTCACTGTACCATCCTGGGGAGTGCAAAGCCACAGTCCCTCAAGTGGATAACAGTCTCCACTGGTTCTGGAGGGGGACTGGTGGCCAGAGTGCTTCATCCTGTGCAGAACAGACGGAGTGGATGCTGTTCTCAACTGGTTCTGGAGGGGGACTGGTGCCCAGAGTGCTTCATCCTGTGCAGGACAGACGGAGTGGATGCTGTTCTCCACTGGTTCTGGAGGGGGACTGGTGCCCAGAGTACTTCATCCTGTTCAGGACAGACGGAGTGGATGCATGTCTCCACTGGTTCTGGAGGGGTACTGATGCCCAGAGTGCAGCACTCACCCCGTGACGGTCCCAGTTGCGTCACTGCCCCTGCCGCTAATGGGCTAGCGGTGCTTGCCATGGCGGTCTTTGCCCTGTTCAGCGGTGCTTGCCATGGCGGTCTTTGCCCTGTTCAGCGGTGCTTGAGTTGGCAGTCTCTGACCTGTTCAGCAGTGCTTGCCCTGTTCAGCGGTGCTTGCCATGGCGGTCTTTGCCCTGTTCAGCGGTGCTTGCCCTGTTCAGCGGTGCTTGCCCTGTTCAGCGGTGCTTGCCTTGGCGGTCTTTGCCCTGTTCAGCGGTCCTTGTCCTGGCTGTCCATCATTGCCCAGCTGGGCTGTGGCTGGCGGTCCTTCATGGGTCAGCTGGGCTGTGGCTTGCAGGGCCCTCCTGGGCAGCTGGGCTGTGGCTTGTGGGGCCCTCCTGGGCAGCTGGGCTGTGGCTTGCGGGGCCCTCCCGGGCAGCTGGGCTGTGGATTGCGGGGCCCTCCTGGGCAGCTGGGTTGTGGCTTGCGGGGCCCTCCTGGGCAGGTGGGCTGTGTGGGATGATGGCGGTCTTCTCTGCCGTGCTGCTCCTCACTGACTTTGCAGGTTTCTTCTGCCCCTTCCCCACCTTGGGAGGAGTCACAGCCGAGTCCACACTCTCCCCGGGGCCCCTGTGAGAGGCTTGGCTGGCTGGAGTCTTCCCCCTCTCCTGCTGGGCACTGTCCAACTTCTGGTGCTTCACAGGGGGGGTACTGGCTGTGCTGTGGCTCTGTGACAGACTGGCTGGCCTGGTGGCTGGTGCACTCCACATACCTGTAACAACAGGCACCACTGGTCCCGGAGATTTTTTGGCTGAGGTGCTAGTACGGGACTTATGAGTTGGAGGGGGGTGGTGGGAAATAGGTTAAGGGGGGACAGGAAAAGTTGTTTGGACACACTGGGACGGGTAGCTGGAGGGGGTTTGGGAGTGGAGGAAGAGGTGGTGGTTGTAGGAGGTGTAACTTTAGTGGATTTGGGTGCAGGTGCATGCTCTGGAGGCTGTAGTGAGGTGGATGGCTGTTGGGTGGGTGTGTGCCTGCGTTTGTGTATCTTCAGAGGGGGCGTCACAGACACACTGGGAGAGGACACAGGGGACGTGCAAATGGTAGTGGGGGTGGTGAGTGCACGTGAGCGCGGTGTGGTGGTGGGTGTGCTGGTGCGGGACGTAGTCGCTGTAGTGGTAGTGCATGCAGGTGTGAGTGTAGACGAGACTGGGAGGGAGGAGGGAGACAAGGAGGAGGGAGACACAGTGGAGGCAGTGGATGTTGGTGCGTCTGTATGTGTGTGATGCTTGCGTGAGCGCCTGTGGGATGTGTGGTGCATATGTTTGCCTGAGCTTCCCTTGTGTGGTGAGGTGTGTGCTGGCTGGTCTGATGGTGTGCTTGGGATAGGCAGAGGTACAGGGGATTGGGTCTGGGTGGAGGAAGTTGGAGGGGGGAGGCTAGACACAGGGACAATGGCTGCCATCAGTGCTGAGGCCAGAGTTTAAGGGTTCGATGAAGGGCTGCCTGACCAGAATGAATGCCCTCCAGGAATGCATTTGTGTGTTGCAACTCCATTTCTACACCCTGGATGGCATTCAAAATGGTAGACTGCCCAACAGTGAGTGACCTGAGGAGGTCAATCGCCTCCTCACTGAGGGCAGCAGAGGTGACAGGGGCAGGGTCTGAGGTGCCTGGGGCGAAGGTGATGCCCACCCTCCTGGGTGAGAGGGCACGGGGCGAAGGCTGAGGGGCTGCTGGGATGGCGGTGCTGGTAGGGGGGTGGTGGCTGTACCTGTTGAAGTGGGGGGCACAGATGTTGCCGCAACCACTAGGGAGCTCCCATCGCAGGACAAGTCTGTGTCGCTGGTTGCAGATCCTGTGACCGCTGTGGTGCTCCCCTCGCCCTCCGTCCCACTGGTGTATTCAGAGTCCGTAGTGTGGGCCCCCATGCCCATGTGGGATGCAGCTCCCTCGTGCTCCAGTGCCACTGTACCTCCGCCTGATGATGCTAATGCACA
Source organism: Pleurodeles waltl (assembly GCF_031143425.1). Lineage (NCBI taxonomy): Eukaryota > Metazoa > Chordata > Amphibia > Caudata > Salamandridae > Pleurodeles > Pleurodeles waltl. The sequence continues at coordinate 647,055,823 of NC_090438.1, read as the reverse complement.
CAAGAACAGGGAGACCGCCAAAAAAGGGGGGGGGAACAGAAGAAAGACAGGTTGAGTGCATGGCTTACCGCTACCGTTGGCGGACAATACAGACACAGCAGCCCCCTGCACTACTTCGCGCTGTTGGGCTCTACAGTGCAATTCCTGGGAAATGGCCTACAAGGCTATGGACGACATCTGCACATATAGTTGACCCTGGGGCATGAATAGCTGTACTTGGCACTCTACAGAGGTAGAGTGGGGGGCCACAGGGCCATGCCTCACGGATGGGCCTAGCCTACGGAACTCACCCCGGCCTAGGGGAACCCACTACCCTCCTCCACCACCCAGACACCTTCACTGCGCGCAAAGTTAGCTGAATGATAGTGTACTCACCCCCTTGTGTCTGCTGTGATGCCCTCAAGCACCCATCCAACTCAGGGTAGGCCACCGCCAGGATACTGAACATCAGGGGGGTCATGGTTCGACGGGCACCCCTCCCACGTTGGGAGGCCATCCCCAGCTGAGCCTCCACCGTCTTCTTGCTCCAGCGGCGAATGTCCTCCAATCTCTTCCGGCAGTGGGTGCTACGTCTGTGGTGGACCCCCAGGGTCCGGACGTCCTTGGCGATGGCACGCCAAATATCCTTCTTCTGGTGGGCGCTGACCTACATGAAATGTACAGGGGAAGAAGAGAAGTCATTACCAAATGCACCGTCAAAGTGAGTGGCCCCCATCCCTACCCTTGCCATGTGGCACATGCATTCACCGTCTTTCATGCACCCAGGACTCTTCCCCCTTCCTTCTTACAACCAGCCCTCTCCACACAGGCATAGCCCTTACAACATGCTCCCTGTGTACTTACCTGTTGGTCTGGAGGACCGTAGAGTAGCGTGTACTGGGGGAGGACCCCATCAACGAGCTTCTCCAACTCCTCTGCAGTGAAGGCAGGGGCCCTTTCCCCAGACGCTCGAGCCATTGTCTCTTCCAGACTGAGGTCACAGCAGCACTTGCAGTGTAGGTCCTCTCCTGTCGAAGATCAGGTATCGAGTGATTAAACTGTTAGAAAATGGCGGTCACGTCCGCAGCGGTCACGTCCGCGGCGGTGCGTACCATCACCGCCGGCGTGCATCGTCATTGGCTCCTGGGACCCATAGGGTCCATTGTTAACCAATGCAGCATTGCGCCGCGGTGTTCGACCGCCTACTGTGACGGTGTACAACGCCAGTGAAGTTACCTCACATCCCATTGTCCCGCTTTAGAGTTCAGGCAGCCGCCATTTCAGGGGCTACATGGCCTAATTACCAACTGCGTCACACATACCTAGGCCTACTCTCAACACACATACAGGCCAGATTTTGTGTATGACTGGTGTTCTGTGCAGACTGTGGGTACATACCTCTGAGTTGTTTGACTCTGTGCTCACTGTTGTCCTTCGTAGGCACCGTCTGCTGGGACATGTGAGGAGATGGCGAAATCCTCCGGTGTACCGACCGCTGGTGGACCTGTCGACAATGGAGGAAAGACATTGGATCATCATCTACAGGTTTGCCCGTGCCACAATCCAGGAACTGTGTACCCAGTTGGAGCCAGACCTGATGTCAGCAATCCGCCATCCCACTGGAATCCCCCCTCAAGTGCAGGTGCTATCAGTGCTTCATTTCCTTGCAAGTGGGTATTTTCAAACAACTGTGGCCATGGCATCAGGGATATCCCAGCCAATGTTTTCCAACGTGTTGTCCAGAGTGTTGTCTGCACTGCTAAAACACATGAGGAGCTACATCGTTTTCCCTCAGGTGGAAGACTTGCCTACAGTGAAAGGTGACTTCTATGCCCTTGGACATATCCCCAACATCATAGGTGCCATTGATGGGACCCATGTGGCTTTGGTCCCCCCCCACAGGAGTGAACAGGTGTACAGGAACCGGAAGAGTTATCATTCCATGAATGTGCAGATGGTATGTTTGGCAGACCAGTACATCTCCCCTGTGAATGCCATGTTCCCTGGCTCAGTGCATGACGCCTACATCATGCGGAATAGCAGCATCCCTTATGTGATGGGTCTACTACAGAGCCACCGGGTGTGGCTATTACGGGACTCTGGTTACCCCAACCTGTCATGGCTACTGACCCCAGTGAGGAATGCCAGTACCAGGGCAGAAGAACGCTACAATGAGGCCCACGGGCGGACTAGGAGGGTGATTGAACGGACCTTCGGCCTCCTGAATGCCATGTTTAGGTGCCTCCATGTGACAGGTGGATCCCTATTCTACTCACCAAAGAAGGTGTGTCAGATCATCGTGGCCTGCTGTATGCTTCATAATTAGGCTTTGCGACGACAGGTGCCTTTTCTGCAGGTGGATGGTCCAGATGGCAGTGTTGTGGCAGCTGTGGAGCCTGTGGACAGTGATGAGGAGGAAGCAGAGGAAGAAGACATTGACAACAGGGACTCAGTCATCCAGCAGTATTTTCAGTGAAACACAGGTGAGAATACATTCCTGCCCACTACAAGTACTTTTACACTTCTACCTCTATCCTGTCTGTCGATTTCACCCAGTGTATGGTCACTGAGTTGTCACTTTCCCTTACGGTTTCACAGGTGTGGGTTCCAACGTGTGTCATCTGATTAGATTCCTCATGGACTAGAGCTGTGTGACATAGGTATGTTGACATTACTATTTCCTGGAAATTTTGTCACTGTAATTGCAGTGTAAATACACTATCTCCAGACTCCTTTTGGTGCTTTAGGTGTGTTTATTTACATCCAGAATATTGGAGGGGGAAGTTAAATGGTGAGGGGTGATGGCGGAGGAGTATCCATGGCAGAGTCCAGTCTATTTGTCTCATAGGGGCATTGCCCATATGGGCATAGGAAGTGGAGCTGGGGCAGTTCCAATATGGACAGGGTGACAAAGTGGACAGTGGGTTGACAATCAGGGTGGTCTCATTTCTTGGCGGGCGTCTTGGCATCATGCTCAGTCTTGTTCCTGGATCTCAGGGACCGCTTACGGGATGGTTCTCCATCTGCAAGGGGTGGGGTGCTTGTATGGTGGTCCTGTGGCGGTGCTTCCTGTCCACTAGCACCGGCAGAGGTGGTGGGCAGTTCATCGTCCATGCTAGTGTCAGGGGCCCCTTGGAGTGCCACAGTTTCCCTCCTGGTGTTGAGTATTTCCTTCAGCACCCCTACAATGGTGCCCAGGGCGGAGCTGATGGTTCTGAGTTCCTCCCTGAACCCCAAATACTGTTCCTCCTGCATGCGCTGGGTCTCCTGAAACTTGGCCAGGACCGTTGCCATCATCTCCTAGGAGTGGTGGTATGCTCCCATGATGAAGGAGAGGGCCTCGTGGAGAGTGGGTTCCCTTGGCCTGTCTGTCCCCTGTCGCACAGCAGCCCTCCCAGATCCCCTGTGTTCCTGGGCCTCCGTCCCCTGGACCGTGTACCCACTGCCACTGCTCCCAGGTCCCTGTTGTTGTTGGGGTGGTGGGTTATCCTAGGTTCCCTGTAGTGGTGGATACACAGCTGATTGACGTGTCCTGGGGATGGAGGTATGGGCCCGCTGGGTGGGTGCTGTGCTGGTGTTACCAGAGGGTGAAAGGTCTGGGGTGGCCTGTGCCTGTGCAAGGGGAACCGACTGTCCCGAGGCCCACGATGGTCCGGGCTGGTCATCTGGATCCAGTTGGACAGAGCTGCTGTCATCACTGTGGGCCTCTTCTGTGGGTGGGGTGGAGATGTCTGGACCCTCCTGTCTGGTGACGTTGGGTAGTGGTCCTGCAGGGGTGTAAAAGCTGAATTATTGCATCTGTGTGTGCCATGGTGGGCAATGGGTGGGTGTCCGGTGTACCCCAGTGCTTGCATTCCTACTTGGGGACTTGTGTGATGATGGTTTAGGAGGTTGTATGGGTATGTGCAGTGGGCATGCTTTAGTGATGGGTGTCCATGCGTTGGGGTTGCATGCAGGGCTTGGTGTTGGGATGGGTGGTTTGTGATAGTGGGTTATATGTGAGGTGGTGGAGTGATGAGGGTGAGGGTACGGGTAGGAGTTTATGATGGCATGCAGGAAGGGTGGGGGATTTAGTAGTAAAGATTTGACTTACCAGAGTCCATTCCTCCACCGACTCCTGCGAGGCCCTCAGGATGCAGAATCGCCAAGACCTGCTCCTCCCATGTTGTTAGTTGTGGGGGAGGAGGTGGGGGTCCGCCGCCAGTCCGCTGAACCGGCAGGTGGTGTTTTGAGACCACGGAACGCACCTTCCCCCGTAGGTCGTTCCACCTCTTCCTGATGTCGTCCCGATATCTTGGGTGTTGCCCCACTGCGTTGACCCTGTCGACTATTCTTCGCCATAGCTCCATCTTCCTTGCAATTGAGGTGTGCTGCACCTGTGATCCAAATAGCTGTGGCTCTACCCAAGCGATTTCCTCCACCATGACCCTGAGCTCCTCCTCCGAGAACCTGGGGTGTCTTTGCCGTGCCATGGGGTGGTGTAGGTGATGTGTGGGGTGGTGTGTGTGGTGATAAGTGTGGTGATATGTACTGGTGTGTGGTGTTTTGTGCGTGGAAGATGTGTGGGCGATGGTGTTGCATGCCTGTGGATGCTAGTTTGTGGATGGTGGTGTCTCTCTCTGGCCTTCTCTCTGTAATATTAGTCGTAGGGGTTTGTGGGTGATGTGGGTGATGTGGATGTTTGTTTTATATTGTAATGGGTGTGTGGGAGTGGTGTGTGTATGTGTATCAGGTGTGTGTATTTTGAATTGTCCAATGTGGCTGTGTTTTGTATATGTGTGTGTATTTTGAGCTCGGTGGTGTGTACGGCCAATGGGATACAGCGGTTGAAAGACCGCCGCGTGGATTCGTGGGTAGTGATAGCGTGGGCGTATTTCTGTTGGAGTGTCAGTGGAGGTTTTGTTTTCACCAGTTTATCACTGACCTTTGGTGTGGCGGACTTGTGTGGGTGTCTGAATTTTGTCAGATTTCGAGATGTTGGTCATAATAGCTGTGGCGGAATTCCGCGGCGGTATGTTGGTGGTCTTCTGCACGGCGGTAAGCGGGATTTACCGCCAATGTTGTAATGACCACCTTAGTCTCTTTTTTTGGAGATTTTCTTCACCGGGACGAACCTGCAAGTCAGGCCAGGTCGGGGTTGAGGCAAGCCGGCTAGAGTTGCCGTGGAGGGTCGGTGCCTGTAAGGAGCTTTTTTCAAAAGTTCTAAAAAAACTTCTCCAAACCACTGGATCTTCTTCCAGGTGTTACTTTAAGGTTCCTTTGGGGTCCACAGCTCACCCCAAGGTTTCAGAGGCTCTGAGATGATCCTTGGGGGTGTGGACTACAACTCCCAGAATGCATCTGGCACAAACTCCTTTTTGGCCACTGGACAGTGGTCAGCTGGTTGGTTTCTTCAGGAGTTGGTGCAGGGGACCCTGGTTAGCAATTTCTTTACCTGTAGCAAACATGGAGTCCCTACTTGAACCAGTTGAAGCCAGGCAAAGTCCTTCTTGTGGTGAACCCCAAGTGTAAAGCTGGTGCAGTCCTTCAGAGTGCAGGGTCCAGGTGCAGGCCAGGGGTCCAGCAGGGAAGTCTTTCTTCTCCTCTGGTTTTTCCTTGTTGGAATCTGATGGGGATCTGAGATGTGGGTTCAGGTCTGCCAGTTTCATCCTTGCTCCTGGGTGAAAAACAGTGGGGTCCTGGTTCTCCAATCAGGGGCAGGGTCCTTCCCCATGTGATGACCACTTCCTGGGAAGTGTGGCATAAATCAATACCAGGGAGCAACAGTCCTCAAAAAGCCATCATGCCTGAAAGTGATTTTTGGAGGTTACATCTGGCTGAGCCCACCTACTGGTGTGGCTAAAAATCCTTAACACACCCCTCTCCTGCCCTCTCCTAATCTAATCAGGGGGGCACCTAATTGTCTGGGTTTGTAGGATGTGGGGTGTTGCTGGGTTGCTCCAAATGTCCTTATGTGCCTTTGAAGACCAGTTTGGCAGCCATCCCCCTTCCTGCCTCACCATCTGCTGAGGGGAGATCTCCTCCCACAGGCACATCTCTTTGTGTGAAGCCAGGCCACTTCACACCTCATCAAGGCAGCACTAAAACTGCAGGGCTGAAGTTGGCAACTTTCCAGGTAAAGTTTAAAACTCTTTACCTGAACAAGTTATATTAAATCCCACAACTGAAAGTTGTGGGATTTAGTATAACAATTAATTTGATACCAAACTCTTTGTATCTGTTACTTAAGGGGACTTTAAAGATTAAAATAAAGGGGCATATTTATACTCCGTTTGCGCTGAATTTGCGTCGTTTTTTTCGACGCAAATTCGATGCAAAACTAACTCCATATTTATACTTTAGCGTTAGACGCGTCTAGCGCCAAAGTTCATGGAGTTAGCGTCATTTTTTTGCGTGAACACCTTCCTTGCGTTAATGATATGCAAGGTAGGCGTTCCCGTCTTAAAAAATGACTCCGATGCATATTCGTCGTATTTATACTCCCGGGCAAAAATGACGCCCGGGAGTGGGCGGGTCTAAAAAACCCGCATTAGCGCCGGATTTTAGCGCCTGGGTCAGGGCAGGCGTTAAGGGACCTGTGGGCTCAGAATGAGCCCAGAGGTGCCCTCCCCTGCCCCCAGGGACACCCCCTGCCACCCTTGCCCACCCCAGGAGGACACCCAAGGATGGAGGAACCCACCCCAGGGACATTAAGGTAAGTCCAGGTAAGTATTTTTTTTTTAAAAAAATTGTGGCATAGGGGGGCCTGATTTGTGCCCCCCTACATGCCACTATGCCCAATGACCATGCCCAGGGGACAGAAGTCCCCTGGGCATGGCCATTGGGCAAGGGGGCATGACTCCTGTCTTTGCTAAGACAGGAGTCATTTCAATGGGGGTCGTTAAAAAATGGCGCAAATCGGGTTGTGGCGATTTTTTTGCCTCAGCCTGACTTGCACCATTTGTGGACGCCCATACGCCATTTTCCCCCTACGCCGGCGCTGCCTGGTGTACGTCGTTTTTTTCAACGCACACCAGACAGCGCCGGCAGCTAACGCCGGCTAACGTCATTGAATAAATACGGCGCCCGCATGGCGCTTCAGAATGGCGTTAGCCGGCGCTAATTTTTTGGGCGCAAAACTGCGTTAGCGCAGTTTTGCATCAAAAAGTATAAATATGGCCCAAAGTCTCCCCATTCTACCCTATGGAGGCCATTGACTACAATGAGGGAAAAACACATTTGGCTGTTTTACCTCACCAGGGCTTATAGTTACATGGCACCCAGCCCTAGGGGCACATAGGGCACACCTTAGGGGTGACCTATATGTAAAAATAGGGTAGTTTAGGACTGTGGAACAACTTTTAATTCCAAAGTCGAAATTGCATGTAACTTTAATTTAAAAGCAGCCAGCAAGGCAGGCCTGCCTTTAAAATGACACTGGGTACCTCAGCAATGCACCTATGGGGGCACTACCTATGCTGGGGTCCCTAAACCTCCATGCCCTACCATATACCAGGGACTTATAGGTAGGTTAACTTTGCCAATTATAATTAGCCTAATTTGCATATCCACTTTACACAGAGCACTGGCCCTGGAACTGTTAAGCAGTACCCAGGGCACAGCCAAGAGTCAGTAACCACCAGTACCTGTCCAAAAAGTGTGGGGGTGACCAGGGCAAAAAGGAGGACTTTCCAACAGATGTGCTGTTCATCATTTGGCCACACTAAATGGGCCTATAGGTACATGTGGGCCCATTGTGAGCAATGCGTGTTCTGAGCAGGTGTTAATACGAAGACACATGAATGATTCTTTGTCAAACCGTAGAAATTGCCAGTGGGAAGTTTCCTGTCCCCTATCAGATGACCCCACCTTTCCATTCATGATGTCTGGCCAAGGCTTGAAATAGCACCAGGGGTGTCAAAGTGGTATATTGCATACTTTGGGCCACATATTGACTGTGGCACAGGGATTCTAGAATTGTAGGACCACTTGATCCTCACTAGTCTGATGAGCAAATATTGAGCAAGGATGCAGTAGTCCACTTAGCTTAGGGCCCTGATGGGCAACAATGGATAGCCGTTACCCCAGAGGTATGTACATGATACCGTAGATGGGTGGCATGAAGTTTGTATCGATTTGGAGTTTGTCAGTGTAGTGGAATGTGTGATGGACAGCATCTGTAAATTGAGGATGCTTTGTACATTGCATGTCTGTTCTACCTTCAACCAGTGCTGTATTTAATGCTATGTTCTCCTCATGTTTCAGCAGCCAATATGACCCCAGCGGAGAACAGCCTTTGAGAAGAGGACTATAATGGCAGTTTAAGCTGGATACCAAAAGATGGGGAAGAGACCTGGAGGGAGAAATCGACTGGGGCTTGGCATACATTTTCAAATTGGGGACTTCCGCTACAGCCCACAACTGGTCAGGCCACATCGGGGAAGACATCTGGGACCAGGAGGGGCTCTGCTGGCCCTACCCCCTCCAGTTCAACAGCACCAATCCAAAGCCAGGCAGCCAAACAGCCACCTGCCCCAGTCACAAGCTTTACACTCACATCATACATGAGACATGACGAGCAGCCATGATGGCAAGGGTGGATAAGTTGGAGGGAGACAATTATAAAACTCAAAAACACTGCAAGAAAGAAAACTAAAGAAGTTGTAAAACAACGTGTGCCACATCCTCAAAGTTCCTCTGTCTCTCTTTTACTGTTGTTAAATTATTAAGTTGGTTTTAGATGAGTAGTGTTAGGATAGTAAAATAGTGTAGTTTAGGTGTAGGTTAGTGTAAGTATAGTTGGGGCAGGATGTTAGTACTGTTTTTATTTTAGGGAGTTGGGTGGGGGTTATGTTGGGGTTTCTATGTTTATTAAAATATCTATCTATATATATATATATATATATATATATATATAAATAATCTAAAGAAAAAAAATACAAAAAAATATTATTTCAGGTTCAGGTTAGTACATAAGCCTTAATGTATGTTGTCCTGTCCTACTTGTGTCTTGTCGCTTGAGGTGGCGTAGGGGGACAATGTTTAGAGTGTGGCGTTACATGTGTAAGATTAGTTTATAATAGTATAGATAGGTGTAAGATAAGTTAGTTTAGGTTATTTTAGTATAGGGTAGTGTATAGGATAGGTTTAGATATGATATTTTAATAGGTTTTAATAAATTCTGTTTGTATTAAAAAATGATCTCTCCATGTTGTTTATGTGTCTAGGTCTTCTCATGTGTGCATTGGCCAAGTAGGGGGAATGGCTTAGGGTATGCTTTCTGTCTTTATTTCAATGGATGACTCTGTGCATTCACTATGACCAAGGAGCTGTTACATTGGCTGCTAAATGACATCAGCTAGTCCAAACATTTGTCATCCACAGTTCCAGCCATTCACATTGTGTATGTATTTGGTATCTTGGACTGGTAAGTATGGAGCTTCAACTGTCATTGCTGGGGTCTGGCAGTATTATTGTTGGAACGTGTGGCACATATTTGGGTCAGTATCCTGCCACACCAACAGCCGCCCGTCACTGATTCGATCCACCCCTTCTTATTCACACAGATGCGTTGTACTGATGCTCTCATGTGGGTAAATTAGCAAACACTTGGTTCAGACCATACATATGCCACATGTCAACTTCCAAGGATATCTGTTCAATACATGTACTTAAGACTCTGTATGTTGGTTGCAGCCTACAACACAATCATTCACCTTTTTCATGTTAGGATTCTAGTGTGTGGCTTTGTGTCTGGCAGTAATACACACATGTAATTATGTTCTGTTCTCATTGACGTAACCTCACACATTGCATACATTTAGCTGGGTTGATGGATAACAGTAAATGTTGAAATGTTACATGTGAACAAGGTGATTTATTTATAGGTGGAAGTATATTTTCCAGTGCTATACAATGTCCAGTTTACAGATCCCATGAGAGGTCCTGAGCCATTTGTTATACACTCAGAGTCCAGGGGTGATGTACAAGTCATGAGACATGGATAGGAGAATTGTGCATTAGTGAGGAGGTGTTCAAATTCCCAGTAGGTAAGATTTGAGACAATGACAGTACATAACAGACAAATCAACAGTGGTTGAGTGAAGAGGGCACATTCTCTGCTGTCACAACACTGGCATGGTCTTACGCACAGAACTAAGGCAATACTGTACATGTGGCACAGACTGGTGCTACCGGATGGTTTTCCTTGTGAATGTTGTTCCTTCCACATCTTCATCTTCTGATATGTGTGGTCCTCCTGTGCCATGGGTGGTACTGTTCTTGAGAGGGCCACACACACATCAGGGGATAGAGATGTGGAGTCAAAGGTCCCATCAGCTTCCATTTGTGGGAACACATAAGGCATCACTGCAGCAAGGAGGATCTGCTGATTTCTCAACACTGCAGCAACACCTTTGTAGTAGCTAGCCATGTTTTCCCTAAGGGAGGTCACGTTCTGCTGTAGGGACTCCAGGGAATTCTGTACAGCCCACAGCCTGCTGTCTATCATGCTGCTGCCACTTTGGGAGGGCAACTGTTGAAGTCTCTGCCTTATGGCAGCAGCTATGTCAGCTAAGAATTGCTGGAATCCACATAGCGGGGAGTGGGTGCCTCTGTTGGCAGCTGAGTTGTCCTTAATTAGACTGAGGCACCTCTACATTTGATCTAGGTTGCCTGCCATGGTTTCTATCCCCACCTGCACCTGCTGTGCCCACCCACACCAGCTGTGCCACTGGACTCCTACCACTGTTCCATGGAATGTGATGGGTCCTAGGAGTCCAGGGCTCTGTCAGTACTGGCTGGTGCTGTGTGTTGGTAGCTGGATGGTTCATGTGGAGACCCTGCAATGCTGTGTGTCCTCCTTGTGACTGGAGGTGGTTTCTGGAGAGAAACTAGGACATCCGGGAGAGTCTCTTCAGTGATGGTCGGCAGCTAGTCATCCATGTCATCTGTAAAATCCAGGACAGGCAGATCAGCAGGAGGTAAGGCATCATCCTCTGTAATGAGATAGTGATATGTCAACCTTTGATTGTGGTAGCTGTTGACATGGCACATCATTTACTTGCTATTGGAGGCTCAGTGACGTGTTACAGACCCCAGTTTGGAGTTGTATATTATGTGCAGCATTGTGCATCACACATGGGGCAAGCTCACAAGGTATTTTGGGGCATATTTAAGAGCCCCTAGTGCCACCAGTGCATAACTTTTCATGAAACGTTTTGTGGCTTAACGCCACCTTGTAAATACAGCCTCTTTACATGCAGCACTTTGCGTGGGAGGGTCGTGCTATGGGTGTTGCTGCAGGTGTGCCATAGGAACACCTATCGCATTTTGGCGCTGCCTCAGATTTATGAGTTTTCATAAACCTGAGGCTGCACCAAAATTTAACACCACCCTAGGGGTGGCATTAGCATGGCCCAACAAGGAGCAATGCATTCATTTCTCCTCGTTTTTTGATTTTTTTAACAAATCACCATTTAAGATTGTTTTTGTGCAGGAAGATGTTCCTTTTTTCCCAAATACAATCTCTCCCCCAGTGCAGCCATCCTTGCACTATGGTGCAAGGGTTGCTGCTTTGGTGAAATTTAGCACAGGGAGAAACACAGGACTGCTCCATATTCTAGTAAATATGGCACATTCCTGCATTTTTAAAATGATGGTGTGCAATGCTGCCAAACTTGTAGAAGTGCTGTGCATCATCATTTTTATTGCATCTGGTCCATTGTGCTTTGATCCACACCACCTACTTCCTTGCAAGCTCCTTGTACCTGCCACTGACACCACTGTGGCATGTAATTTGCCTTCCTATTCACCATAGTGGACATTGCCAAAGTAGTGCAATGTGTGCTGTCAAGCTTTTGGTGATTTAATGCATTGGCACCAGGAATGATGGCACCAGTGCAGCATAGCAGAGGTAGCTCCATTGCATGCAATGCTTGTGTTACATTCTCATCTGCCTGTGGCAGGCCCAACACATGTGCTAAGTGGAAATACAGTGCACCCAATATGGATTGTCTGTTCTGTTAGTTTGGTCCTCCCTAAATTTGGGGCATTTCCTTGAACACAACAGATCTGCAACAGGCATATGTTGGTGTAAGGATGTATAACGTGGATTAATGCATGCATTTTGAGACCTTGTTGATGTGGCACAATGGGAATGTGCAGCTTGGACCCACATAGACAACTATTTGTATGATGATAGAGTAGCATTACGGGCTAGTGACATTGTGCTGGTAGTGCAACTTTGAGTCCACTTGTTCCAATTACTACACATGTTGATTCTACAATCAAGCAGTACACCAAACATTCACACAACACACTCTATCTTGCCAGGTGGTGAGATTGCAGCTACTTGTACAGCTGAACAAATGATGTTCACAGATGTGTCCCATGTGTTGGTGCAAGGAGTTGTGTGAGAGTTGTTGTTGGTCCACCCTGTGTGGTTTGCATTCCACAGGTTGCACACTTAAGGCCTGATTTTTTTGTCAAGTAGCATTGCTCAGTGCAGCAGCAATATGTGTTGCAAAGTGCAGCAGCAGTATTGAAACACAGGGATGCACCATGTTTACTGGAATACGGCACACCCCTGCGATTACCCCTACGCCTGTGCAGATTTTTTCTCCCTGCACCGGCATTGTTGCAGCATAATGAAGGGATGTCTGCATTGAGGGGATTGATTGTTTATGTGCAGAGAGGTGTCCGATTCTGTACATGTCCAAGCTATTATGGCAAAGTAGCATTTCAATGTGTGCTGCAGGATGCAGCACACTTGAGAAGGGCAATGACACAAGGAGGAAGGAAGGAATTCTGCCTTGTTATGCCATCCTGGCACCATCCCAGGGGTGGTATTGACTGCAGTCCCCGTCTGTGATGTACATGCTGTGTTGGATCAGGGGCAATGAGAATATGCAATTGGTGTTGTTATGGCACAGCAACACTAATTGCACGCCCCTTTCAGGCAATGTGCTGTATATTTACATGGTGGTGTCATGCCATATTGAGCGGCTTATGTATACTTTGTGTATTTGTTGATGTGCATTGTGCAACCAGAGCTTCACTCCAAGTATGGCTTTGGTGGTGATGCAGCATTTTGATTTAGGGCCTATGTGTCCCGATGCAACCCTTTAGCAAGCATTGAGTGTGTCCTAGGTGCCTCTCCCTTCTGCCATCTGTGAGATTTCAGATAGTTTCCCCCGCAATTTACCCTGCATTTGTGGTAGTTCTTGGTAGTCTGCACTGTCCTGTCCTGCAATTCCAGTGACCAGTTCCTCAGGGATGAATGCTGCAACCATCTCCTCCAGCTCATCCTGGCCCTCCTGTGGTGCAGAACTTCCACTTCCAGTCTTCAGTGCTGCCATTTGGTTCCTGGCCAGTTTCTCCTTAGTCCTGCGCTTGCAATCATGCCAACGCTTCTAGCAATCTTTGTCTACTATAACCTGCCATATGGCCTCTCTCCTACCTATTGGCAATTTGGATGTGACGAAGAGCTGATGTTGGTGCTCTGTCACCTCTATGACCAGGATGTCATGCTCCTCCTCACTAAAGCAACACTTCTGCTTCCTCTTCTCCTTCTCCTGGGACCTATCTGGATCCTGCTTGCTGGTACTTGGGTGATTGGGGTCTCCCTGATGTCTCTCCTGGCCTGCATTCTCCATCTTGTCTTCCCAAATGTTTATTTCTTACTTGTGATTTTTTTTACGCTGATGCAGTTAAGTGTGGCGCTAACCTGTTTTGTGTCAAAAAAATACATGCCGCAAAATGATCTAATGCGACTTTTCCAACATTAGCATAATTGTTTCTTACGCTATGTTGCAATGGTTAGCCTCATTTTTTTTTTACTCTAACCATTCCTTAGCATCTTTGGGTGCCATTTTCTAAATATGGTGCACTGATGGAACTAGGGAATGACAGTAGCTTGTGTTAAAATGTTTGATACACAACTGCACTAGCACAGTTGTGCATCATTTTTCATAAATCTGCCCCTTGGTTTCCAAACATCACATTGCCATCTTGGTTGGAACGCACCAAGCTAGGTAACAGTTATTTTGTCCTACTGGATTAGTTATACACAAAGTCATACATGACTCACATTTCCTTTCAGAGCTCATGTAATTTAGACTGAGGATTACCTACCAAACAAAACTGCTTGTGCGCAGATCAAGGTTGTAGCCGGGGGTGGGAGATCAGAAGGATCCGAACATTTTCCATTTATGCCTGCCCCCCTTAAAAACTGGCCTCAGATTTGTACATTTATTTATCCTACCCTTCCTTTACAAATAATAGTATACTGCTGCAGCACTTTGTCCTGGATGAGGGTTATCTTAACTAGGGCCAAGCAGGAGGACATAATATAATTCACACACCTTAAGGGAAAGGTAAGTGCAAAGTAAATCCAACTATAGGAAATGCATTATTTTGGCAAGAAAGTGCAGTTAACTGATGCAATCTTTGTGTGTCAAATTGAGGGTCAATGATTTGAATGGTGCTTGGTGCACTGGAGAATAGTGGCATGTATACTTACAGTGTTCACGCATCCCTATCTGTGAGAGAAATCACTGTGGATATGTAAGTCAATAATCAAAACAATAACACACAGAATGAGATATAATGCAGCCATTTAAACAAAATTTTAAACATAGAATTGGGCAGCCTGCACATAGTAATATAGGGCTGCAAAAATATCAATTGATGAGGGGGCGTGACTGAAGCAGCCAAGATGGTGGGTGCATCTTAGAGACGCTTCCTAAACCTCCTTCACCATCCATCCTCATCTGGCGCCCTGTCCCCCTATTACCCTGTCACAGCCTGATTCGTGGTCCCCCAGCAACACCCGCTTGCCATCCTCAATACCATGTCTGCCTGAGGGTAGAGACAGAGGCATTCCTGGACTGTGGCAGTAACAAAATGGTACCCGCTCATGGGCAAGGAGAAGAGCTGGCACGCCACAGTGATTATCAAGGCTGGCCTGTTGAGGGCCCATTGGCCCCCATGTGGCTTGTAGATGAGGGGGCTCAGGAGGGACCTTTGGGCCCCGAGATGCTCCCAGTGGGGCTCCAGCACCATGTTGGGCCAGCCTTTTGCGTGGCAAGCTAGGAGCAGCCATTGCCTGGGGCCTGCATACTGCTCTCAAGGAAGTGGTTTGAGCTCTCCCTTTATTGCTCCCTCCTTTCTCACCCCCCTTTACCTTCCCCCAGACAATAAATGGTTAGGCTGAGGGCCCTGGGGCTGTATGGTGATGACTATCGGATGGTGAAGGCCCGCTTGTTGTGGGCGTGGCCTCCTTCCAAGACCAACTTTACTACTTTAGTGCCCTGTGTCCTATTACTGTGATCCTAAATGCCCTACACATGGACCTCCTGATTTCATTTCTGGTACCTATTAACTATTGGCTCACGCATGCTAGGAGAGCTGCAGCACTGATGCCTTGTGGCAACTTCTTGTAGCAGAGACACAAACATTGAGACTCCCCCAGCTGCTTGTGCTATCTCTTCTGGAGCTGTAAGATAAGCAGACTGGGGGACATACTTCGGCTGTCCCCTTCTTGGGACCATCTGAGGCTTTCTGGTTTGGTTACGGCTGTCTTTGTGGATGTCCTGCAGGGGTGACACCACTCTGGTGGTCTTGGCAGCTGGACTTCAGCACAAATCCTCTCCCCTTAGTGGCTGCCCTACACCTCAGCTGCTCATGCTGCCCCTGTGGGTCCTCCGGGAAAGTAGATGGAGAAGCTGGGAATATTGGCCTTCTCCTCCAAAACTATGCACTGGCTGTTTGCCTGGAAGTAAGCCCACCCACTGAAACCCCCTTGATCAATCACTTTCGCCTACATCCCCTCCCTGCTCTTGCAGCAGAAAGGGTCCCAATGTGCTTTCCATATAGCAACTATGGGTAAGGACAGGGCTCCTGTAGTGATAACACAATCAAAGACTGATAGATATATGACCTGTTCAACTGACACCATCAAACAATAAGTGACTGACAGTCAAGGCCCACCCTGCTGTCCCAGAAATGACCCAAATCCTGTAGGATACCTAGACTTCCTGAAATGGCCTCAAAACCAAGATCCGTGAAGTTGGGTCTGATGGTGTGCTTCTTCCTCAAGGCCTCCTTAACGTGGCTGGGAAGGTCACTGAAGTAGAGGTCCAGGTGTTCACCCTTGAGTTCAATCCATCAGACTTGAAAGCTAAAGTTAACAAACTACTATCCACTGTTTGCATCCTTGAGAGACGAACAGATGTGAAAATCACCCCTGATGAAGTCATTTATGACTGGTGGGCTTCCCTGAGGGAGATGAGCCTCCCCCTCCAGAAACTTTCATTGAAACTCAGCTAAATCCTGGATCCTAAAAGAAAGTCCATCGTCCTGGTTTGTGATGTTGCATACACACTGATCCTTGGGAGAGAGGCCCTTTCTTGCAGCACCACTACGATCTATCATTGTTAAAGTGCTGAACCTTTGAGACCGCAATGTCTTTTTTGAGCAGGCTTGTGCTCAGGGCAAACTCCTCTTCCAGTCCACTCATATCATGATCTTCAAAGGCAACACTAAACATACCCACCAACAACGCCAATGATTTGATGTCATGAAGCAGAAGCTCAGGGCAATGTCCCTTCAATTAATGTTTCTCTTCCTGGCACAACTGAAGTTTATAATTGGACCCTACATCCACTTTTTTTGACACCCCAGGGGAAGCATGGGAGTGGGTGACAGAGCAGAGATCACTCCAATGCAATGACTCCCTGGATCAGGCTGCAGAGATGAGTCTTGAGTCACTGATCCCAGCTTCTGCCCCCTACCAGACTCATCAGCAACCTAAATATCGGGGTGGATGGGGAAGATGCAGGCACTCCGCCAGAACCTCAGACTTGGAGGTGGGTCACTCCCAGATTGTTGCCACATTGCTTCCTGCTCTCACTGCGCCGAGTGGAACCTCAGAATCCATTGAAACAGATGCTTCTCATGAAGGTGAATCTATTGTGGGTCCTGTGAAGTCTTTCACACTGTTCCTTTCTACTAATTGGCCCTGAGCCCATGGTTTATTTTACATACACTCAGTTCATTCCTACACAGGTGGAGGTCCACCTTGAATACCCCGTTAGGTGTTATACTTACCTAGTTAAAGGAAGTTGGGCAATAGATGCTTCTGGGGAGGAAGTGTGGGGTGGGGTTTGGTATTTGGGGGGATTCTTGGGGTTTTATTTTGTCTGTTTTATATAATTTCTTATGATAGCTCCGAAATACACCTCACGCTGTCATGCACAATCGGAGTGCCCCCTATCCACTACTACTTGAGTCCCCATGCCCACCTTATGGCTGAATTTAGTCTCCTCTCCTAGAAGGTGAAAAGTCTCCTGGATTATATCAAATGCACTGCAGTCCTCTAATTTTCTCGAGTGCCACCAACTGAGTGTTGTGTTCTTGCAGGAAACCTACCTGCTTTGCACTCAGTGTCCTTTTCTTCACAGATTTAGCTATGATTGTGTCTACTACTTAGGTGTTGGTAGGGGGTACAGAAGAGCAGCGATACTGCTCCACAAATGCCTCCCCATGGCGGTCACCCCAATCATCCACTACACTCAGGGCCAACAAGTATGTGTGACTGGGACCATGGAAGGCAATCCCAGCAGCATTCTTATGGCCAAATTTGCAGGGCCCTTTAGCCACACTTGTGTCATTTTTTATGCTCACCTGGAGTTAAGGAGACAATGTCCCTGTGCCAAATTTACAAAGTGGCTCAATGCCAGTTGAGCAACTTTGTAACCTCTTCACCACATTATATCTTGGCCAGGTATAATGTATTCCATGAAGGGAGGATGCAAAACATGGCTCAGTGAAATCTACAAGATTTCACTGTAGCATTTTATTTTATTTTTTAACACCTGCTCAGGGCAGGAATTAAATTAATGGGCCCTTAGTAACCTATGGACCTCTGTAGTGTTTTGCTGCACTAGTGCCATAATTTATGGCGCTAATCCAGCAAAGCTCCACAATAGCCTCATAAATGATGAGGCTATTGTGGAAACGAGTGCCATGGTGCACTGTATTATAAATACGATGCAACCATGGTGTTGTTAGATGGGCAGGGAAGGTGCAAGAAAAGTGGTGTATCGGAACCTATGTGCTACTTTCTTGAGGATCTGGCTTTTGGTGTTTACATCCCCTCATTTACTCAGACAGACCTTCAAGAACCTTACAGAGGTTATCACTGCACTACCATATGGAGAGCTAACATTGGGGGAGATTTTAATGCAGCTCCAAACCCAGATATGGATGTCAGTGGCCCCCCTTCCTGTAATCGCAATAAGTTATTCCGGTCCTTTGTCTCTTGGATGGACTCTGTGGGCTTTTGCAATATTTGGTGAGCATGGTGTCCACAGAATTGGTCTTATTCTCTTAAAAACATGTTGCAAATCGACCACCTACTCCTTCTAGCTTTAGATGTACTCTCCACATTGACTGCAAACATATTTTCCAGGGTATTTCACACCACTCCCCCCTACTGCTCTGACACGGAGTACCCACTCAATGTTGAAGACCCATGTGACACCACAATGCCTGATTCATCACAGATGACATCTTTCTTAACCACCTATCAAACGAGCTACAATCCTATTTCAACTCTAATAACAGTACAGTTCAGAAAGTTAGTACTTTGTGGGTGGGAAGCAAGGCTACAGTCTTAGGGGTCACCAAAACTTACCTCAAACATGCAGATAGAGACACATAACAGACCTTGGATTCCACATGCTTCATCTGGAAATGGCGGTTGCATCCAACGTGACTGAATTCCTGATCCGCCCACTGGAACTCGACTGAGCTTACCTGCATCATTTCAGGAGACACAACAAACCCCCATTTGGAGCAGACACTTGCTGGAACAAACAGCAAGCTTGGAGGGATTTCGGCCCTGGGACTGGATTGGGATTACTCTGTTGGGGGATGTATGGCAGGGTTCTCACATACGTACCTTTGCTGGCCCACAGACCCAGGAAAATATTTACTAGAAAGTGGTGCATCACTAGTGATGTGCCACATTTCTTGCGGCCCACTTGTTTCCCCTAACGCCACCATGGTAGCACCATGTTCACATTACAGTGCATCATGGTGCATGTTAGGGTCAATAGCGTAATTTTTGGGACTGTATTGTAATGCTATACTGGATTAGCGTAAAATAAATTATGCTAATCCAGTATAGTGTTAAGAGGCCCATTGAAATCAATGGGAGCCTCATTTTAACAACTTCTTCAAGCAGGCGTTAAAAATGATGCTACAAATGGCACAATGGAATCTCGTAGCTTCCATTGCGCCATTTTTAGCGACTCACTAATGAGAGAACGCCCCCTTTGCAGACATTATGCATATATTATGCATGATGTGGTGTAAAGGGTTATGACACAATGGTAGGGGACCCGTTAGCATCACATTTGTGGCAACAATGTTGCTGCAAATGTGGCGCTAAGGGGAGCAAGGGCCGAGCAAATCTGGCCCCAGTTTGCACTCTCCCTGACCCAGTTTCATTGATACTTGCAATTACAGCATGCGCTTTGATACTATCAAACTAACTTGACTGACTTGCCAGGATTTAGCCCCCTGGAAGCTAGACTACTGACAGGCAGCTTGGGCTGAGCGTAGATCTCCCAGCTTTACTGAACCTTGATTTGCAATTCTCTGATGGGGTTGGATTAACTCAGGTAGGGTGCAGAAAATGTCAAACAGAACCATAAATAATTCCATGGGTATATTAAATAGTTATTTTTAAGCCATTGATACTGCTTACGTATTTTCGAAACATTGTCAATCATAATAGAGGATGAGTCTGAAGAAAAATCATCAATGTCTACAAAATAGCCAGAGGCAGTCTCTGCAAATGCTGGAGCCGGTGCATTACTCGTAGATTGGTCCACTTCACGTGGAGGCTCATAGTAGACCGCATCATCAGTCTGTGTAGTGTTAGTGTAAAAAAACAGCCAAATCTTGGACAGGTGTTGTCATTGAAGTGGTAACTGGAACTAGCAAGAGTTAATTTTCTGCCCTCCCAATGGTCGAGGAGGTATCTGTGACTGCATTGTGCATTGTTGTATAGTCCGTAGTAGTGTTGTTCATTCTACTGTGTAGAGGTATGTCCTGTTGGGTAGTGAGAGGGGATCGGAAACTACCCAAGGGACCTCTTGGTCTTGGTCTACTGTGAAGGATCGGCCACATGGTGAACTTTGACGTCATCAATGGAAATGAATCTGTTTGTTCTGGAACCAGGCAGTGGTGGTAAGATGACAGTTCTGGTACCTTGAATTCCCAAGACCGGGAAAGGTGATCTGTATGATGGACCGAATTCCTTCTTAACAGCGATCTTCTCACAAACCAGATCCCCAACTTTATGAATTCAGCCAGTCGAAGTTTTTGCTAACTCCCTTATTCCTAAGGTGGCAGCACTGGTAGATGATTTATCAACACAAAATTGCTGAAGTTCCTGTAAGACAGTGAGATGTTCATTTATGTCAAAGAAGAACCTCATAAGGAGTGCGTCCCCCTAAGGACCATCTTGGCAGATTATTCAGTGTTCTTTGGACCCGTATAGGTGGTGAAGCCAACTGCGGCCTGAACCTAATACTCAAGCTGTTAAGGACTGCTTTAGATCACGGTTCTGCCTCTCCATGATCGGGATGGTATGGTGAGGTGGGTAATGGAGTTCACCACCCATAGTCCCCAGGGTATCCCTGAATGGCTTAGAGGCAAATGCAGGGTCCTGGTCCAAATGGAATGCTGCATCCGCATATTTACTGATAAAGATCAGCAAGTCTTTTATAACAGTTCTAGCGTCAGCTGACCGCTGCGGCCATACCCACAGGAATCTAGAACAAGTATCTACAGCAACTAAAATGTATAGGTTGGAGTGGACCGCAGTGGTCCAGGTACACACATTGTAGTGGCCTGCTGGACATTAAGAGGGATGTCTGTGGTAGGCATTTGATGTTGGAGCCTTTTATTTGTTGGCAAATGTCACAACAAAGGACATACTTTTTTGTCCGTCTGCATAGACCAGGCCACCAGAAGCGTTTCTGTAAGAGTGCTATTGTGGCTGAAATACCAGCATGTGCAGAAGCGACACCCTCATGCGCTGCTTTTACTAGATCTAATCTCTGGTGTTCGTTGGGGATCACTCGATCTCCAACCCCAGGAATTGTTGCGTAGGCAGCATTCTGTGCACTGATATGATAAGAATAATTTGTAGGGTATCCTTTCGGGAGGGGCTTGCCTTCAGCCGAAGATTTCATGGCAGTCAGTATTTCATTATCCAATCTGGTCTGTGAACGAGTCACTGCAGCCACAGAAGCTGTAGCTACTGCAGATTTGGCTGCTTCATCAGCCAAAGTTTGCCAACAACGTGTACTCCTACACATTGATGGCCAAATGTATGTACTACATGGATACATGGTAGCTGATCCTTAAGATCAGCCACCCTCCCCCACAATGTTTTGTGTTTTATTGTGTTCCCTTTGGAATCTCGAAACCTGTTCAGCTTCCAATGATTAAGATAATGTCTGGATGCAGTAGTACGAGTCGCAGACTACTAAAGTCAGGCGTCCTGGCTCTGTGTGTTCTAGTGCAAATATAAGAGCTTTAAGTTCAGCCAACTGAGCTGTGCAGTCCCCTAGGGTCTGCGTGTAGGTGTTGTGAGGGTGGAAAACTCCATCCTCCATCACACCGCTCACGGCTGCGCAAGTGGCTGAGTATTGATGTTTGGTCCCTACAGCTGGTTGTGCTGAACCATCAGTGTAGATGACAGTATGGTATCTGTGTAGTGGCAAGATATTTAGAGGTGCGGGGTACACCTGTTCATACTGGAGAAACTCTTGTATCTGAATTTTTGGATCAAAGATATAATCAACATCAGTGGAGGTCAGAGACGTTGCCCACAGAATCAAACATGGATATAATGCTTTAGCATTGGGAAAGCTTGCTTTGGTGACAGCCTTTAAGGCCAGCACCGGGGTAATGACAATAATGTGTTTCCCTTGGGCAAGTGGCCTCTCCTTTATGGCAGCCATTTGAACTGCAGTCAGAATCTTTTCTGTAGGTGCAAAACGTTGTTCTGCATTTGAGTATAAATGTGATTTATATGCTATGGGTACCGTGTCATCTTCATTGAAGGTGACATAAGTAAATCCAATGGCACCAGCAATTATTTTGATGACCAAATTCATTTTATTGTCATGTGTGTGCAAGTGTTTAGCTTCTAGCATGTCCTGTTGCAATTCCCTAAGGATGCATGTGTGTTCAACTGTCCAGTGTCTGCTTGAAAAGTTTGGCTGTATCAAGTCATAAAGTGGCTTGATGCGCTGTGCATAGTCTGGAATATATGTTCTGCCAAAGTTGAAGAAACCTAGTAATGACTAGTAATGACTGTAGTCTCTTGAGAGTGGTAGGAGGGTGCAATTGTGCACATTTCTCTAGAAAGTGTAGGGCTAGGCTCTTCCCCTCATTCGATAGCTCGTATCCCAGGAATAATACACTGAGAAAGGCAATCTTTTCTCAAAGTTGAATTTGTAACTGAGGTCTGCAAATCCCAAAATGATCCGATCGACCCTTACAAGATGAATGTTGGGGTCGTCGTCCGTGAGAAATATGTCACCCACGTAGGATAACGCATTGGGATCAATATCATGTAATATTGATGTTACACGGGCTGAGAATAGCCCTGGGCTGTTCTTATATCCTTGGGGTAAATGAAAAAAAGTGATTTTGTGAGCCAAATAAGAATCCACTCAGGTCCCGACTTTCATGTGCTAAGTTCTGGCAGAAAAACACATTGGAAATATCTAACGTTGTTTTATATTTTTTACGCACTATATTGTTTATCAGTGCCGTGCTATGTGAGTTTTGTATAGCATATGTACGTGTATGACTATTTAAATATCTGTAATCTATGACTATTCTGGAATAACGGGTTATTCATTACAGGGCTCAATTATTCCCTGGTACTCGAGTTGAGTGAAGATCTCCCTCACCGGAGCTTTTGCTTCATGTTTAACAGGATATTGAGGCTGAGGTTGGGGTGTAGACCTAATAGGAATTACATGACAAGGAGAGTCCTTGTCCCAAGCTACATGACTGCGGTGTAACGCAGGTGCCTGCGCCAAAGCCCATTCAATAGCATGGGCTTCTTTTTCTGCTTCTGGAACAAGATTAGAGAAAGAACGCAAAATGACATCTTCCCACATGTGGGAGCTTACGGACATGCTCAGGTGGCCAGTCTCTTTCGGCCAGTAGGATATCACTAGTAAGTTCATCCCAGAATCTCACACCAATGGTGCGCTCCACGTCTCCCTCTATTTGAATTTTTAAATCATAAAACCTGTCGGGTGGGAGAACGTGGCCGTCCGCAGTTTCAACTGCAATAAAATCGCTAGTTGCTGTCGCATCCAGATGATCTTTCAGACTCTGGTGACATATCGTGACCTCTGCTGCACTGTCTAACAGGGTCACTGCCCACGTCTTGTTCCTCAACAATGTTCTCAAGTGTACTGGCATTTTTAGCTGACAGTGCTGCCACCTTTTTCTTTTTAAACTGTGGCTTCCGCTGAGGAGTCTTTTCTCATTTTTTGACTGTAGACTGTGTTAAGTCTTTCTTTTGTTTCACATATTCAGGACGTCGATCAGGACGGCGCCCTCTCTCTCTACATCTACCCGGTGCGCCCTGAAAGGAACAAGAGGGACGTGAATCAGAATATCTATCAGGAGTTTTTATATTTTCCCTATTTCTGAAGTTGTATATCCTTTCGGGGTTCTCCGGGTGTGGAGAATCAGCTCTCTTATTTCGTCTATCCTTAAATTCTTTTTGTTTTTCCCAGTGCTTTTTAGGGACCTCTTGTGCCTGCTTCGTAACTTCCTTAAGGGTGGTACTTTGTAATTCCAAGTTCTTTGGTTTGTGTCGGGGTACCATGTGTGGTAGTATATTAGCAGCGAAGACTGTACCCCATGCAGCACAGTCATCCACTGAGGGAACCATCTCGAAGGGCAAGCACATTGTGAGAAGTCTATGTTTTTACTGTGGTCCCGTATGGGGAAACACAGCTTCCAGCTAGTTTGTTTTCTGGGCTATCTAGAACGGTATTTTCTCTCGTTCTGTGGGTATTTTACCCATAATAGTATGCACTGTTGTTGGATTAATCCCAGTAGCCAATTCGTATCCACCAGGTGCTGGTGGAGCTGGACGATCTGGTGTTGTGTTCAAAGTTCAAATTACGAACTGGACTAGTCTTCTATAAAGTGTCACTAACTCATTATATACATTTCGCAGATCTGCTATTGGCATGTTTGGTATGCCTGGGTGAGGTGTGTATGTGGCAAATCAATACTTAAAGGACCTAGTCTCACTCTTTGTATTACATGTGGTAGGGCACCTTCAAACCAGTTCTGATGCTCTTGATATGTTTGCGCTATTTCATGATACTGGTATGCTTGGTACCGTTGAGGTACGTTTGCAATTTTGTATGTGTGGAATGTATGTGTTGTTTGGTCCACCTCAGGAAAGGTGACGCGACGTTTGATATGCTTCATTAGCTTCTATTATAAGAGTAACATCCCCACCTTCTGGTGTAAGGCCATGCGCTAGTAGGTGTTGTGTTAATGCTTGCTAGCATTCTCGGAATTTCCATGGCGTTAGCCATATTTGTAAAAATTGGTCAGAGAAAGGGAACACCAAATGGGGAGTATTGTCCTTTTATGAGTTCAAGCTCAAACAACCTACAGCCTAATCAGGTGTTACCTTTTCAGCTGAGAAGGATCTTCCCCAACACCACGGACGTCTCCGTTTAATGGTACTTAGGGTAGCTGTCGTCTGTGAGACAGTGATAGTCAGGGTATCCATAAATTAGTGCCTAAACACCATCTTTGGTGGTGCCATATCGTAGTTTGGACTCTTGCTCTAGGCAAGACTGCTGGTTTAAGGATGACAGTACTTATGTTTGCAGGCTACTATCTATCCGACAACAAGTCACAGCTTTCGTCCCAACCCTTCTGGCTCACAAGCAGCACCTCACCAAAAACCCAAATAGTAAAAGGTGATTTGTGGCAGCCTTCACGCATGGACTCGAGAGTATGCCATCTCAGGTAGTGTCGTGGTTAAACGGAGATTACCCCTGTCTCACAGATATATCATGTCTCATCCAAACAAGGGAAATGACGAAGATGCAGTAAAGTTTCAATAGTTTTGATTTAACACAACTGCAATCTTCGATAAGTTGAATGGGCTGCAATGATTAGAATAATGAACAGTGAAAGAAACAGAATTGTAAAGACAAGAGTCATTATTACAAAGATCCCCACCATCTTGCAATAACATGAAAAGACATAAAGGCCCTCATTACAACCCTGGCGATCAGTGTTAAAGCGGCAGTAATACCACAAACAGGCCGGCAGAAAAAATGGGATTACGACCGTGACGGAAACCGCCAACATAGATAGCCACATTAACACTCCGACCGCCACGGCGGTAGAAACAAACAGTGCGGGGGACACCGCCAACAGACAGGCAGGAGGCAAAGTACTGCCCACTGTATTACAAGAGGCCTATCCGCCACCTTTTCCGGGTCAGAACCAACGACATCAAAAGCACGGCAGAAACAGTACACAGAAGGGGAAACACTCACCTCTTGACACCCAATGAGGAAGCAGGACGCCATGGAGCCTGAACTACACGTACTGCCCATGTTGGTTTACCTCCTCTTCTACCAGGAGTATGAATGGCGGCGGCGGCGACCACGTGAGTACTGCACCTACAACACAGGGGAGGGTGGAGGAAAGAGAGTGACACACACACGCAACAATTCCACCCTCCCCCTCACACACAACAACATACACACAAATACATGCAGCAACATTACATATACACCCCCCACCCTTTGGAAGAACGCAAGGACAAAAGGAAATGATTGTAACCATTGTAATCATGAAAAATCCATTAGTCAAAACTCCAAATTTAGTATATACAAATATGTACACCAAGTACACAAGTCCGGATAGTGTTCCAATCATTGTCTGTGGACCACTGGGCTCAAAATGCATGGGCGAGGCCCACACATGATACCTGACTGGAAACGGAGAGAACACTGCAGGGGCATCAGATCGAAAATATACAGGCACCTCAGGGGGAGGGGGAGAGCCTGATGAACGCACAACGCCATTGCTGCACGAGGGGGCTCCATGCCCATTGATGTATCCTGGGGAGTGCAGAGCCACTGTCTCTCAAGTCTTTCCAGTGGGTGGTTTTCCCACTGCTTCATCCTGGGGAGTCCAAAGCCACAGTCTCTCAAGTGTCACAAGTGGGTGGTTTGCCCACTGCTTTATCCTGGGGAGTGCAAAGCCACAGTCTCTCAAGTCTCTCCAGTGGTTGGTTTGCCCACTGCTTTATCCTGGGGATTGCAAAGCCACAGTCTCTCAAGTCTCACAAGTGGGTGGTTTGCCCACTGCTTTATCCTGGGGGGCGCAAAGCCACAGTCTCTCAAGTGGATAACAGTCTCCACTGGCTCTGGAGGGGGCCTTGTGCCCAGAGTGTTCATCTTGCCAAGGACTGAGGTAGTGGATGTATCTCTCCCCTGGTTCTGGAGGGGGCCTGGTGCCCAGAGTGCTTAATCCTGCCAAGGACTGAGGTAGTGGATGTATCTCTCCACTGGTCCTGGAGGGGCATGGTGCCCAGAGTGCTTCATCCTGCCAAGGACTGAGGAAGTGGATGTATTTCTCCACTGGTTCTGGAGGGGGCATGGTGCCCAGAGTGCTTCATCCTGCCAAGGACTTAGGTAGTGGATGTATTTCTCCAGTGGTTCAGGAGGGGGCATGGTGCTCATAGTGCTTCATCCTGCCAAGGAGTGAGGTAGTGGATGTATCTCTCCACTGGTTCTGGAAGGGGCCTGGTGCCCAGAGTGCTTCATCCTGCCAAGGACTGGGATAGTGGATGTATCTCTCCACTGGTTCTGGAGGGGGCATGGTGCCCAGAGTGCCTCATCTTGGCAAGGACTGAGGTAGTGAATGTATCTCTCTACTGGTTCTGGAGGGGGCATGGTGCCCAGAGTGCTTCATCCTGCCAAGGACTGAGGTAGTGGATGTATCTCTCCACTGGTTCTGGAGGGGGCATGGTGCCCAGAGTGCTCCACATGCAGTGTGGCCGGTACAGTTCCCTCACCTGGGTGTGCGTGCCATGAGATTTGTGAGGTTCAGGTGGCATGATACGCCATGGAGGCAGCGACATACCCCACACTGCTGCGGCTGCGTCTTCCACCTGCAGGTGTAAACAGTGATGGACGAAATGCCTAATGGAAGCTGCCCAGGGTCCAGGAACTCTCCTGCAGCCTCAGACGACTGACACCTAGGGATGGTAGACATGTCAGCGGTAGTGCCAGTGTCCGAGAATTCCGCGGGCCCGTGGCGGTGCTTGCGGCGGTGTCTGTTGCAGCAGTTCTTGCGGCGGCGCTTTTGGCGGTGCATGGGTCAGCACCTGCAGAGGGACAGAGCAGGACGTTTCCTGCAGCCTCGGACGGCTGCCCACTGGGAAAGCAGAGTGGGGAAGTGCCTGGGTAAATGGTTGACAGGCGGTAAGGGGTGTAGTACCACTGGCCCATTAGCTTATAGGCCACTTCCCGTAAGAAGAGGCTGTGGTACGTCTCAGGAATATCGCGCCCTAGGGTATCGCATTGTTTGGGTGTGATGTTGCCCACTGTTTCCTGGCTCCATAACGATTGATAGGGGTGAGCCAGTATATTCGAAGAGTGCAGTAAGGTGCGGTAGGTGTTAGAGGTGAGCTCCCTTCATCCCACTGTAGGTCTGGGCCAGTGTCTCAAATGGGGTGAAGGGCCCACAACCGGGGGTATATAGTCAGATGCACTGGCCAGTTGTGCAGCTGCAGGTTTTCCAGCCAGTTTCCCTCTGGGACATGGTTTGCCTCCCGACATTCCTCAAAGGTCATTAAGTGAGTGCCCTGGAAAAGGTCCTGCAGTGTCCTACAGTCTTTGTCAGTCCATGCCCAGAAGGGTTGAGGGGACAGTGCAGGTGGGAAAGCTGGGTTGGGAGAGATCAGGGTGTTCAGGGAAAGGAAGGTAGTCAGACCTTGCAAAATAGTCAGTTTATCCCATATGCCAAGAACCTTTTTAGTTGGTGTTGCCATATATTCACTACGGGGGAGGGCATGTTTGGGGAGCCAGGCCAAGTCCCACAATGGCTGACAAGCTGCTGCTCTGTCCATGTTGAAGCACTAGGATTCACTTTTACGGGCAGCTGAGGCAGGCATAAAGTGAAGGTGCGCTGCCTAATATTATTCCAGCAGATTTGGGCATGCCAGTCCACCCCTGTCTCTAGGCTGCATCAACAGTGCATTAAATATTTGAAGTTTCTTCCAGCTGCAGAATAATTGACTGTAGGTCCCACTGTATATCATCCTAGAGTATCAAGGTGGGGAGGGTTTGGATTAGATACAATACCCGGGGAAGGATATCCATCTTAAGAACAGTAACCCTACTCAGCCATGAGATATATAAATGTTTCCAGTGTCTTAGATCTTTGACAAGCGCACAGCGCAGGGGCAACCAGTTGGTCACTGACCAGGTATGCAATGTGGGCGTTAGGGTAAGGCCTAAGCATTTGCGTATGGGGGACTAAGTAAACGGTGCCAGTTGTTGAAACTACGGCACCTCAGTGGCTGGGATGGTGAGGTTTAAGATGCTGTATTTCACCATGTTGACTAAGAAACAGGAGACCATTTGAAAATCATGTAGGTAGGTCGCTGCTGCTGGAAGTGCAGTGTCAGGGTGGGTCAGAGTGAGTAGGAGATCATCTACAAAAAGATTGGCTTTATACATTTGGCCTTCAAAGGTTATTGCCACAATCTCCTGTGAGTGGCGTATTGTGATCATATGAGCCCCACCACCAAGACAAATAACAGGGGTGACAGAGGACAACCCTGTCTGGTTCTGCTGCTCATAGCAATGGGTTTAATGGAATGCCCGTTGACCTGTATCGTTGCCATAGGAGGCCATGATCTGACTTGTCATGCTGGGGCCCAGCCCTCTTTTCCGAAGAACCAAGTGGAGGAACGCCCAGTCGTCCCTGTCAAATGCCTTCTTGGCATCCAGGGACAGGAGGCACACTGGGATCAGATGTTTCTGAGCCTTCTTTACTAGATGTGCAACTCTGCACCCGTTATTAGTGACCTGGTGATGGCGTTGATCAGGAACAGAAGAAAGCACTCCAATTGAGAGGCGAGGATCTTAATAAATTTTTTTGTGTCAGTGATGAGGAGGGTAATGGGTCGATATAAGGAGCACAAGGTCGGGTCCTTACCTAGTTTAGGTATTAAGGAGGTTTCAGCCTCTGTCATGGTCAGGGTAAGGCCGGATGTGGCAGTAAAAGAGTTAAAGAGTTCTACCATGTGATCATCCAGCTCAGAAGGAAGACAGTATAGAAGAGGACCGATAGCCAATCTGGTTCGGGCAATTTACCCAATGGGAGGGAATTAAGAGCTAATCAGATTTCCTCTAGGGTAATCTTGCCATCAAGTTTCTCCCTGTCCCCAGGGTGAAGTGAGGCCCAGTGACAGTCAGCCAGATAGGAGTCAATGTGGGTTTCAAGAGGTGACGTTCTTGGTAATACATCAGGAAGACATGCCGTTTATCATGCTCTAAGATTGCCCAGTCACTGTTCGGTTTGTGGAGATTAGCTACATAGAGACGTGCCTGTGTGCCAACAATGTTCCCACATTGTTGCCCCCTTTGTAGTAGTGCTGTTGAAGGGCCACTAGTGACCTCTCAGCTGTGTTTGTTCTTTGCACCAGTAGTTGTCCCCGCTGGACAGCTAGTTGTTGCTTGCACTTGCGAGTGGGAGTCACTTTGTCCTGTTGCTCTAGAGTCGCTATGTTGGCAGTCAATCCATCCTCTACAAGTCTAGGGCACCTGTCTCAAGCAATGGCTATAGAAGAAATGACTCCTCGGATAGTGGCTTTGAACCCATCCCACAGCACAGGAAAGAATACTTTGCTCTCTGTGTTGTGGTCAAGATAATCAGAGATACCTCTGAGTATCTCTGCCACATCTTCTGGGTCGTGGAGGAGGTAGGGAGGTAAATGCCATCATGGCATCCCTGTTGTGAAAGGAAACACTTTGGGCCAGGAAAGAACGATGTGTACCAGATCTGAAATAGAGATGTCTGAGATTTCCAAAAGCTCTAAGATACGAAGGAGGGTGTGTGTGAGACAAAAATATAATCTATTTGTGAATATGTAGAATGGACGTGTGAGTAAAAAGAGTAGTCTTGAGAGTCGGGCTGCATGTTTCTCCAGGCATCCACCAGTCCCAGTGACATCATATCTGTTGTAGTGAATCCTACTTCATTTTAATGGGATAACAGGAGTTAGCTTAGCATTTGGCTTGCAGACTCATGCCCCCGTCACCTAGTGACGTTTAACCTACTTAGCTTGCTCTGTCTTAGCACATTTAATTATTTATTTCTTCTAAAATGGCTACCTTGTTTAGAGTTAGGCCACTTGTTATGAGTTACATTATCAGAGTCACCGCGCTACGGCGTCAAGAGCAAGCACCAAAGACAAACAAACAGTAGGTGTTCACACTTTTCCCTCGCTATACTTTTGAGGGATTGTTAATATTAATTGCCATCCCAAGCATGTCTGTTATCTATTGTTTGGGAACACACCTACGTCAGGGGTCCTTAAAAATCTGTATAAATATATCACACTTTAGACAGATAATCAGAGGGATTCCAACCAGAGGGCATTGCCACCATTGCTGATATCAATGCTGCAGTCGTCTTGACACTGACTCAGTCTTCGTGTCCCTACAAAGACTGAAATAGAGACCTCATTCCAAGGTAACGAGGGTTGGGGGCTCCTTTCATGGACATGGCATTGGCAGATTAGGTTTAACAAACCCAGCTCTCCTTTAGGTAGGAGGTTAGGCCTTTCACATTAGGGTATTAGGGCATACTACATCCAGTATGTCTTTTTTATGCATTGCAAGATGTTGTTTTTTTTTGTAATAATGACTCTCGTCTTCACAATTCTGTTACTTGCATTATTCATTATCCTAATCATTGCAGCCCATGCAACTTATCGCAAATAGCAGTTATGTTGAGTGAAAACTATTGAAACTTTACTGCATTTTTGTCATTGCCTGTGTTTGTATGAGACATGATACATCTGTGAGAAAGGGGTAATCTCCGTTTAACCACGATATTCCCTGATATATCTTACTCTCAAGTCCATGCATAAAGGCTGCCACAAATCACCTCTTACTATTGTGTTTCTGGTGAGGTGCTGCTAATGAGCCGGTAAGGTTGGGACAACAGTTGCGACTTGTTGTAGGAAAGACTTAGTCACCTACAAGCAAAAGTACTGTCAACCTTTAACCAGCAGCAAGAGTCCAAACTACGACACTGTCTTCAACTGTACAGACATTGCCCCTGTGCCCTGGTAGGCAGTGGTGTAGTGGTCCATTTTTGGTTCCCAGACTAGGTTGAAACCACCTCCAACTATTATGTCCCACTCAACCCCTTGTAGTTGGTCTTTGAGAATATGCCTAACATAGGTGTCTTGAGATGAGTTGGGTACATATAAATTTAGCATGGTAAGTCTTGTCTTCCTTTAAGAAAGTAAAGGACAAGATATTATCCCTCTTTGCCTCTGGTGACTTTCGTGATAGTGCTTTTTTACAGAGAATGCCCACCCCTGCTGTTTTAGTATCAGCTGAGGCACAATGACAAATTGGGTAACACGGGTGAGCCATCCAACACTGGTCTGACCCCCTCAGGTGTGTCTCCTGTAGGAAGACAACCTCTGGATCATGACGGAGGATGTAGCCCCAAATTTGTTTGTGTTTGCTCAGGTAATTGAGCCCATGGATGTTCAGGAAGAGAAGTTTGAGGTCATTAGGGAAAAACATCGTAAAGGAGGGGGATCCCTATGCTCAACGTCGCGTGCCCTTCTGGAATTTCGTGCAAGAGTTTTGTCATCAATGGGTGTGTAGGAGTGTGGGTATAGGGTCTACCTCCTAGAGCAAAAGAATATGCCAACGCAGCGCCTGACCTGAAGATAAAAACTAATAGACAGTAAACAACAATTGGGGACCCAGCGGGTCGATTCTGTGTGACCGGTTTCCAGAATGTCTGTGTCTTGTCTAAGGTGTCCCCCTCTCGCAAACTAGATCGCAGTGAGGGGTCATCACATATAGGAGGCAACAAGATTCAGAGATGTCTCTCTGGAATCTGCCCAGCTGCCACTAGTTGAGGCCAGGGGCAGCGGCCACAGTAGTTCAATGAGCTGTCAAAAGGGAGTATGAGGTGAGGACAGTGAGGACAGTTCCAGGCATTGCTAAAACAGGGATACACTCAAGTCCTGTCAGAACCCCTGTCATGGGGTGTATGCGGGCGATATAGTTGGGCCAATGACCGCAGACGAAGATAATTTATTTCTTTGTTTCTTGAGTCGCTGCATCTTTAGGGTTCTTGTCGGTGCACCTGTAGTGAGCAGTAGTCCAGACTGGTTTTGAGCAGGGTTTAGGCTTTGAGTCTTTGCTGCCAGTTTTCTGTTCTGTTGCAGGGGGCAGGGCCCAGTAGACTTAATGCCTCCTGGAGAGAACGCAGAGTATGCGTTTTACCTTCCCACATGAAGATGAGGGTGAACGGGTGCCCCCATTCATACCTAATGTCCATGCTCCGCAACTGGAATTGTTATGTAGGTTCTCATTATGCCAATGAGACTACTGGATTTGGGCGGCAGAATCCCTTGTACTGTGGAGGACTGAGTCTGAACCCACACCTGTCAACCTGAACCAGGTTTCGTTCAGGCTAACTAGCAGTGCCTCATCTGTACCCAGAAGGAGAGATGATTGGGCAACCAAGCGCTTGACACAAATAGCTCCTCAGGGAAATCGTGGTCACTCAGATCTCATCCGTTTCTCTCAATGACATTAGTCTCACATATGCAAGGACAATCGGAAGCAAAGTATAGTTCAATAAGGTTTTTTTAAAATAACTGCATCTTAGATAGTAAAGAATGTATTGCAATAACTAGGACGATGAAGCATGATGGGATTAAAATTGTGACAAGGAGAGCAAAACATAGAAATAACGCTACCATATTGTCACTAAGATCGTTAGGAATAGCTCCTACCTAGGCTATGTTAGAGCACAGGATGATAAACTCTAATTCTGCCCTACAGGTTCCCCTGGGAAGACATCATCCCTCATACCTGAGCTAGAGACCTGAGGTCTATAGAAGTAGCTGCAGCGAAGCACTCAGCAATCGGCATAAAATCACAGTCATCTGGTTGGAATCTCCCTCTAATGTACATGGGTCAAAGTCGTGTTTTTATAATAAACCAGCTGCTTTTGAAAGAAAGGATCCCCACGTAAGATTGTGTATGTTTCTGTGAACATTAGAGACAAAGCTTAACACTTTTTGCCGGCAACCTATCTTACTTCAGCCTTGAGAAAAGCACAGAGTGAAAGAAATGTCTTGTTTAAGAAGGCAGTGATGGCCTTGGCAATGAACAGCTAGATAGAGAAAATAAAACAAGACTGCAAATGTGGCTATTGTTAACATAATAAAACAAAGCTGATATAGCTTAAAGTGCACAGTGGCAGGCCTAGTTTGATAAAATAACATGCATGAAGCTATAACTAAAATGGCTACACAACAGACTGTGATAGGGGAATGATTCTGAAACAACTGCAGTGTGTGCCCTTGATAGACCAATTCAGTTTTTTGGTGTGCAAGGCGAAGGATGGTCTCTTTCTCTCTAAAGTAGTGTAGGCATGTGAGATTATCAGGAGGGGCAGCTCTGGAGCAGACCTGGGTACCAGCTATGTGGTAGGCATGGTCAAAGGTGGGCAAGGGTTCATCAGTGTCCCCCCGGACCAAGTGGAGGAGAGCCGCCACAAACGTCATAATGTCAGTGCCCTCTGCTTCCTGTGGAATACCTCGAATACGAATGTTGTTGCACCTATCATATTTGTGAGGTCTTCTTGCTTGACTTGGAGTTCTATATTCTGTTCCACAAGTGCAGCAACACACCGCCAGAGGGCCTCCTGGTCCTCTGCGCAAGTGTCCACAACGCTCTCCAGATCATCGACCAATTCTTCAATCTTGGTGACCTCCCTTTTGATGTCTTTGATGCAGGACTTAAGATCAGATATAAGGGAGCCAATTTCAGTGTGTATTTCCTGCAGAAATTGTGCCATGTAGTCCTGCGTTACAGGGACTGTGAGATGGGGCATGCTGGAGTCCTCAGGGGTGTGTTGTGGTTTGTCTGCCATGCCAGATTTATTCCAAAGGGAGGGCAGTAAGGGTTCCTTAGCAGGTGCTTTACGGGACATGGCAGGCAAGAAGTTGAAAGAGGTGCCCCTATGGTTGGGGTCACATGCCAGGTGTAAGTGAGCCCCTCCAACAGGCTCGCATGAAAATAACTGCTCGGTCTCTGAGCCTAGGTGTGGGGGTGGTCGCCCACAGGTTTGTGGGCAGTACTGTGGCCAAGGTTGCTTGCAGGGAGCAAGCACTGCAACATGCAGGACGAGGGCTTCCAAATGATCCAGTTGAGGAGTGAGTCAGCACAGCAGAGGTATGGAGGCTCAACATGGCGTACCAAGGTCCAGGAGGGCTTCATGTGAGCAGCAGCATACGCCAAGTGAGAACAATTTGCTCTTCAGCATAATGGGGTGTCCCCCAACTGCAGGAGATGATAAGGTAAGCATGGTGTAGGGCTCCCAGGTGCTTCAGATTCCCTTCCAGGAAGAGAAGAGTGCCCAGCGACCTCAAGGGAGACCACTAGAAGAGGTGATGGGCAGATGTTGTACCTCGACGGCCCAAAGGGCTACTGCCTTGCCAAAGGCAATTGTGGGGGAGACACTGTCACCTTGGGCTCAGGCAGTGGCTCCACATGTACTCAGGTTGGATGTTACGAGTATGGAGCGCCTAGATGTCCCAGACCCCCTCGATTCATGGGTGCAGCGTGACCTACATGCACGAGGATGTCCTATTGCTAAGAGTCCCAGAGGCCGAGATCTCCACCGTATTGAGTAAAGTCCAGGAAGAGGAGCAGGCACAGGAGAATGGCACTACTCTGAGGGAGGCAAGCGGTTGGGCCCGACCACATCCTTCATAGGGTCCAGGATAGACAACAGTGGTGATGAACCCAGGGGGTGGCACAGATGCAATGTCTCCCCCAAGCCCTGGTCATCCACAGTGGCTCCCTCATAATGTGGACACACTGACTGCAGCGGTGGTGAGAAACCAGGTGTAATGAGTAGGGACGGTTTTGAGCGCGAGCCCTGTGGAGTGTCTCAAGCACTGGGGGTGTAGGTGAACATGCCTTGCCACAGCCTCCACAGGCCTTGAGGTAACAAGCAGGTGGAACCCTCAATGTCCAGCAGGG
Source organism: Pleurodeles waltl (assembly GCF_031143425.1). Taxonomy (NCBI): domain Eukaryota; kingdom Metazoa; phylum Chordata; class Amphibia; order Caudata; family Salamandridae; genus Pleurodeles; species Pleurodeles waltl. The sequence continues at coordinate 647,020,442 of NC_090438.1, read as the reverse complement.
AGGTGGTGGATTAAAGCACCCTCAAAGTGTCAAAACCCACGCTATCAGACAGGCCTCCCAGACTCCCAGAAGGTATCTGATTCCTTACCGCCACTTTGATCATGGAGCATCAGGGCCCCCAGCATCCAGTAATCCCACCTCTTGAGGCTGGGGGAGCTGCTGAAGCCCGGGGGCTGCAGGCGCAAAGGAGGTGTAGGGTGCTGCAGGCCACAAGGGCCTACACGATGGCAGAGCCATCCTCCTTGGTGTCGGCTGCCTCATCAGCTTTGAGCCGGAGGGGAACCCGTCATGGCTATGAGCCTACAGCTAGGCGGGGGAGCTCAAGAGCACTCTCCCCGTGGTTCGTGATGTGGGATGCTGCTCTGGTGCTGGGACTGATGGACCACAGCTGCGCAGGGTCCGGAGAGACAACAGAACATGTCTTACTCCATTGTCCACTAAACCATGCCCCCCCAATACCAGTTTTCAGCCTAGTTTCTGGGAAAGGAAAGGGTAGGGACGAGTTATGCATCTGTTAATTAATTGCTCACACTGCCCCTGGGCTGGAAAAGCCAAAGTTCACAGAAACAGAAGGGAAAGGTCAGGTTTCCTGAGGCAAACACAGGAGGCCTCCCCTTCGAAGATGTGGTAGGAAGGGATCAGGCAAGTGTGACAATTATGGCCTTTTTTATAGACCACTTGAAGTTATCAAGTTCAAATCTGACAAATTATTGTGCAGGAGGGCTGGGGTGGAGTGGTGATGTGGCACTCTTGGATTGGCCAGGATTGTGCTTTTTATAGAACTTGCCACCCCACTTAAAAACACCTGTATAAGGGAACAACGTCTGTGAACCTGAGGGCGAGAAAGGTGAAAGACTGCTTAGCTAGAAGGAGAAGTCAACTAATTCCCCTGCAACGATGAACTGAAATTTTTTAACTCTACCTGGCTCCCAGGACTAGAATGGGTCTCCCTAGTCCCAGTGGTGCTAGTCCCCTCATGCCCCCTGGGTCAAAGTTGGGGGAATGGACCTGTTGGGAGACCCTGGATGATTGCCTTCATACTTATGTGCACTGACCCTTGACTCTGCCGTCACACAAGTTCCCTTCAATAAGTCAGAAGGCTGTAGGACCTGAGTAGTGCTGCAGGAAGAGTGTTCTATTTGCTGGCTGTGGATGGGCTGTGGAAGATGCCCTCTAAGCAAGAGAGGGACCACTAGGAGCTCAGGCAGAAGACAAATCTGGAAAGGGAGCAGCCAAAGAGGCACTCCAATGAAAATCCATTTTAGAGGCCAGAAAGCATGAAATCCTAAGGCTCATGGGCTGTGGAAGATGCCCTCCAAGCAAGAGAGAGCACTAGGAGCTCAGGCAGAAGACAAATCTGGCAAGGGAGCAGCCAAAGAGGCACTCCAATGAAAATCCATTTTAGAGGCCAGAAAGCATCAAATCCTAAGGCTCATCGCCAGGAACACAATGAGCTGAAGATCATGCATATTATCCCTACAGGGCCAGAGAAAACCACCTGAGTAGCTCTGTACTCTAGGGGATTGAGCAGAGAACAAAGTGCATAGCCCTTCATGGCAAATTCGTAAACTTCACTCAGAGATAGCAAAGCACCTCCTCCCTGCGACTACTTTTGACCCTTGGAACCCCATCCCCAGGACACAGTGCACAAATACTGTCACAGGGTACTCATTCTCCCTGGTACATGGCTTCCATAGAGGCCAGAGCTTTGGTAGCCATGTGTATTGCCTTTTCTGCTGTCCATTGTTCCTAGGAGGTGGGGGTTGGAGGATCTGCAGTAACTCACATTCAGCCCAAACTTCACATAGTCTGCGTGAATGCCAGCAGGCTGGAGCAAAAAAAAGGTACATGCTTAGCAGCACAGGAGTGGGATTCCTTCACTGTCCCAAAATAAACCCAGAGAGAAAAAGGCATGTTAGCACCCAGCGTAGGACCAGGGCAAAATCAATAGAAAATAAAATGCAGCATGAGGCCGAAAAAACAGAAGGACAAGGAATTTCCAAGCAGCCAAATCTGCACATTTATTATTCATGTCTGAGGTGAAACAGAAATCACATATGACCTCATGAAGGTTCAAAATATTAGCAAATTCACTTTTGCGATTGCATCACCAATGAATTTTAAATCATTTATTGTGGGGCTGCATGAAATGCAGTAGACCCCCCGAGTTTTGTCACAACTTACCCTAAGTCTCACAGCCACTTGAAATCCCTGCCCTGGGAGAGGGTGCATATGGTATCAAGTCCTCATGGGCAAATGGAGTACGGGGATCCCTGTTGCTCAGTCCTGAAGCTGCAGTAGCAGTATAGCCATTGTGAAAACAGGACTCTGGGACACATGTTACTCCCTGTAATGCTTTCGTGATAATAGTAATGATTGACGATGCAAAGCTTTATATTAGAATCCAGGCTATTAAAGATTAGTTCTGTCCACAATGATGTCAGTTATGTTGCAATAGTGAATTATAATACAGTGCTGTTTTTATTAATGTGGTGACACAATGACAAAGCCAGCAGTACTGCATTAATGATAATGACACCCCTTTATATTGTGATATTGCTTCTAGTATATGGGTGAGTTTTTGTGGTTCTAGAGTTCAAGACAAACAAAGGGTGAACCTATTGTGAGGGTTTCATCAAAGGTATTTCCATCTGGTTGTTTATATTTGTTACTAAAGCATAGTATTAAGAAGTCTGTGTGTGTGTGTTTGTGTGGATTTGTAAAAAAAGTTATTTTATTTGTTATTTACAAAAAGCATTGAGTAGACAATAATATATTGATTGTTGAGTGTACCAGCCAGCCTTGGTTACTAGCACACATCACCTCCCCAAGTAGGCTCTGGACTGCTCTGCTTCACTGTCCTCAGAGAATTAAGAGCTACAATGTGTTATTTGGGTTTCAGTAAAGAGAAAGTGGAAGATATATTGCTTGTGAAGGAATCACATGCTTCACAATTAATAACACAATTTCTCATAGTGCCATTTTATACAAGGTAAGAAAATTATAGGAAGAATCAACTTGCAGTCACGTCATTGTTCCTGAATTGTACATTGCCTCAGGGAGATGGATGGACAATTGCCCTCTTTACTCCACCTTGAAGAGGCAACAGCAGCTGTTGTTGTGATGACTGTGAACAGTTAATGAAGGGTTTTGGAAATGTGGCTTGTGTTTGTGCTGGCAGTAATTAAAATAGAACTTTTGTTATAAATAATGTGTTGTGTCTGGTTCAAATAACCAGTCACAGGCACACAGGTGAGGGCCCTCATGACATACAAGCAGTAGATGGAATCTGTAGTCAGTGATCTTATTAATACAGTAAATAATGAAGCACTGAGTGTTTGCCACAAGTCATCATGAAAGCTGATTTGTAGTGCAGCTGTAAGTGTAAAAGAGAATAGACAAAGATACAGTATCTTAAACCATTTTGCATCTGTCCCCTAAAGATATCACTTAGTTATGGATGACTGTGTATCCTGCAGACAGTCTCCAAAAGTGGTCCTATGATCAAAGCAAAGCTCTCTATGGGTGTCTACAGGTCTATATATACCAATGACGATTCAGGTTAAAGACCTTACAGTATTGTCCAGTTGTTAGTGCTGCTAGTCCTAATGGTGAAGAGACAGCTGTAGTAAAGAGTATGGAAGTCAAAGTGAAGAACAAACGTAGATTCTACATTTAATGAGTGGTTCCTTGAATCACAAGGAGAGACAATCAGTGGTGATCCAAACCTTCCTTTCATGTTGTCATTAGCGGGGGCTCTTGAAACAAATACACTTTGTTATAGAGAGGTATCCGGTTACCTATAATAGGGCTATTGTTTGTACATGGTTTGCCATAGAGTAAGACAATGGGATATTTAAACATCTGCCTCCTCAACTGAATCTATTGCTGCTTGTGAGATATTGGGTTGTTGGTTGACTGCTGCGTTAGCCCTGGTCAAGCAACAGCCACAGTCCCTATCAGAGGGAACCTCAAAAAGTCCCTAAATCAACGTGCTTAACCCTGGGTAGCTTGGCACAAAAACAGTAGTTTAACTTAGAGGCAGTGTGTAAAGTATGTATGCAGTGCACCAACTATAACAATTTGAAAACACAACACAAGAAAATTCCCACACCAATTTGGAAAAAATAGAGTGAGACTTAATAAATTATTTGACACCAAGGGCCTCATTATGACTTTGGCAGTCCAACAGTAACATGGTCGTGGTTGTGACCACCAAAACACCACCATGTTGACGGTCATCTGACTGCCATATTAAGGGTTACACAGCTTAGCCCACCAAAAAACAGACAAAATCTCAAAACTGCCAGGACACTGGAGGACTGAAAAAAGGCAATACAACTACCAGTACCACCATCCCGACTGAAATCAATAGATCTAACTCTCATCAAACATACAGAGGTCAATACTAATCTCCCCAGTCATGGAACCTTACCATGGTCAGGTATCTGTAAGCTTGCCACTCACCTATGTCAGTCTTCAGACACATGCACATTTGTCTGCAATGAGGAAACACTCTGACAGCTATGGGTCACATACAACACAAACCAAAATGATGATAGAGTGCCTGGATACCATATCATGACATGTTAGACACAAATGGACACACACATGCAAGCATTTGAGTAACCTCCAACACCAAACAGGTCTTTTATGTGGAAAAGGACACTTCCAAACTGCTGTCCTGACAGTCTAGGCAAAGAATTCACACACCACAAATCTGATACAAAATAGTACCTGGTCTAATCCATGCCTTGCCAGTCTGCAGATCACAGCTTCCTGTGACACTGTCTGTTAATGTCAAATGAGGATGAGCCAAACAGTCAATCTGCAAATCTGTGATTGACAAAGATAAGGTAAATGCCAGGACAGAACCAAAACATCACATTGTCTATTCATAACTACAAAAGTGACGTTTAGTGTGCATTTTCGGAACAATGGACTATGTACATAACATTTCTGTACTCAACCCGAAAGACCATTCAGCATGCACATCTGAGTCATGAGCTTTGGAGCCACTTAAGACCACCCTGATGGTGGTACAAAGAACATTACATGGCAACCATTACCTCAACAATACCCCATTGAATCTCATTTGCAACATCACATCACATACTGTCAGTTGAAATACTGACTGATGACATTGGCCCTGATATCTCCAGCTTCACCTCATCATGCTCATCCTCACTTAGCATATCTGCATTTCCACCAACAGGGTCTGCTGGCCCCCCCTCATCTGGTATGAATGATATCTGACATCTCAAGGCTAGGTTCTGGAGCATGCAGCAGGCTATTATTATTTGTTATACCTTGTAGAGTGAGTAGAGGAGGGCTTCCGTAGTTTTGTCTATGCAGCAAAATCTTGCCTTCAGGAGCCCAAAAGTCTGCTCCGCGACACTCCTTGTCCTTCCGTGGGCCTCATTGAGGCAGATTTCCCCTGGCGTGGTTGGGTACCTCACTGGTGTCAACAACCAAGGATGATCTGGGTAACCAGAATTGCCTGTAAGATATAGTTATACCAATCCACACTTTAATCTTGGACATACACATAAATGGTAGCAGGAAAAAAGATACTGACACACATGACTTACATGACTTACCAACCAGCTAGTCCCTCTCTGTGTACAGGCATGGCATAAGCAGTAGGATATTGCTGTTCCGCATGATGAAGGAATAATGGACTGATCCTGGATCCCCTGCACTAACTTGTGAAATATAGAGGTCAGCCAATCAGACCACTTGGATGTTTATGGAGTGGATATTTTTCCTGTTCCTATATACCTGTTCATTTGCACTAAGGGGAACCAAGGCTACATGGGTGCCATCTATGGCTCCAACCACATGCAGAATTTGTCCCAAAACATAGAAATCTGTCTTCACATGGGCCCAATCCTTAGGTTGGGGAAATCTGCTGTAGCTGCCCAGGTGTTTCAACAATGCAGACAATACAGCCTTCAAAACCAGACTTAACGTGGCCTGAGACATCCTTGCAGTCAGGACCACTGTCTTCTGAAACGATGGGAGGTATGCAATTGGTATTGCGAATTGCAGACATCAGATCTGGCTCCAACTGACAACATAGATCCATAATTGTATGCCTATCCAGGCGATGTATTTGAATTACATGTCACACCTCCATGGTCTTCAGGTCTGCTAGTGGTTCTTGCACTGGAGGTTGCCTTGTTCTCCTCAGGCCAGGATAACTCTGTAGGACAACACTAGAATGTATGTTAAAGGCTCAATCCATACATCGTAAGTATGATCACAATAACATCACACATATATCTGACTCATGTCACATGAAACAGTGAATAAGTGGTATACAGCACATGGCGATCCAAAATATGAAAGTGTACCGGAATATATTCCCCTAAATCCTTACATGTACTCTACATGTAGATACATGTCATTGACAGTGATAGTTACATCAACCCCGTAGACATGTAACACTTACTATTTGCACCTAGACCATCTTCAGATTGTCATTAGCATGGTGACAGCACTGTTTAATGTACAGAAGCAAAAAAAACTATTTTCACTCCCTCTACTAATGAAATGCATATTAATACTTGTAAACAGTAAGGCTGCACTTTAGACATTGTCATAGATATGAGCTTTCATTAAATGATGCTACTTTCATTACTACATCATACATATGTGAGCCCTAAAATGACAGCTGCCTGACCTACTGTAATGGACATCAGGAAGTGATCTGACTCCAAGGGCGAATGTTGTCATGGCAGTAGGCAGTTACAACCGCTGAGATATTCGCATTGAAACACATTGCTGCCTTTGACAGACTTGGGCCAGTGGCGACATGCAATGGTTGTGATGGTCCTGTACGTGGCGGACGTGACCTCCATCTTCTGCACAGTCCCTCACTTGACTCCTGACACTGCTGTCAGCAAGACCTCCATGACTTGAGCTGCTGTGTACTGCCTCTGGGAGCAATCATGACATGTTCTGCAGGTCATAGGGCCCCTGCCTTCACTCTGAAAGAGCTGGACAAGCTAGAGGAGGAGGCCCTACCTATATATGGACGGCTCTATAGTGCCACAGAGGACCAGGTGAGTCCAAAGCACTACCAATGGGATAAAGGTTGAATGCATGATGAGATAGATGAAATGCGCATGAATGAAGGATTAAGCTATAATGTGTGGGTAGATGGTTATGTGCATATGTGCATAGAAATACTGTTATCCCTGATCTATAGTAGGTAGTGTGTGATGTATGTGCCCTGATCCACATATGTACATTATAGCAGTAGTTGTAGAGCGAAACCATTTTAAGGACATACATGTGGTTCGATCCTATGTTTGTAGCCAAAACATGGTACTGGGTATGCATGTTGTATGCCTGACTCCACTTCATACATGGCCTGACTGCAGAGGGTGACTTGCAAAAGAGTTTGAAGTGTGAGGAATGACATGTTTGGCAACTTGCACTAAGTTGATAGTTCAGCCAACTTGTTTTGGGATGGAGCATGTTTACGTGACTTTCTAATCTTGTCTGTGTCATCCATGCAGGTCAACACCCTTCAGAAAAAGGGGATCTGGCGTTCCATCACCAAGAAAGTGCGGACCCTGGAGGTCCACAACCGGCATAGCACTCACTGTCGAAAGCGGTGGGAGGACCTGAGACAGTTGGCCATAAGACAGCTGAGTCCCAGCTGGGGATGTCCTCCCAAGGACGAAGGGGTGCCTGTCGGTCCTTGACTCCGCATATTGGCAGTGGCCTACCCTGAGTTGGATGTACATTTGAGGGCAGAACAGCAGCCACAAGGGGATGAGTACTGACTAAACTCATTTACATTCCTCTGCAAGGTCAGTGTATGATGTGAAAGACTCTAAGGTGTAACAATGTGGTAAGTGCAAAAGGTAAAATGTATCCTATGAAAACCTATATGTGGAGTCTTCAAAATTGGTACATAGGTAGGCACATTATATTGTGTAAAGGGACATATTACTCACCTTTGCCATCCCTTCTGTACAATAGCAATTGATGATGCACATGTTAATGTGTAATATGTGTACCACTATACGGCTTTTAGAATCCTGCTGGTTGTTTCTTGCCACCTACAGATCCATACTCCAAATATCCAGGTGGAAAGCTGTCTGGGTCTGTGCCCTCTGTCTATTCAAATGCCCCTTGATCCATCTTTATGTGCAACATTGAGTCTGCCAAGTTGAGTACATCGATTATTCCTGAGGTTTCCAATGAGTGTCAACTTATTATGAGGCTGCGATCTCAATGTGAAATATCATATGCCACATTTGCTGCACTTACTCAGATCTGTTAGAAGGTATCCCCATTGGTAAGCGAGGATTTAACTTTGGCACGTGTGATGGTTCCTCAGAATGGACATCCTGCTTGTTCTAAACGAGGGTGGTATAACTAGACTCCTACTGCAATCCATATAATTAATATGAGAGCACAGAACATTAGTACCAATTACATGTTCTTTCGATGGAAAGTGGCTACAGAGAAGTTTCCACTTCCAATGTGTTGAAGGCCTGATAAATTTGCCACTACATCTTGTTAATTGGTACAATCTTAACTGGTATTTTGCCAACATCATGTGTACATTGTTAGGTTCAGACATATATCAACATAATGATGCAACTTCAACATACTTACTTTTGCTATTGTGGATATGTTTTGATGGTCCTATAGTTTGTATTGACTGAATTGTGTTACGGTTGTGGTTTTTCACCTTCACAGTATTTGGAAAGATTATAATGACCCTACCTTTCTTTCTGTTTTCCAGCATCAGCATCGGTAGGCGAAAGAGACTGGGCACAGCCAAATGGGAAAGATGCTGTGACAGGACCTCAAGTCATGATCCCACAGATTCTGAGAGACCCGGTGCCCTAGAGGGTGAAGAGAGTGCCACGGGAGAGACTGGATCCAGTTGGTCATCAGTGGAATCCTCCTCCAGTGGACACTCCCTGGTGGTGGCAGGCTCACCTGGGACTACCCCAGCACCATCTCTGTCTACCATCCCTCTTTCTATCACTGCCCTACCTGTAGCTTCCCACCCAATTGGCTGTGCCAGCTCACCCAAGAGAGAGGGCATCTCCTTTGCCACAGACACCTCTGCCCCAGCTCCTCTTGCCCTGCTGCCCTCAGTGAGGAGACTATTGACCTCCTAAGGTCCATCTTTGTGGGTCAGTTAACCATTGTGAATGTCAATGAGGGACTGGCAACTCAAAACCAACAGAGTAAAAGAGTAATGCATTCCTGGGGGGTATTCCGGGTGCACTGGCTGGCCAACAGAGATCCTTTCAGGCTCTGACCTCCACACTGATGGCAACCAGTTACCCTTTGTCTAATGACCCCCTCCACCTTCCTCTTCCCAATCCTAAACCCCTCTTCCAAGACCCAGCCGAAGTACACAAACAGACAGGCATGTATCCACCTCAACATCCAAGTATAGCTTAGACAGACATAAGCACCACAAGACACACCACCGGCATGAATACTCAGATGCACACACTGCAACAGTCACAATCTGCCCTGACACCTCTACCCCATCAGCTTCACACAGCACACCTGACACACCTGACACACCTGCAGATACTACACCAGCATTCACAGATTCAGCCACTACACTGGTCCTACCCACAGACAGCACCACAGCAGACCCTCAGACATCCACCCCAGCCATGTACAAGGCCACACACAATGCAGGATCAGCCTACCTCAACCACTGCGTCTCCTTCCACACCTCACCAGATCCTTCCGCTCCGCTTAGATGGCACTGGCCACCATCCCTCGCATCCGCAAAACCACAGCTGGAGCACGATCCTTCACCTACATTGCAGCAAAGAGCTGGAACAACCTCCTCCTGCACCTCAGACAAAGCCCGTTGCTGACCATCTTCAGGAAGAACCTCAAGACGTGGCTCTTCGGATGAGGCCCCTCCCCTCCCCAAGTGCCTTGAGACCCTCATGGGTAAGATGCCGTGCTTTACAAAAACTGATTGATTGATTGATTGAGTCATAACACCTGTAGACACAGCAACTAATGACACACCTACATGCAGCATATCCACCATACTTGCAGTCACCACATCAACAGACAGTCACCCACCTACCACGGCATCCCCCAGCACCTCCACCACCTCATCCCAAGAAACATAAACACTCACCCACCCAACAGACAGCCAGCAACTAGAAGCATACCACTCATTAACTTGTACCCAAGACATCCTCACCAACACCTCTTACAACCACTCCCTCTAAACCCCCTCTACACCCTTTTGCTATGACCATTCCTGTGTGTCTAAGAAAGCCTTCCTTACCAAGATTGCCCTTTTCCCTACTTCTCTCCCCGTGTGAGCCCTAAATGTGTTGCTTCCATCGCCAAGTTTGTTTTTCCACCTCCAAGGCCTCCCCTGCCCATCCTGCAAGTATACATGAATCTCCTCCTACCAAGAAGCCTACCCCTCCCAAAAGAAGTCAATCCTTCCATAAGCCTAAACCTAAAACCCTCATCCCAAGCCACATCCCTAAGGTCCCCATCCAACACCTAAGACCAAACGCCCTCTCCGTGACCTCACCCTGATAATCCCTGAAGTGCCTGCCTGCCCCCTTGATGCCCCTACCTTTAGAGGTGATTTGGCAGTCAGGAGTCAAATTCAGGGCACACTTATGTGCACATGTCAGTGTATAGTAGTGTGTGGTTGTCACCCTCGCACCACCCTCCCGATGGCATATTGTGTGAGTGTACAGACATTGACATTATACAACAGTTACAGATAAGTATGTGTACTTACTGTTGCTGTCGTCATAGACAGCAAAGATTCTGTTGTTTTTGTGCAAGCAGGAGCAGCGGGATGACGTGTAGTTCTGGTTCCATTGCAGCTATGGGTGAGTATGGTTTCCTGAAGGTGAGTGTCTCCTTTTGTGCTGTTTGTTTCTGCCTAGGTTTCTGTGGTGGTGAGACCGCACCAGTGTGCAACCTTGTAATCTGTTCGGCGGTAGCAGTGTATCCTCTGGCCTGCAGGTGCCTTCCTCAGTCCATATATATATATACACATGCATATATGGACTCATATGGACTCATTTCTGCTTTTGTTTTACATATTTTTGAAAAAAACAAATATTTTTTTATTTTTTATTGGAGACAAATAACTTGTGCCCTAAGGTAACTATATCTTGCACCTTTGCCATGCACAGATAATTACTCTACATATTATATCATTGATGACATATTCTATGCCATCTTTCATTCTTTCATTCTCTCATTGCAACATCTGTAATAACTTATTGATGAGCCAACTGTGCATGGCAAAGGCGCACGTTATAGTTACATTAGGGCACAAGTTTTAGTTACTTGTAAGAACTTTAACGACAACTGCTGAATTTCAATAGTTGTGTATGAGTAAGTTTAGAACCTAACTATTACGACCTGGTAAACTTAGTTTTTTAAGTGAATTTATGCACCAAAACCAGGGAATTTAATACAATGGATGTGGCCAGGCCCTGCAGGGCATTAAGGGGTGATCCTCTGGGAGCGTGCATATCAGATGAACATCTCTCCCACTGCTTCCAGGAGAGCAGCTGTGTTTTTATTTTTTTTTATTTTCTTGATGGCAACCTTGTGCCCCGGTTTACTGTTTTTGAGGTGTCCGGTCCCACCTGGACACCCACTGTGGTTTCCTTACATGGAGAGCAACTTGGGGAGCCCACCCGGTCAGCTCTCACAGGCTCCCCACATGGGTAGCAAACTGGCACAAGACCGAGGGAGCTGGCACCTTCACTTGGGTCTGCCTACTCTTGTGGGCAGACATGCACTGCTCAGCCAGCCTTCTTGCTCCAGTGCGGGCACATTGGGGGCCAAGGGATGGGGTCTTGGGCCCCCTCTGTTGTTTGCGGAAGTGCACTGGTGCTTTCCCGCTCTACCCTTCCTTTAACGGCCCAGGGATGGGGCCCTGGGCCTGCTATCAGCAATGCAGGGGAAAAGTGACAGTGCTTTCTTGACCTCCTCATCTTCAGGGCCCAGGGATGGGGTCCTGGGCCCATACTCAATATTGCACGGAAGCTCAACTGTACTTCTCCTTACAGTTTCTTATTTGCAGGGGCAGCCTCTTGGCCCTGGCCCACCCCAGAGTCAGAAATCAAATACGGCAGTGGAGCCACACATGCTTCACCATCAACAGTAGATCAAATATCATCAAAGTTTTATCGGACAATACTCATGTCTGTTGGGCAAATTCTGGTGATCTTGCTTTAATTTTGCTCCTGGTGACGTGCCCTTGTCACCTGGAGCACTTTCTTCAGGCCTCTAGGACTCAATATTACTAAACTTGGTAGGGAGCAGGTTCCACTAGCGCCCTGCATCTGGCATTTCCTTTGGTTCTCCTCTGGGCCTCGCCTCTTCGCTCATGGGCCAGTCGTTCTCTCCAACTGGTCCTGGTGTCAACTAGAAGCAGAATCCTTGATCCAGTGTGCAGTCAGGGGGTTCTATCATCCAATTGTCCATGACACTAGCCTCCAGTCCCAGTGTTTGGCAGAAAATATATCCAAGAAAGAGCTCTTTCCCATATGCAGGACCTTTTTAGAGGGGGTGGGAATGTCCAGCAGGGCTGCACCTCTAGCCTATCCTGATGTTCCAAATCACCTCTCCACCCCAGCCCTAACCTACCTGCAAAAGCTTCTGAGGTAGCTCAAAATGCCGTCATCCAGGAGTCACTTGCCACATGTGCTCAGGGGGACTCAGCTCCACCACTCACTGACATCACTGCCAGAGCTTTCCCCCAGCAAATCTTCAAAGGAGCCTCCCCTCTGATTTGACTCCAGAGGTCTGGACACGCTCCTTGTTTTAGGTACCTGGGCCAGGCCCTTTTTCTGGCACAGGATGACAGCTGGTTGATTGATCCAGGACAATTCACCCAAATCCATTTTTGCTCTGCCTGGGCACATGAGATAGCTTAGCTTTTAGCTTGCAGACCTATGGACATTTTTACCTGATCCCCCCAACCTGTCTTTGTGCTCTGTTGTTTTTAATTGTATTATTTATTTCCTTTTAGCCCTGCTTACAGATGAGTGCATTTTAGAGAAATTCTTCCATTCTCCTAATCAGTGCTATTCTGAGAAAGCATCATTATCAGTGATGTACATGGGTAATATCATTATGCTCCTTTGTTTTCCGCTGATAAGAACAGAATGCAAACATGTCAGTTATTTGTTATGCAATTGCTGACACAAGTTTGCGTACACAATCTGATTAAGTACACAGTCACATCAGGGTTCCTGCACAAACAATAACATGTGCCCTATAAAAACACTTCACAAAACCAGGGTCATTAGAGGGGGATCCCACCAGGATACACCATCTAGACTTCGCACCGCTTTGCAGTGAATCAAAGCTTTGTATCTACAATTCCTGATGTGGAGGACTCAACCCAAGGTAATAGTGTTAGGGGTGTTTCTCATAGACACTGTACTGGCAGATTAGGCTTATTATGCCCATTATCACTTTAGGGTAGGGCTTAGGCCTTAGTACTAGGAATTGCATATTTCATGGTTTTTTGCAATATGTTGGGGTTTTTCATATTTACCATTTTTTTTCTCACTATTATGCTTCTGTCATTTCTCATTGTCATAATCATTGCAGCACATGCATTTTATCGCAGATTGTAGTCTTTTCAATAAATATATTGAAAACTGTCTTGCATCTTCTTCATTGCATGTGTGTGTGTAATAGACTTATTTCTAACAAGAGAAAAGGGGTGAGATTTGTTATACCCCAACGTCCCTAAGAGGTCATCAGAGTCCATGAGCTAGGCTGCCAGAAATCACCTTTACTACTTAGGATTTGGGTGAGGTGCTGCTAGAGAGCCGGGGGGTTTGGGGTGAAAACTTCTAACTGCATAGAAGTGACTCAGTCACCTACGAACAAAAGGGTTGCCGCTCCTAATCCAGCAGTCTCCCTGAGAGGCAAGAGTCATTTACAACTTTCCTTCCTCTTCAGAGCTGACTTAAGCACTGCTAATTGCTTCCTTTGATAGGTGAGGCCATGGTTCCTGCAGCTTGAGACAAAAGTAATGAACTCAGCCCGGCAGGGTCACAACAGGCCGGGGCTCTGATCCTGAGCTGAGTGAGAGAAATAAGACATTCCTAGGAGACCCATAAACTGTATAGTTATGTTTTTGGACTCCACATCAGTGTTATTTTCATACATGTTACAGTATAAGTTGGTGCAAGTCTGTGGAGTCTGTGGACCCTAGGTAACTGTAGTTGTGCCCTAGGGCAGATTTTCCCATAGGAGTATAATGGAGTGTCTCCACAATGAAGACAGCAAAGCTCACAGACTTTCCCTACATGCGTACACCCACATTATAAGGTCTATTTTAGGTCACCAGTCACTCTGCATACTCCCCCCTGCACTAGGCTACCTGTATGCAGTTCTGTGCATGACAGGAGCTTTATATATGGGCCACACTATGCACAGTTTTTTATTAATAATTTTACAACAAATATTACAGTGATATTATCAATGATGTTATAAAAGATGTCATGAGTGCTGTAATACCTTGGGTAATTAACAGTTCATGGCAAGGGCGTGAGTTATAGTAACCTGAGGGCACAAGTTATAGTTACTTGAAATGACTAACTATAACTGGTGAATTTCTAAGTTTCTGTACGAGTAAACTCAGAACCGAACTATAGCATACCTGTTAGAAATGTGGTTTGTAGTTGGCTTGGCTATGTACCTAAACAAGGCAGAACCCACCCACTCTAGTCAGGGTGAGGTAGTTACACTACCAAGATAAGTCCTGCTCACCCCCATGATAGCTTGGTACGAGCAGTCAGGCCTATCCTAGTGGCAATGTGTAAAGCATTTGCACAAAACATATAACACAAGTGATGCACTATCGCTACCACAAAGGAAACACAACACCAAGTTAAATAAAAACAAACTGTATTGTACATAACATTATTAGTCCAAACACAACATGTCAGTAATACCGTGCTACCCAAGCAGTTGTCAGAACATTACACAGTACTATTAGTCTACAATCTCCTGCAGTAGTCACATAAAACATATAGGTTACTGGTTATCCTGCAACATAATCAGAAGTCAAGTAAACATTACTAAAAGAATGCACATGCCATAGTATCATCATAAATTCCCATAAAAGAAACATCAGAGAACACATCACAAGTCATGAAAACATATCACCATGAAAGCATGGGTCATAGTAAACATGTACTCATGAATGCCCATTCCAGGAACCTCACTGCCAACACATTACCATGAATGTACCATCATGATTACATGTATCAGCCATAATATCACCAGAAGGTCAGATATTATCCTAAGTTTACCATCACCCATATTAGACCAAGGGGTATAGCCCCAACCCCATAGGGGCACTCAAGAAAAATGGTGACAGGGCTGGGGACCTGTAAGGATCGCCAACCTGGGCCAATGCCTATGGGGCTTTCCAGAAGGGCATAAAAAAAAGGTCTTCTCGACCTCCAAGCACACGGAGCTCACACGTTCGGATTGCAGCAACTGGGGAAAAGGGACTTACCCTTGCCTCCCCGCGTCCTGCTCCTCGGGTGCCCCCTCACCGGCTGTGGGCACCGTGCACACCATCTTTGCTGGGTGTAGCCTCCAATGAGGCTTTCCTGCCACCTGGTAAGGGGAGAGAGGCTCTTGCAGCCGCTTGCGCCTCGGGGGACCAAGCATCACCCTCCGAGAGTGCTTCTCTATGATCTGGGTCCCAGGGCGGTCCAGAGGCTGGGAGGGACCTCCAATGGGGTTCCCTTCCCTCCTGCTGCCACTCCTCCTCTCCGTCACTCCCCCGCACCCGATCTGGTGTGTGAGTGAGTTTTTCAAAGGTTGTTCCATGGCCGCCACCGTGTTTTGTTAAGAGATGATACCTGCCTGTGCCCCGGGGGTGCTCCTCTCAGTGTGCCTCACCCCAGGGTCACTACCAGGAGTTTGTTCGATCCAGTCTGCATGTTCCTGTGCCCCTGGGGTACACCACACAACAGGTTTTTGGCACCCTTGATCCTGGCAGTCCGCCTGCGCTGTGACGGTGATTTCTCCCTCGGGGAGACGGATGAAAGAGTTCCTGTGAGCTTTAAACAAATAAAGTTAAGCGCTCCTCCTGTGCTTTCCCAGCAAGTGAAGCGCTCAGCACACGCTTCATCAGAGGCAATGAAGCACTCCTCCTGCACCACTCCAGTGCAGGGAAAACAAAGGTGCAGGGGAACAGGGTCCTTAGCACCCAGGCCCAGGAGACAATTGAAGGAAGTAAAGGGAGGGAGGACCCAACAAGCAGGCAATGACAAGGGGTTGCAGTCAGTGGCAGTTCCTCCTAGTGACCCAGCAAGTCACCGGTCAGCAGAACAGCAACAATCCAAGGCGGTTCCTGGTGAGTCCCTCCAGTGGCATTCTCTGTCCAAGTTAATAATCCAAAATGTCTCTCTTTCATGGGGAAAACCCTCTGTACTTATACTCAGTTGTGCACAACTCTCACAAAGAGGATGGGAAGAGGTTCCAACCAGTTCCAACTGGTTCTCGGAGTGCCCAGAATAGGCTCCAGACCTCAGTTGGGGGAAAACAAGCCCATTGTGTGAGGGCAGGGCACAGCCTTTACAAATGCAGGTGTGCCCCACCTCCCCTTCTCTCAGCCCAGGAAGACCATTCAATATTCAGATGCACCTCTGTGACACCTCCACCCTCCCTGTGTACAGGCTGTCTGAAAAGTATGCACAAAGCCCAGCTGTCACTCTGCCAGAGACGTGGATTAGAGTCAATCTTCAAAACATCAGAGTCATAAGCACAGAGAAATGCTCACTTTCTAGAAGTGGCATTTCTATAACAGTAATAAAAAATCAACCTACACCAGTGAGCAGTATTTCTCTCTATCATTACAACCATACCAAGCATGCCTACGCTATCCCTCACAGATCAGAAAATACCCCCTGCGCATAAGGCAGGGCATTTCCAATGCAACCCCATGAGCAAGGCAGTACTCACAGCAGTGCTGTTTGTCACTACCAGGACAGGCCACACAACAAGGCACATGTTCTGTCTTCCACATACATACTGAGAGTCTTAGCGCCAACACCAAGAGTTTAGAAAAAAAATGGAGGAAGGAAGCACAACGTTTGGGGATGAACCTGCAAAAAGGGCCAGTTCCAAAAAGCCATTTTTTATGAAGGCTTGTAAGGCATAAAGATTTAGTTTGTACGCACAGGTGCGAGGTGTCATTTTTGGTATTTGCGATGTTTGAAAAACTACTGTACATGTTGTTTTTTTTTTACACATGATGGCCATGTGTCAATTTTTGTATGAAGGCTGACAAGGCATGATGATTTAGTTTAGATGCGCAGGTGCAAGGTATAATTTTTGGTACTTGCGATGTATGACACTACTGTATGCATCAATTTTTTTGGAATGCGTGGATTTTAGAGGGAAAGCTGACATGGCACCGAGATTCACATTTGTAGTGACATGTGCTATGCATCTATATTGTTTGTATGCTAGGGCAACATATGTATGCATGAGTATTTCACTGTGTACTAGTAACAGTTGAATGTGTTGCCATATGATTTTAGGTGTGTGTGTGTTATTCATGGGAGGACTAATATTGTTTGCAAATGTGCATGTGTATGAAGACTATTTCCACATACAATGTGTGTACTGTGAGTGTACATATGTGATGGAACTCAAATTGTAGGTCTAACACATTGTGTCAGAATTCTCAGTGTTTATTTCACAACACAGCATAAGATAGGTGGGCCATGTGCAAAAAATGTTCAGACATATGATAGTCTTGAAAAATGTTTAGCTAAGGATGCTGATGGCGAAGTCTGTGTTATGATCTGGTAAAACATGACAATGTAAGTGCAAGTTTGTGTTACACTTTGGTGTGTTCTAAGGGACAGACTTCACGATGCAATGCAACACGTGTAACATATAGTTACCCATGCATGCAAATTCTTGAAGATGGTGTGCTGACATGTGGCATGGTTGTTATGTATGTACATTTTTGTGTGTGAAAAGATATGTTTCATCTGTGACAAGTAATGCATACTACAGCTGTGAGCTTTATAGATATTACAACTACCAATACGTTTTCCAGCGTAGATATGTGTAGACCATTGTATCACAGTTGTTTTCTCATATCTGTGTTTACTATGTTTCCCTGTGTAGAAACATATGTACTGGTCATATTAGTGTGTAAGTAAATACTTGACACATACAGATTTTAATTTGTAAATTGGTCACTTATGTCAATATGCAAAAACACAGCACTAAGTCTAGTTCTCCTAGGTGGGACCTATGTGCTAAAATTTAGGAATTTTATGATTGGCACATACACTTGAAATGTACTATGACTCACCCTTGTTTTTATAGCCAGATTTCTCTTTTAGTATGCAATCTGTATATCAGGGCTGCTCCCAGACAGTGATGACAGCCTGTTCATCAGTGCTCCAGTGGCACTTTGTATGCCCACATAGGCACATTGTTGCATGTATTGACACAGGGTGACTGTTGTCACCTCAGCACAGTTCCATGTGCACGGGCAGCAGGCCTCTGACTGTGCGAACAGTCAAATTTGCCTCCTCTGGGGACTGGGGGGGTTGCCATCCTCAACATCAGTCCTTAGCACTACAGTGCACAGTCACCTGCAGACACACATGCACCTTTGTGGTCCCATGGCCAACTATGTTTTGTTGTCTTTGAGGTTGTTGATGTAATGCTTGCACTATTATTTATTTATACTTACAGCTTGTTTGTGTTGGACATGAGTTATTATTTGCTGTAGCTAGGCATGACTTTTCATACATAGGTGAATTATTCCTATAATGCTTGGTTAGGTCATTGATAAATTGTGGAACTGGGTCATATCTGCAGACCCAGGGTACAGATACTGTCATTTGTCACTCGTTTCTGTTACACTTGTTTGTGCTGGCCAAGCACATCGATGTAGTTTTGTCAATATGACTGGAATATGTGCATACCTACAAAATCTCTGTGTGTTACAAATGGGGTCTTTGGTTGGTAGTCAGGTTACCCCCTGTCCAAGCAAGGACCCTCACTCTAGTCAAGGTAAAGGAGAATCACACTCATTTAACCCCCACTCACCCCCCTTGGTTGCTTGGCAAAACAAAATAAAACAACACAGGTTTGGAAAAGTAGTTATTATTTTATCTAAATAAACAAGACCCAATACGATAAAAATCCACAATACAGTACAGTACCTTAGCAAACAAGTATAAAACAGGCCAGTGCACGGAGTCGTGGAGAGCGGTATCGCTGAACCCAATGCAGCGTCGGTCCTGGTGCTATGGGCTGAAGGGCAGAAGCGTCGCAAAGTGGAATCAAATCTTTACTGCAGAGCAGTGGAGGTGAAGCAGCGTCGGTTGCGAAGTCGGTCTCTCAGTTCCAGTAGGCACGAAGTCTGGCAAAGTCATGATGCTGCGGGGTGACCTCACGGGGTCGCGATGAGGTCACAGGGCAGAAGGAGCTAAAATGGCATCGAATGTCACGGACATCAGACTTACGACACCCTAAAGTCAGCAAAGTAGGTGGGATCAGTGGCTGCAACTACGCGAAGCCTACAGGGTCGTCGGGGTTGTTACACTTCTGTGAGGCCCACGGTCTCAGGGCAGGTGGTGTTGCCGTTCCAGGCAGTGGCACCCTTTACGAAGTTGCATGGCATCGTCTGGTGTCGTTAGACAGATTTTTCTCCAGAAATTCACTTCTGGGGGCCCAGGAACTAGACTGGAACCCTCTGGCAAGCTGGAGTCAACAGCAGGCAGACTCAGAACTGGGTGGTGGAGCCTTTGCTGTCCCAAAAGCTTCAAAACAGGAGGCAAACTCTACTCCATGCCATTGGACATACCTCTCAAGCAGGAATGCAAAACAAAGTCCAGTCTCTGTCTCCTTGCACAGGCAGAAGCAGCAACTGCAGGATAGCCAAACACAGCACAGTCACCAGCCAGGGCAGCACTTTTTCTCAGCTCTTCTCCTGGCAGAGGGTTTCTCTTGAATCCTTGAAGTATTCTGATTTGCAGGGGTTTGAGTCAAATACTTATACAACTTTCTGAGTTGGTAAATTTCAAAGCAAAGTCTCTCTTGTTTGCAAGATCTTACCGTGCCCAGGCCAGGCGCCAGACACATACCAGGAGGTAAGAGACTGCATTGTTTAAGGGCAGGCACAGCCCTTTCAGGTGTGAGTGACCACTTCTCCATACCCTCCTAGCACAGATAGCTCATTAGTACATGTAGGCTACACCCCAGCTCCCTTTGTGTCACTGCCTAGAGGAGAGGTACAAACAGCCCAACTGTCAAACTGACTTGTCACAGAATGGAAAATGGCTACTTTCTAAAAGTGGCATTTTCAAACTCACAATCTAAAAACCAACTTCACTAAAAGATGTGTTTTTAAATTGTGAGCTCAGAGACACCAAACTCCACATTTCTATCTGTTCGCAAAGGGAATCTACACTTTGATAATGTTTAAAGGCAGTCCCTGTGTTAACCAATGAGAGATATAGGCCTTGCGACAATGAAAGCCAAATTTGGCAGTATTTCACTGTTTGGACATATAAAACACATCAGCACATGTCCCACCTTTAACATACACTGCACCCTGCCCATGGGGCTACCTAGGGCCTACCTTAGGGGTGCCTTACTTGTATAAAAAGGGAAGGTTTAGGCCAGGCAAGTGGATACACTTGCTAAGTTTAAGTAGCAGTTTAAAATTGCACACACATACACTACAGTGGCAGGTCTGAGACATGTTTACAGTGCTACTAATGTGGGTGGCACAACCATTGCTGCAGACCCACTAGTAGCATTTGAATTACAGGTCCTGGGCACCTGTAGTGAACTCTACTAGGGACTTACTAGTGAATCAAATATGTCAATCATGGATAGCCAATTATACATACATTTTACACAGGAACACCTGCACTTTAACACTGGTTATCAGTGGTAAACTACCCAGAGTATCAAGAACAGTAAAATCAAAGTCCAGCACACATCAACAACCTGGGAACCAGAGGAAAAAAGTTAGGGGAGATCACACCAAGGATGCCAAGTCTAAAAATGTGAATATGTGTCTGGTATTACATTGAAACATTGTTGTGTTGTACAGTGAGTATTAGTCTATGTGTATTCCCTCACACACATCAATGGTATATTTTGTCGGGCATTCTTGTAGTTCAACATTGCAGGCATCATTTGTGCAGATTACCCTAAGTACCCATCTTCATCATCAATATTGTCCCTTCAATCATGCACAGCATACTAAGTCAGACCTTGTGAACTTTGAAGATGGACATGATCTTGTGAACTTTGTAGATGGACATAGCTTCTTCTTTAGGCAAAGCAGTATTAGCCCTTGCATTTCCAGGCTTTACCATATAATATGACTGTCCCCCACACATTGCAGAACAGAAGCCACAGCACTTGTGTAGTGTCTGAGTGACCTCCACATATTGGATCTCAAACTAAGGGAGTCTCTCAGCTGTCCTTCTGCATGTTTTATTTGACATGGGCACTCACTCACATCTGCATTCTACAACCTTTGTCACATTCACTATGAGTGTATTTAGAGTGTTTGATTACACATGATAGCTATGAGAAGAAAAGATGCAACATTTAACCCATCTGTGCCCTTCATCACACACACAATTCAGCAAAGGATTGTGACTTGTTTAGACATTGCTTAACTTACATGAAAATTCCAAAATGGATTGAGTGTGACAGACCTAGACATTTAGGTGTTTTAGTCCCTGAATGTCATTCTCTCATACTCAAACATGTGAGTGCCACTGAGGAGTATGTTTTCGTTATCACCTGTGATAGTGACATTCAGACTCTGTTTGGTTACATGGCAGACACAAACTTGCCATTGTAGGTGATTGCTACTCTTTTCCTACCTAGGCCAGACATTGATACAGCAGTGTATTTTTAGGATTACTGCAGACATATGTCAACCCAAACCATTTTGTGATATTTGTGTGACAATGTAAATTGTTGGTGCTACACACTATGCTAACAGTTCACCCACACATTCATGTGGTAGTGCATTTTTTTTGTTTGCTTTTAGTTTCTGACTATGTTCCTAAGATATTTACATATTTTAGGGTGTAGTCATGCTCTCTGAGAAGTCGGTGAGCTAAATAGACATGTGATGGTAAAAAGAAGTACAATATGGGAAATCAGAGTTAGAGTTCCATAGGATATAATGGACTCGTAATACGGCGGGTGGGATATCTGTCACATTTGGGACAGATTAACCCCCTGCGCCAAAGTTGTAATCAGGCCAAATGTTCTATTGCTCTTCATTTATAGCGTTGTAACAATCATAGAGGGTGATCTGTGTCTATAATAACTTAACAGGTTAGGTTTCTCAGCATGGCAAAAAGCAAATAGTACCTATGTAAAAAAAAAATGCAGTTTCGTTTTTAGCCTTACACAACTGGCAGTAACCATGTATACTCTTCTGAAAGTGAAGAAGCATTAACTGTAATTGGAGCAAACTATGCTAGCAGAAGTATTGTTTCTGTACAGCTTATTAATGCTCCACAGGCTCATAAGGGATTGTGCAAATTCATCCATAGCTGTTGTAGGAAACTGGTTTAATGGTTAGGGGGATACAACCCTCCTTAGGCAGCAACCACAATACTAGTCAGGGTAGAACATAAGCAAACCCTAAATTAACCTGTGCTCAACCGTCTTGTAGCTTGCCACAAAAGTAATCAGCCTTTACTTAGGGGTAAGTTGTAAAGTATTTATGCAGCACTCAAAAACAGTAATAAAGTGAAAACAGAACACAAAAAGATCCCACACCAACTTAGAAAAATAGAGTAAAATGTAATAAATTTAAACCAGAATAACAACAATATAGTCAGTAAAACCTATGATATGCAATTTTGTAATTTAAGTAAAAATAGTACTTAAAGTCACAAAGCACCAACTGTGGCTATCTGATCACTTCAGATGGGGAGACAGTCACAGGAGCAGGCAGACTGAAATGGAGTGCAGCCCAGATACAGGGACTAAGTTAGACCCCCTGAAGAAAATACCTTAAATCCAGGTTGCTGAGCAATGCGAGATCCTATGTTGAGGATGTGTTGTGCCACAATGATTCTGATAAGATGCTATGGGGGATTTGTTTCATAATAATGATTCTGAGCAGGTGGGGGGCTTGGATGTGAGGTACAGGGTTGAGGATGCATTGCAGCCGTTTAGAGGAGTTGCGGGGCAGCAATGTGAAGTCCTGCATTGAGGATGTGGTGCACAGCAGTGGTTTCCAAGAGCTGCTGGGTCCCACATTCGGGATGCGTTGTGCAGCCATGGGTCTAATGTGGGGCGTGGAGGAGTTCTGTCACCCTACATTGCGTCTGTACAAAAGGCCAGAACTTGGTTAGCAGATCATCTTCATTCCAAGGATCCAGGACTGGATTGGCACCACTTGATGGACAAGCCTCACAGAAGGCAGAGTCCATGTGCTGGGCTAAAGGTGTTTGGACATTTGTTATCCCTGAGGCTCCGGTCAGGAGCCCAAACAATGAGTCCATCCAGTCACTCTGGTGTCCTGGGGTTCAAGATTCAGGTCCAGTCCTGCTCACTCAATTAGGATGTCAGCAGAGTAGCAGCCCTTCTTGCAGCAGATCAGCACAACATTCCTTCTCTGAGTTTTCCACAAGTCCAGATGTTTACTGAAGCATTGAGTCTGAGGGTCCATTACACTAGTGCCAGTTTTGAAATATGAGAAGTTTCTAGATGGTTCCACCCCCACAGGAGCTAGGAATTTGCTGCCCTTCTGCTCTGGCCCCAACCTGTCTGGGAGCACAAAAGACAGGTGTGAAACTCTTTGTGACTATGCTGAGGCAAAGTCTTTGGGCCTGATTTAGATTTCAGTTAAGAGGTTACTCTGTCTCAACAGTGATAGATATCCCGTCCACTGAATACTAAATGCCATTGTTTTCTATGGTGTTTAGATGTCAGCTGATTGGATATCTGTCACTGTTGCAACGGAGTTACCCCTCTGCCAAGATCTAAATCAGGCCCTTTGTGATGCCCAAGTGTGGCAGGTGACAGCTTTGCACCACTTTTGAGTCAGAGAAGGCCCAATCCGCCAGTACCTATTTCTCCTCTTTCTTATACTCTGGGAGCAAGGGAGCAATACACCAAGACTAACCACCAGCCACACCTACTCCTGTGACCCAGGATACAGACACCAAATGGTTGGGACAAGAAATGCCCCTTTCTAAAAGTGTCATTTTTAGAACTGTGACTTAAAATCCGACTATACAATTAAATACAGTTTTAAAGTACAATTCATTAGACACCATACTTGAAATTCCTATCTGCTCCCAATGGAATGTTATCACTTTTTAAATCTAATAAAGTAATGCAATATGGGAGAAGAAGGCCTTGCAAATGAAGTTGAGAGATTTTAATTAACAGGATATCAAAAAGTTAAAAGCACATGTCCAACCTTTTAAATAGAATGCACCCTCTCTAAGCGCTGTTTAGGGCCTGCCCTAAGGGTAACTTATGTGTATTAAAAAGGAAGGTTTAGGCAGGAAAAAGTTTTATCTTTTCAGGTCAAAATGTTAGTTTAAAACTGCATTCAGGGGCTGCAATGGAATGCCTGAGACGTGTTTTAAACAGCTACCTAAGTGGGTGGCACAATAAGTGCTGCTGGCTACCTAGTAACATTTAATTTACACTGACTTACACGTAAATTAAAAAATGCTAATTGGTTGAAAGCCAATGTTACTATGTCTTAAGGAGAAAGAAGAAGCACTTTATCACTGGTCAGCAGTGGTAAAATGTGTAGAGTCCCAAGTTCAGCAAAAACAAAGTCAGCACAGACAGGATGTTTGAAGGCAAAACATTGGGAGGAAACCATGTCAAAGATGTCAGGTCCAACTGATGGGCAAAGGGTCCACTCAGTTATCCCAGAGGCCCCATCTAGGTGCCACAAAGGTTATCGTGATGTTGCCCCCTGCTGCCTAGGTTTAGGCCAGAGGGTTTTAGAATTAGAGCCAGGGAGTGCCTGAAGTCATGTTGCTCACTGATTTTCGATGTGTTCCTTTTGTAAAATCTTTAAACTGCCAGATGTATAATTATTTTTTGTTGGCATGTTATTTCTGACGAGGTCATGTTAGTGACATTTTAAGATCGGGAAAATGCTGCACCTTTTACTTATACTCAAGTTTCATTTTCTTAGAAATGCTTGAGTCACTGTCAATTCTGCTAAATCTTTATATTCAGCAAAATGGGTGTGCACCGCTTCATGATAATACTGATGCAAGGATTGGATTGCAATAACAATATTCTATTTTGTTTGTTCTGATTGAAATCTTTCACATAGACACACTTATGGACATCTCGCTGCACTTTTTCCAATATATTGTTTTAATACATTCTCTTACTGAATTTCATGGGTTGCCAAGTAAGGTACTACATTTAAAAATGCCTTTCTATTTCTTATCTAATTCTTCTTTCTTTAAAATAAAATAGATGCACAATTTATCAAGACATTGCACTTCGTAGTGTTAAAATATTTATTACAGTTTTGTGTTGGATAAGTTAACATATTATCTATGGATTATATTAGATAATCTATCATAGATGATATTTAGAGTTTTTTAAATACTATATTTGCAAAATAAAAGCTAATATATACAACATTAATACAGTTAAACCAAGCTGTAAACTATGTGTTCCTTGTATACCATGATGCCATAATCTATTTCTCTAATGACTGTATTTATTTAAATTTCCAATTCATCACGACCCAAGATATTCCTATGATTTTCTGCAACGATGCATGTGGCATTTGGTATGAACCACAATACTATATCCAGCCTATATAAATGTTTGCTTGTAAAAAACTACCACACTGTCTTTAGCACATATGTCCGTGTCAGTAAAACTATGCCCTGTAATATCTCTTTGCACATACATGGGCATAGATATTTTCATGGCCAAAACTGTGTACAGATTTGCTTCAACAAATGGCATCAGACTGTCAGCGAGTTACTAACCATTAGATGGATCTATTCCTTCCAAGTGGAATTGTATGATGTTTGCTTTTCTCTCTCCTTCACCAGTGGCGACAATGGTACATTCATTTGTTTCACCTAAATGGTGACGCGCAAACACTTTGTCCCTGCTCCAGTGGTGCATTTCTCGCTGTCACTAGTCAGATGGGATTCATGAACAGAATAGATGAGAGCAAGGGTAGAGACTAGCAGGACATAGAACGTACTCTGTCCTACTGTCCCGCTATTGTTTGGAAGTTATTTTCATGTGGATTATGCGCATGGTTCAGTGTTAGTGTAGTTGGTGCTATGGATGGGTCGGGTATTAGTGTAATCTGCTGGCACAGAGTTTTCATCCATTTGATAAGAGGCAAGTTTATTTATAGAGCATTCATAAGGATGTAGGTATGTGGTGATGGTTTCGGTGGAATGCACAGCAGGGGTACTTTCTAATTTTTTACCTTTGTACCTGTGTATTCTTTTAGTTGATGTTCCACTTGTTGGCTCTTTTACAATGCATGTATAGCCACAAAGGTGGTCATTACAACCCTGACAGTCGGTATTAAAGCGGCGGTAAGACCGCCAACAGGCCGGCGGAAAAAATTGGAATTACGACCGTGGCGGAAACCGCCAACATAGACAGCCACTTTAACACTCCGACCGCCACAAACAAACAGATTGGCGGTCACCGCCAACAGACAGGCGGAGGACAATGTACCGCCCACAGTATCACAACCTACCAATCCACCACCTTTTCCGGAGTGGATTCACCGCGAGCAAAAACACGGTGGAAACTGGACTTCGAAGGGAAAACGCTCATCTCTACACACCCCACGAGGAACCAGGACGCCATGGAACCAAAGCTTCACATTTTTCCAGCCTTTATCTTCTTGCTCCTCTACCAGGAGCACGAACGCTGGCGGCGAAGACCACGGTGAGTACTGCACCTACGACACAGGGGAGGGGGGAAGGAAAAAACAGGGATACACACATGCAACACGCAACACCCCCACCCCCACCCTCACCCACATCAACACACACACTAATACTGTCACAATTTACGTGCTGCTTTACTCTGGAGGCCGCGGAGCGAGTGGCGTGGATCCTGTTCTGGGATATTCGGCCTTGGCCCAAGTAGGGGCGACACTTTCTGGTAGCCACGGTGCTGCAGGCAATGGGTACGCCAAGAGCATGCCGTGTCCCTCAGAAGTAGTGCCAGAGGGAAAAAAACCCTGAAAGGGGGAAAAAACCTCCAAAAAGATAGAATCCTGCAACAGGAACAAAAAGAATAGGTTACAGCAGGAACAAAATACAGGAAAATACACTGGAACCGACGAGAACCAGCACAGGAATACAAGGAAACAGGAGCGAAGACACCATCCAAACAGAAAGTGTTGCAGCGCAAGGAGAGAAAGAAACACAGCCCTTAAATACCAACAAACAGGAAATGACCAACAGGAAGTAAAAGGACACCATCTTAGATAGGGAAAAGCACAAAGAACAGAATGGACTAGGAACCATAGAGAGTAGGGAACAAGGAATGCTGGGAAGAGAAGGGTACTATGGGAAAAGGGAAAAAAACATAAAAGAAGGCACAACCAGATGTCCAGATAAAAGAAGAAAAGAAAAGAACAGGTGAGTGGGGGGTCAGACCTGCCTAGACACGCGGTGCGCTAAAAAAGAACGAGGCCCTATGCCCAATTTGGGGCCTCGTAAGGTACAGAGCAGGCTGGGGGTGCAGCACGTCTTATGATCGCGTGCTGCGGCCCGAGCCGAATGTTCGGCTCGTGCCACGCGCAGCGGCGCAACAGTAGGTCCCCCCCCCCAAAGGCCCAGGTTTCTGCGGAAACAAGCGGTGAAAATGGCGAATCAGAAGAGGTGCGTGAACAGAATATGCATCTTCCCAAGAGCATTCACTGAGAGGGTAACCCTTCCAATGAATGAAATACTGAAGACGTTTGTGAAAGGTACGAGAGTCACGAATCTCTTGTACCTCATATTCAGGTACATCATCCACTAACACAGGAGGACGACAGGGAAACTGACGAGAGTAAGGATCAGGGACATAGGGTTTGAGCTGAGAAATATGAAAGACCGGGTGAATCCTCCAGGTACGAGGCAGGTAAAGACGGACAGTGACAGGATTAATCAGCTGAAGGATACGGAAAGGACCATAGTAATGAGGTGTGAACTTATTTTGAGAAAGGCGTAAAGGTAAAAATGTTGACGAAAGCCAGACTTTATCCTGAAGGTGATATTCTGGAGCATCCCTACGCTTCTTTTCTGCTATTCTTTTCATGTATCTCTTGGTGTTCAACAAGTTAGCTTGAATCAATTTATGGATCTGTAAAAGTCATCTGGAGAATGAAGTAACAGCAGGAAGAGAAGAGGCAGACTGAGGAGTAGTAGGAAAAGAAGTAGGATGATAGCCATAAGAATAGAAAAAAAGGAGTGACCTTGGAGGCACTATGGACAGTGTTATTGTAAGAGAATTCAGTGATAGGAAGGTAAGTGTTCCTGTTGCTCTGGGTAGAATTACAAAAGCAGCGAAGGTACTGCTCCAATCCTTGGTTGAGATGCTCAGTCTGTCCATTGGTTTGAGGATGGAAACCCGATGATAGTGCTATGTTGATATTCAGTGTCCTACAATTTTTTTTCCAAAACCAGGAGATGTACTGAGGTCCCCTGTCAGATACAATGCTGTGTGGAAGTCTATGGAGACGGAAAATCTGATGGATAAATATCTGACTTAGTTCTTGGGACGTAGGTAGTTTTTTCAGGGCAGTGAAGTGAGCTATCTTAGTAAAGGAATCTATGGTGACCATGATAACCCGGTTTCCTGCTGATGGAGGTAATTAACATATAAAATCAGTAGAAATGGTGTGCCAGGGAGCCAGTGGAACAGGTAATGGTTGTAGTAAACCTGCAGGTCTGGTACGGGGGCTCTTTACTTGAGCACATATGGGACAAGCCTGCACGTATTTTTTGACATCCGATTTCCAGGTAGGCCACCAGAAAGATCGCAAGAGTAGTTCTTGTTTGGCCTTAATGCCTCTATGACCTGCGACGGGCGAATCATGGCACATTTGTAGTGTCTTTTCTCTTACTCCATTATTAGGGAGAAACAAAAAGTTCTTATAATAATAATACCCTTGCATTTTACATATGTTCAGTTTCTTTAATTCTTGATCAGTCAGGTTAGAATATTCCAGTTGTACCTCATCCAGGAAAGACTGAGCTACTCCGATGATTTTACTGGGCTCAAGTAGATACTGAGATGGGGTAGAAGTATAATCTGGATAACGGCGAGACAGAGCATCAGCCAGAATATTTTGGGATCCAGGAACATAGGTGACATAAAAGTCATACTGACTGAAGAAAAAGGCCCAATGAGCCTGACGACTGTTCTGGCATAAAAAATTATGTAAACATTGTAGATTACGATGGTCTGTTCTTACCTCGAACGGCTCTTTGGAACCCATAAGAAACTGTCTCCACTCTAGGCAGGCTGTTTTCAGAGCTAACAACTCCCTTTCAAGTACTGAGTAATGTTGTTCCGATGCAGAGAGTACATGTGACAAATAGAACACAGGATGTTCAAGACCGTCATCTTCTTGTTGTTGGAGTAAGGCAGCTCCGATGGCTCTTTCGGAAGCATCAGTAACAACAATAAATTGTTTGTTAGTATCTGGGTGTCTCAATATCAGTGCTTGAGTGAAGGCCTTTTTTAGACTCTGAAAAGACTTTTCAGCCACCCTTGTCCAGACAAAGCCTTTCTTTAAATTTTCCTTTTTTAATGTTTGAGTTATGTGGCTGGTTTGTTCTGCAAAGTCTAAGATGAACTGCCGATAAAAGTTAGCCAATCCTAGAAAACATTGCGTTTCCTTAATAGAGGAAGGAGATAGCTAGTCTAGGATGGCTTGTACCTTTTCCTGGTCCATTGCTATTCTTTTGGGACTAAGGTGATAGCCCAAATATTTGACTTCGGTCTTGTCAAACTCACACTTTTCCGGTTTACAGGACAGTTGATGTTCCCAGAGTCTTTGGAGGACTTGCTTCACGTGAGAGGAATGAAGTTCAGGACGTCTAGAATAAATAGGGATATCATCTAAATAGATGACGACCGTATGGTTCAAGAGATCAGAGAACACAGAGTCCATAAATCTTTGGAAAATGGAGGGGGCATTAGTGAGACCAAAAGGCATAACTCAGTACTCATAATGACCAAGGGGGGTCCGGAAGGCAGTCTTCCACTCGTCTCCTTCTTTAATACGCAAAAGGTGGTAGGCTCCACGAAGATCCAGTTTGGTAAATCGTTGAGCCCCTCTGACTGCCTCTAGTATATCCTTGATGAGGGGCAAAGGATAACGGTCTTTTATAGTTATTTTATTTAGACCTCGAAAATCCAGGCAGGGACGAAGATCCTTCGTCTTTTTGGGTACAAAAAAGAGGGGAGCCCCTGCCGGAGAGGACGATGGTACAATAAGACCACTATCTAACTTTTCTTGCAGATATTCCTTTAGAACTTCCCTTTCAGGTTCCATGAGTGAATACATCCTCCCAAAGGGAACAATAGCTCCGGGTTCCAAGGGAATAGCACAATCGTAATCTCAATGTGGAGGTAACACAGGTCTGGTTGGTTTTTGGAACACATCTTGAAATTCTAGATAGTGATCGGGGGCACCTTGAACTGTATTGATGGAACATCTGGTAATTTCAGTAGGCATCAACCTCTTGGGTGACCAATAAGTGTCTGAAGCAAAGCAGTTTTCATGACAAAACTGTGAGGACAAGGAAATAGTCAGAGTTTCCCAATTTACATAAGGGTTATGTCTTATGAACCACAGAATTCCCAAAATGATAGTATGATTGGGGGATGCTATTAAATCAAAGGAGATGTGTTCTTTGTGGTTTCCGAATTGTAAACTCAGTGTCGTGGTGGTGGTATCAACTGGACCAGAGGATATTAAGGACCAATCCACTGTGTGAACTTGTTCTGGGGGTTTCTTTGGGTTGTGTTGGTATTTGTCGAGTCGTGGCCCAGGTTTTATCCATATATATGCCACTGGCACCACAGTCAAGTAAAGCCATTGTTCTGTCTTGACGGCCGTCCGGTAAATGGAGCGTCACAGGTAACATAAACAAAGTCGTGGCATTGTCCTTGAATGAACTGATGGAAGGTATAGCCGATGATCCCGTCCCCTCTCTTCTTACAGAGGGCGGGAAGTGGCGTTTCCCGATGGCCTTTGAGGACGAACGGGGCAGGTACGAAGCATGTGGCTGGCAGCACCACAATACAGGCACAATCCTTTCCTACGTCTGTCTTCCCACTCGCTAAAGGAAAGTGGGCCTCGAGTGGTATCAACTTGCATAGGTTCGCCTTCGGTGTCTCTGGCGGGAGGACGAGGTTCCTCGGGACGATGCATAAAGACACGTGAAGTGCTTGGCTGAGAAGATCCTCTACTCTTTCTCTTCTCCATACATCGTTCTTGGAGATGGTATTCAATGGAAAGAGCCTGATCCATCAGACCACGAAGATCTTCAACTCGGGTGGAGTGTACCAACTAATCTTTAATCTCCTCTTTCAGTCCTCTACGGAATAAAGTCACCAGAGTTTGTTCCACCCAAGTGGTCTCAGCCCCTAGCTGTCGAAAGTGGGTAATATATTGGAGGACATCTTGTGAGCCTTGTTGGATGTCACATAAGGCTTCTTCCGCAGAGGCCTCCAATCCTGAACGACTGCACATCTGTTTAAACCGATTCACGGAAGCGGAATAGTCCGATTATACTGGGTCATTGGAGGATACCATCGGGGTTGCCCAGGCCAAGGCAGGACCAGATAACGCACTGATAAGATATCCCACCTTTGCCTTGTCATGGGAGAATTGGGTAGGTCGGAAGGCAAAATACACCTTCAATGCATCGAGGAACTCTTGCAGCTTAGTTGGTTCACCGGAGAAATGAGGAGTAGAAGTGGAGACGGCCGGAACATCCGCACTGCGAAAGGCCAAAGCTTGTCGTAAAGCAGCATTCTCATTGCTTAATTGTTGCAGTTCCTGAGCTTGTTGCTGAATGGTTGCCAGAAGAGATTGGTCAGGATCTGCAGCAGCCACCACTGTTTCATCCATGATGTTAGACGACGTCGGGAGTATTGGGCCCTGCAAACTGTCACGACTTACGTGCTGCATTACCCTGGAGGCCACAGAGCGAGTGGCGTGGATCCTGTTCTGGAATGTTCGGCCTTGCCCCAAGTAGGGGCGACTCTTTCTGGTAGCCACGGTGCTGCAGGCAATGGGTACGCCAAGAGCAGGCCATGTCCCTCAGAAGTAATGCCAGAGGGAAAAAAAACCTGAAAGGGGGAAAAAACCTCCAAAAAGATAGAATCCTGCAACAGGAACAAAAAGAATAGGTAACAGCAGGAACAAAATACAGGGAAGTACACTGGAACCAACGAGAACCAGCACAGGAATACAAGGAAGCAGGAGCGAAGACACCATCCAAACAGAAAGTGTTGCAGCACAAGGAGAGAAAGAAACACAGCCCTTAAAAACCAACAAACAGGAAACGACCAACAGGAAGTAAAAGGACACCATCTTAGATAGGGAAAAGCACAAAGAACAGAATGGACTAGGAACCTTAGAAAGTAGAAAATAAGGAATGATGGGAAGAGAAGGCACAACCAGATGTCCAAAAAAAAGAAGAAAAGAAAAGAACATGTGAGTGGGGGGTCAGACCTGTCTAGACACGCGGTGCGCTAAAAAAGAACGAGGCCCCATGCCCAATTTGGGTCCTCGTAAGGTACAAAGAAGGCTGGGGGCGCGGCACATCTTATGACTGCATGCTGCGGCCCGAGCCGAATACAGCATGGTGCATTACAGTTACACCCCCATTCCCTCTGGAAGAATGCAAAGACAAAAGAAAATGAGTGTAACCATTGTAATCTATTAAAATACAGTACGCAAAAATATATTTACGCTGTAAACAAATATATACACCAAGAATAGAAGTCCAGGTATTGCACCATTTAAGTCCGTGGAACACTGGGCCCACACTGCTTGGGCGAGGCCCACACAAGAGACCCGAACATGACGGAGAGAACACTGCAGGTGCATCAGATAGAAATAAAACAGGCACCTCAGGGGGAAGGGAAAGGGGGGCACCTCAGCCGGTTGAGTGCACAACCCCAAATCCATGAGGGGGCCACATGCCCAATGTTGAATCCTGGGGAGTGCAAAGCCATAGTCTCACAAGTCTCTACAGTGGGTGGTTTGCCCACTGTACAATCCTGGGGAGTGCAAAGCCACAGTCTCACAAGTCTCTACAGTGGTTGGTTTGCCCACTATACAATCCTGGGGAGTGCAAAGCCACAGTCTCACAAGTCTCTACAGTGGGTGGTTTGCCCGCTGTACAATCCTGGGGAGTGCAAAGCCACAGTCTCTCAAGTGAATAACAGTCTCCACTGGTTCTGGAGGGGGCTTGGTGCCCAGAGTGCTTCATCCTGCCAAGGACAGAGGTAGTGGATGCCTTTCTCCACTGGTTCTGGAGGGGGCTTGGTGCCCAGAGTGCTTCATCCTGCCAAGGACAGAGGTAGTGGATGTAAATCTCCAATGGCTCTAGAGGGGGCTTTGTGCCTAGAGCCCTTTATCCTGCCAAGGACAGAGGTAGTGGATGCCTTTCTCCACTGGTTCTGGAGGGCGCTTGGTGCCCAGAGTGCTTCATACTGCCAAAGACAGAGGTAGTGGATGTAAATCTCCACTGGTTCTGGAGGGGGCTTGGTGCCCAGAGTGCTTCATCCTGCCAAGGACAGAGGTAGTGGATGTAAATCTCCACTGGTTCTCGAGTGGGCCCAGAGTGCTTCATCCTGCTCGTGGCTGACTCAGTAGCGTCAGTGCTCTTGGCGCTCATGGGCCAACGGTGCTGGTGGCGGCGGTGTCCTGTTCAGCGGTGCTTGTGGCGGCAGGTGTCCTTGGCAGCGGTGCTTGTGGTGGCGGTGTCCGGTTCAGTGGTGCTTGTTGCGGCGGTGTCTTTGGCAGCAGTGCTTGTGGCGGCGGTGTCCTGTTCAGCGGTGCTTGTTGCAGCGGTGTCGTTGGCAGCAGTGCTTGTGGCGACGGTGTCATTGGCAGCGACCCAGCTGCTGGCGGTCCTGTCTGGCCCAGCGGGCTGGTGCTGGCGGTCACCTCCTGGCCAGTGGGGCTGGTGCTGGTGGTCCTGTCTCGGCCTGCGGGGCTGGCGGTCCTGTCTGGGCCAGCGGGGCTGGTGGTCCTGTCTGGGCCTGCGGGGCTGCTGCTGGCGGTCCTGTCTGGGCCAGCGGGGCTGGTGCTGGCAGTCGCCTCCTGGCCAGTGGAGCTGGTGCTGGCGGTCGCCTCCTGGCCATCTGGGCCGGTGCTGGTGGTCCTGTCTGGGCCTGCGGGGCTGCAGCTGGCGGTCCTGTCTGGGCCAGCGGGGCTGGTGCTGGCGGTCGCCTTCTGGCCAGCGGGGCTGGTGCTGGTGGTCCTGCCTGGGCCAGCGGGGCTGGTGCTGGCCGGATCCTGGCCAGCGGGGCTGGTGCTGGCAGTCCTGTCTGGGCCAGCGGGCTGGTGCTGGCTGGATCCTGGGCAGCGGGGCTGGTGCTGGCGGTCACCTCCTGGCCAGCGGGGCTGGTGCTGGCGGTCCTGTCTGCGCCTGTGGGGCTGCTGCTGGCGGTCCTTTCTGGGCCAGCGGGACTGGTGCTGGCGGTCGCCTCCTGGCCAGCGGGGCTGGTGCTGGCGGTCCTGTCTGGGCCAGCGGGGCTGGTGCTGGCCAGATCCTGGGCAGCGGGGCTGGTGGTCACCTCCTGGCCAGCGGGGCTGGTGCTGGCGGTCCTGTCTGGGTCAGCGGGGCTGGTGCTGGGTGGATCCTGGGCAGCGGGGCTGATGGCGGTCTTCTCCGCTGTGGTGCTCTTCCCAGACTTGCCGGGTTTATTGTGCCCCTTCACTACCTTGGAAGGTGTTGCAGCTGACTCCACACTCCCACCTGTACAGTGAGGGACCTGAGGAGGTCAATGACCTCCTCACTGAGGGCAGCAGGGGTGACTGGGGCAGAGGCTGAGGTGATTGGGGCGAAGGAGATGCCCACCCTCCTGGGTGAGCGGGCATGGGGCAAAGGCTGAGGGGCTGCTGGGAGGGTGGTGCTGGAGGGGGGGTGGCGGCTGTACCTGTAGATGCAGCGGGCACAGATGGGGCCACCACCAGAAGGGAGCTCCCATCAGAGGACGTGTCCGTATCACTGGCGGCTTCAGACTCTGTTTGCTCGCCCTCCAGGGCCATGTGGGATGCAGCTTCCTCCTGCTCTGGTGACACTGCTCCTCCGCCTGATGATGCTAATGCACACATGTACAGGGAGACCACTAAAAGGGGGGTAAGACAGAAGAAAGACATGTTCAGTGCATGCATTACCGCTACCGTTGGCAGACACGACAGACACAGAAGCCCCCTGCACTACGCCGCGCACATGGGGTCCACTATACAATCCCTGGGACATGGCCTACGAGGCTATGGCCGATATCTGCACACATGGATGTCACAGGAGCCTGACTAGGTGTAGTTGGCACTGTACCCAGGTGGGGTAGGGTGCCACAGGGTCTGCCTGTAAAAGGGGACTTAACTAGCACACTCGCCCTAGCCTAGGGAAACACACAGCCCACCTCCCCCACCCAGACACCTCCACTGCGTGCTGAATCAGCAGAATGAGTGTGTACTCACCTCCTTGTTGCTTCTGTGATGCCCTCAAGTGCCCATCCAACTTCGGGTACGCCACCACCAGGATCCTGAACATCAGGGGGGTCATGGTGCGACGGACACCCTTCCCACGTTGGGAGGCCATCCCCAGCTGGGCCTCCGCCGTCTTCTTGCTCCAACGGCGAATGTCCTCCCATTTCTTCCGGCAGTGGGTGCTCCGTCTGTGATAGACCCCCATGGTCCGGACGTCCTTGGCGATGGCACGTCAAATATCCTTCTTCTGGTGGGCGCTGACCTACATGATTTGCACAGTGGAAAAAGAGAAGTTATTACCAAATGCACCTTCACAGTCATTGGCCCGCAACCCTATCCTTGCAATGTGGCACATGCACTCTCCGTTGTTTCATGCACGCATCATTCTCCCCACCCCTATCTTTCATCCGCACCACTCCACACAGGCATTGCCCATACAGCATGCTCCCAGTGTACTTACCTGTTTGTCTGGAGGACCGTAGAGTAGCGTGTACTGGGGGAGGACCCCATCCACTAGTTTCTCCAACTCCTCCATGCTGAAGGCAGGGGCCCTTTCCCCAGACACTCAAGCCATTGTCTCTTCCAGACTGAGGTCACAGCAGCACTTGCAGTGTAGGTCCTCTCCTGTCGAAGATCAGGTATCGAGGGATTGAAGTGATAGAAAATGGCAGTCACGTCCACAGCGGTGCGTACCGTCACGAGGGCGAACATCATCATTGGCTCCTGGGACCCATAGGGTCCAATGTTAACCAATGCAGAACTGCGCTGCGTTCTTCGACCGCCTATCGCAACGGTGTACAACGCCAGCGCAGTTACCTCACATCCCATTGTCCCACTTTACAGGTCAGGCAGCCGCCATTTCAGGGGCCCACATGGCTTTATTTTAACTGCATCACACACACCTAGGCCTTGCCTCAACACTGATACAGGCAATATGCGGGTTACAAATGTTTTTTTGAGTAAGCTGTGTTTACGTACCTCTGAGTTGGTTGAATCTGTGTTCGCTGTTGTCCTTCATAGGCACCATCCGCTGGGACATGTGAGGAGATGGCGGCATCCTCCGGTGTACAGACCGCTGGTGGACCTGTCGACAATGGAGGAAAGACATGTGATCATCACCTACAGGCTTGATCGTGCCACAATCCTGGAACTGTGTGCACAGTTGGAGCCAGACCTGATGTCAGCTATCCGCCATCCCACAGGAATCCCCCCTCAAGTGCAGGTGCTGTCAGAACTCCATTTCCTTGCAAGTGGGTCTTTTCCAACTACAGTGGCCACAGCATCAGGGATGTCCCAGCCTATGTTTTCCAACGTGTTGTCCAGAGTGTTGTCTACCCTGTTGAAACACATGCGGAGCTACATCGTTTTCCCTCAGGTGGAGGATTTGCCTACAGTGAAAGGTGACTTCTATGCCCTGGGACATATCCCCAACATCATAGGTGTCATTGATAGGACCCATGTGGTCTTGGTCCCCCCCGCAGGAGTGAACAGACGTTCAGAAACGGGAAGAGTTGTCATTCGATGAATGTGCAGATGGTGTGTTTGGCCGACCAGTACATCTCCCATGTTAATGACAAATTCCCTGACTCAGTGCATGACGCTTACATCCTGCGGAATAGCAGCATCCCTTATGTGATGGGTCAACTCCAGAGGCACCGTGTGTGGCTATTAGGTGAGCACCTAGAAGTAAGTCAGTGGGAATAGTTGTCTGGGGATATCCCTACAGATTAGTGTGTGTCTAACAGTTGTCCCTCGCCATTTTCAGGTGACTCTGGTTACCCCAACCTGTCATGGCTACTGACCCCAGTGAGGAATCTCAGGACAAGGGCAGAGGAATGCTACAGTGAAGCCCATGGGCGAACTAGGAGGATTATAGAGCGGGCCTTCGGCCTCCTGAAGGCCAGGTTCCGTGCTTCCATGTGACAGGTGGTTCCCTATTCTACTCACCAAAGAAGGTGTGCCAGGTCATCGTGGCCTGCTGTATGCTTCACAACTTAGCTTTGTGATGACAGGTGCCTTTTCTGCAGGAGGATGGTCCAGATGGAGGTGTTGTGGCAGCTGTGGAGCCTGTGGACAGTGAAGACGAGGAAGCAGAAGAAGAGGACATCGACAACAGGAACTCTGTGATCCTGCAATATTTCCAGTGAGACACATGTAAGAATACAAACCTACCTACTACATGTACTTTAACACTACTACCTCTCTACTGTCTGTCCTTTTCACCCAGTGTATGGTCACTGAGTTGTCACATTCCCTTACGATTTCACATATGTGGGTCCCACAGTGTGACATCGCCTTTGTTTCCTCATGGACTAGAGCTGTGTGACATAGGTATGTTGACATTACATTTGAAAGAGCATTTTGTCACTGTAATTGCTAATACACTATTTCGAAATCACAGACAGACTCCAGATTGTTTTGTGCTTCAAGGGTGTTTATTTAAGTGCTCAATATTGGAGGGTGCTGTAACATGGTAAGGGGTGATGGTGGAGGAATGTCCATGGCAGAGTCCAGTCTATTAGTCTCACAGGTGCATTGCCCAAAGGGGCATAGGAAGTGGAGCTGGGGCAGTTTGAGGATGGACAGGGTGACAAGGTGGGACAAAAGGATGACATTCAGGGCGGTCTCCTTTCTTGGCAAGGGTCTTGGCATCATTCTCTGTCTTTGTCCTGGATCTCAGGGACCGTTTTCAGGGTGGTTCTCCATCTGCAGGGGGTGGGGTGCTGGTGTGGTGGTCCTGTGTCGTTACCTCCTGTCCACTAGCGCCAGCGGAGGTGGTGGGCAGTTCATCGTCCAGGCTAGTGTCAGGGGCCCCTTGTTGTACCACAGTGTCCCTCCTGGTGTTGAGGACTTCCTTCAGCACCGATGCGATGGTGCCCAGGGTGGAATTGATGGATCTGAGTTCCTCCCTGAAGCCCAAATACTGTTCCTCCTGCAGCCGCTGGTTCTCCTGAAACTTGGCCAGTACCGTTGCCATCGTCTCCCGGGAATTATGGTACGCTCCCATGATGTTGGAGAGGGCCTCGTGGAGAGTGGGTTCCCTGGGCCTGTCCTCCCCCTGTCACACAGCAGCCCTCCTAGTTCCCCTGTTTCCCTGGGCCTCTATCCCGTGAACGGTGTGCCCACTGCCACTGCCCCCAGGTCCCTGTTGTTGTTGGGGTGGTGGGTTAGCCTGAGTTCCCTGTAGTGGTGGACACACTGCTGATTGACGTGTCCTGGGGACAGAGGTATGGGCCCACTGGGTGGGTGCTGTGCTGGTGTTTCCAGGGGGGGCAAGCTCTGTGGTTGCCTATGCCAGTGTGAGGGGAACCGACTGTCCCGAGGTCCCAGATGGGCCAGGCTGGTCGTCTAGATCCAGTTGGACAGAGCTGCTGTCATCACTGTGGGCCTCTTCTGTTGGTGGTGTGGACATGTCTGGATCCTCCTGTGCAGTGATATAGGGGTCCTGCAGGGGTGTAAAATCATGATTATTGCATCTGTATGTGCCATGGTGTGCAATGGGTGGGTGACCGTGTACCCCAGTGCTTGCATTCCTGTGTGGGACCTTGTGTGATGAGTGTGGTTTAGGGGGTGTATGGGTATGTGCAGTGGCCATGCATTGGTGATGGGTGAACATGCTTTGGTATTGCATGCAAGGCTTGGTGTTGGGATATGTGGTTTGTGATATTGGGACATTTCTGAGGAGTAGGAGTGATGGGGGTGAGGGCGAGGGTGGGGGTATGTGATGCCATGCAGGTAGGGTGGGGGACATAGTAGTTAAGGTTTGACTTACCAGAGTCCATTCCTCCAGCTACTCCTTGGAGGCCCTCAGGATGCAGAATCGCCAATACTTGCTCCTTCCATGTTGTTAGTTGTGGGGGAGGAGGTGGGGGTCAGCCGCC
The DNA here is from genome assembly GCF_031143425.1 of Pleurodeles waltl. Taxonomy (NCBI): domain Eukaryota; kingdom Metazoa; phylum Chordata; class Amphibia; order Caudata; family Salamandridae; genus Pleurodeles; species Pleurodeles waltl. Next base: position 646,980,791 of record NC_090438.1, on the reverse strand, counting down.
AGTCCTCTGTACCGCAAAGTGGTGTCTGGATACCACGGAACGCACCTTCCCCCGTAGGTCATTCCACCTCTTCCTGATGTCATCCCGATTTCTTGGGTGCTGTCCCACTGCGTTGACCCTGTCTACTCTTCTCCGCCATAGCTCCATCTTCCTAGCTATGGAGGTGTGCTGCACCTGTGATCCGAATAACTGTTGCTCTACCCGGATGATTTCCTCCACCATGACCCTGAGCTCCTCCTCAGAGAACCTGGGGTGTCTCTGCCGTGCCATGGGGTGGTGTGGGTGATGTGTGGGGTGGTGTGTGTTGTGATATGTGGGGTGATATTTAGTGGTGTGTTGTGTGTGGTGCGTGGATGTTATGTGGGTGATGGTGTTGTGTGCCTGTGGATGCTTGTTTGTAGATTGTAGTCTCTCTCTCTGGCCTTCTTTCGGGATTTTGGTCGTAGGGGTTTGTGGGTGATGTGGGTTTGTGTTTTATATTGTATTGGGTATGTGGGTGTGGTGTGTGTATGTGTATTGGGTATGTGGGTGTGGTGTGTGTATGTGTATCAGGTGTGTGTATTTCAATTTGTCCAATGTGGTAGTGTTTTGTAAGAGTGTATGTATTTTGAGTGCGGCGGTGTGTACCGCCAATGGAATACTGCGGTTGAAACCCAGCCGCATGGATTCGTGGGTTGTGATAGTGTGGGCGTATTCCTGTTGGCGTGATGGTGGAGGTTTTGTTTTCACCAGTTTATCACTGACCTTTGGTGTGTCAGACTTGTGTGAGTGGTTGAATTTTGGCGGATTCAGAGCTGTGGGTCATAATGGCCGTGGCGGATTTCTTCGGCCGCGGTGGTGTGTTTGCGGTCTTCTGCGCGGTGGTCAGTGGCTTTTACCGCCAATGTTGTAATGACCCCCAAAGTGTACATGTTTGAAAGAGTGTTCTGCTTTTCTCTAATTATATACCTACATTTAGGTGTATGACCAAAATATTGTTTCAAAAATATCTTTGAGCAATAATGTTGGGTCAAAAATATCATTACGTCAAAAAATCGTGGAATAGAATAGAGAAGGTAAGTCATTTGTTTCTATTTAAATATGGTTGTATAATATGTTTATTTAAATATAATTGTATTAAACAATGTTTTTAATTAATAGAAAATATATTTGTTGGTATGTTATTTTTAGGTATTATTATTATTTTAATATTCGTTGTATATTTTAGTATAGTTCATAAGTTTTGATGTGTAATTTGCAAATTTTTACATTTAATTAGTAATTTATAACTTAGTAGATAGTTGTTGGGTTTCATGGGGAAAAGGTTAGGAAGTTATTGAAATTACATTTATTTTGAATTAATTGATATTTTAATTATTTAATATATAAAATATTATTAATTTGTCAATTAGTAGTGGGTTTGTTTTGGGAAGGGCGTAGCTCACAGCTAAAGATGGTGGTCTAAGAGCTCTGAGGCCCGATCCTGGCTTACAAACTTATCTGGCATAATGGGGGACATTTCACTGGATGAAAAGCATCTTGGTGGGCGCTGATTGCTAGCTGAAATGCCCTCATAATCACTGGGTCTGAAGATGAGCTGGGCACCCTATTGCCCAAAACACATGGCTTGAGGGTAGGGCTTGTAGCGCAAGTGTCAGAACATCATTGCAGCTGATATCAAACCCATCTGGAGCCTGTGGTGGGGCCACCGATGATGTGGGTGATTGCCCAAATGAGAAGGTCCTGTGGCAATACCAATTTGATTGAGCGGAGGCTGGTGAGAATCAGTGATTTTCCGAAGAAAGACATTGGGTCACGGGGCCTGAACAACTGTTGGAGTACACAGCAGTGTATGATTCCTGGCCTGGCCATGCCCCGCTGAGTCTTTGAGGTCTTTGGAAGCCAGCATCCACACAGACTATGAGCCAGGTGCTGATTGCCCCATGCATCCCATTTGAGACCCAGCGAATCGTATCTACATCAGCTGGAGGGGTTGTGGTACAGCCCTGTAGGAATCAGCCCCAAGAATGCAAACAAAGGAAACATTGCTGAACAATCACTGGAGTCAAGGTGTGAACACTGTGGCATGGTGGTGTGCATCCCGTGATGGCATTGGGTATGGGGGGAAGGAAACATGTGGTTCGGCATCACACCCAACAGCAAATGGAGGTGACTGATGCAGGCTGGCATGGGGTCAAATCAACAACCATGCAACAGAGCACATTGATGACTGTTGATCCACTCCCGTCCTCCAATCTACACTCACAGCACAAACTTGCAGGAAGTGTGAGTCTCACTGGCCCCTATCAGGGATCACCGGGGCCTATTAACAGAACCTTTTACATGAACTGAGGTTCAGGATGACTGGTGTTGGCTAGGCTATGTCCCCTCTGAGCCTAACACACTGACTGTTTAACCTCACACACATCCTGCGTAGCATGGGCCCACAGTGAGTTTGCAACTTACATGCGTTGCCTACCTGCCCACCATAGTGTTGAGATAAGCTGCCTCACAGCCTTCAGGAACTGGGTGAATCAACACCATTCATGCCTTACATAACGCTACTTGCACAATACAGATCATGGTCCGCTGTTGACTGTTCTTGCATCTCCCCACATGCTGTTATTGTGTGGTGTGCAACCTGGGCCGCACTGGGGACAAAACTACTAAGCCTCCAGGTCACTCCTGCTCCTAGCCCACCCCACCAGAATGCTCTTCCGTAAGGGCACCAAAAGGTTGTGTCCCCCCCCCAGAAAGGTGTGCCCCCATTCGACAAATTTGACACCATACTGCAGGCGATTTGTGACTTCAGAATGGCCATTGAGCAGTGGCTAGGGGCTATTGCCAGTGATCTCAGTCTGCTCAAAGATGATCACAGAAAATTGTCTGACAGAGTAAACATTAATGAGGTAACATTTTTCTACTTGACGTGCTGGCAAACAGAACAGAACTCCACTGTTGCCCAACTTCACAGGGAGGTTCATATAATCCAAGAACTAGCAGAATATGCAGAAGGGCAAGTACACCTGAACAATGTCAGAACCATTGGAATGCTGGAAGGAATTGAGGGTCCCAGTGCCACGCAGTATGTGGAGAACTGGCTCTGGAACATGATGGCCCAATCTGGATTATCAAAGTGTTCACAGTGGAAAGAGAGTACCTGGCTTTGACACAGAGAATGCCTTTGGGTGCTCCACTAAGCCTGTATTGGCCCACATGTTACACTTCAAAGCTTGGGATGTACTACTCCAAAGAGCAAGAGACTTAACATCCGTTTTAATGAAGAATGTATGGATGTCACTATTCACAGACTATACACTTGCAGCCCAGCACCAAAGGCAGTAAGCAACAACTATGTACAGTGTGGTTCACCTATGCCTTACCGTTCCCAGCCAGGCTCAAAGTGATCCATGAGCAATGATCCATCTATTTTAACACCCTGCAGGCTGTGTGGGAATGGGTGGAACAACATTTTCCCAGGTCCCGGAGACCAGGAACCTCACAGCCAATGAAGCCAAAGGCATAGCATCCGCCCCAGAAGTGACGCCAAGGTCCTCTTCTCCGTACTCATGTAAATGGGGCTCCATCTCCACAGTAGACTCTGGAGGGCCAGGGAGCTGCAATCATATCAGCAGCTTCCCTGAGAGACACCAATCCACACACCAGCACCAGCTTGTCATTGGAAAGCACATCAGACTCCGACACCAAGGGCAGCATGCCGCTGTTCCCTTCAGTCACCCCACAGACTGTCAACGATCTCCTGGGCTGAATTTAATGAGTACTGTAGTCTGGGAGCCCACCCCTGATTTTGTATGAATGATGTGTGGTTTTACCCCCCTTAGAGACAATTGATGTTGACATTTTGGACACCTACCTCAGAAAGGAAGCATTGGTGCCCCTTATAGCTACAGATAACTATGTACATATGGTGGCCCCACAGCTGCAATAATATCATTATGGGAAACACATTCAGATTGTTGCTATTTACGATATCTCCCATACATGATGTCCACTTAGTGTACTGGGGTTCTGGACCTGGGAATTTACCAGGTCCATGATGGTGCTCTGGTTCCAAACTGGGCACGCTCGCAGGCTTACAGCCACATATATCCGAAGAGTGAATGCATATTTTGTTAATTGGTTTATATGTTTTTTTTGCAGTTTTGTTCAAACAAATGTTAATCTCTAAACCTTGTATTTAGGGTTTATATTTGGTTACATGACATCATCACATGTGATTTATTCATTTGGTACTATTGTATGTGCAATAATGTATGGTGTTAGAAATGGGGTCTCTGGTTGGAAGTCAGCTTGCACTCTCTCCAAGCAGAGACCCTCATGCAAGTCAGAGTAAGGGAGTTACACGCCTACGACCACAACTACTCACTACCTTGCTTGCTTGGCACAACCAGTCCGGATTACCTCAAGGGCAATGTGTAAAGTACTTGTACTCACACACACAATAATACAGTGAAAACACCAAAAAGTGACACAGCACAGGTTTAGAAAAATAGCCAATATTTATCTAAATCAAACAAGACCAACATACACAAGCAAATTTATGATTTTTTTAAGTAAAAGGAGTCTTAATCCATAGAAATCAGTGGGTGTGTTGTTTTTGCACACCTGGTTTGCATAAAAAATAAAGCTGCACAGGTGAGTGTGCGCCAGAAAAGCCAGCGATGCATCAATTTCTTAGTCGCAAGTGAGGCCATGAGTCATTTCTTCTCAGGTCAGGTAGGTGATGCGTTGTTTTTCTCTCCAGCAGAAGATCAATTTGCCGATTTCCTGATGGGAAACCTAGGGTCCATGCAGATTCACAATGATTTTTAAACCCATTGATGATGCATGGGAAATTCTGTTGCACAGTGGTGAAGAGGCATGATGTGTGGTTGATGAGTCAATTTTGGCAGCTGCACACGGGTGATGCATTGATTTCCCAGCCGTGATGCAGGTGGTGTGTTGATTCTTCAGCACAGAAGCAGGTGCTACATCGATTTGTCTCCTTCACGGCTCATTTGCGTAAATTTCATTCTTGGTTTCACCCGATTCTCCTTTCAAGGGCCCAGGGAATGGACTAGGCACAGTTTGGCAGGGTAGGAGTCTCAGCAAGAGAGTACAGGTTCTGGGAGAGAATGTCTTTGAAGGGCCTGAGACTTCGGAACAGGGGGCAAGCTCAGTCCAAGCACTTCGAGTCACTTCACAAGCAGGAAAATACAGCAAAGTCCAGTCTTTGTCTTCTCAAAGGCAGAAGCAGCAACGGCAGGCCAACCCAGCAAAGCACACTGACATTGAAAGGGGCAGTACTCCTTCTCCAGCTATTAAGCTCTTCTACTTGGCAGAGGTTCCTCTTGATCCGGAAGTAATCTAAAAATCTGGGGTTTGGGAATGACCACTTATGCGTGTTTCTGTCCTTCAAGGAGGCAAACTTCAAAGGAAAGTCTCTGTTGTTCACAAGATCCTGCCTTGCCAAGGCCTGGCCCCAGATACACACCAGGGGGTTGGAGACTGTATTGGTTGAGGACAGGCACAGCCCTTTCAGGTGTAAGTGTCAGCTCCTCCTTCCCAACTCTAGCCCAGGAGACTCATCAGGATATGCAGGCTATACCCCAGCTCCCTTTGTGTCACTGTCTAGAGGGAATTCACAAACACCACAACTGTCAGTGTGACCCAGACTTAGATTTCACAGGCAGAGGCACAGAATGGTTAAGTAAGAAAGGGCTCACTTTCTAAAAATGGCATTTCCAGACTGACAATCTAAAAACCAACTTTACCTAAAGATGTATTCTTAAATGGGGAGTTAAGAGTCCCAAAGCTCTAGCTCTCTATCTGCTCCCAATGGGAAACTACACTTAAAAGATATTTCAAGGCAGTCCCCATGTTAACCTTTGAGAGGTCTAGGCCATGCACCAGTGACAAACGAATTTGGCATTATTTCACTGTCAAGATATGTGAAACACATCAGTACATATGCTACCTTCAACATACACTGCACCCTGCCCATGTGGCTACCTAGGGCTTACCTAAGGGGTGCCTTACATGTACAAAAAGGCAAGGTTTGGGCTTGGCAAGTGGGTATACTTGCCAGGTTGAATTGGCAGTTTGAAACTGCACACACAGACACTGCAGTGCCAGGTCTGAGCCATGTTTACAGGGCTACTAATGTTGGTGTCACAATCAGTGCTGCAGGCGTACTAGTAGCATTTGATTTACAGGCCCTGGGCACCTCTAGTGAACTTTACTAGGGACTTACTAGGAAATCGAAAATGCTAAACTTGGACAATCCAAGAACGCATACAGTTTGCACAAAGGGCACTTGCGCTTCAGCACTGGTCAACAGTGGTAAAGTGCCCAGAGTACAAAAAAACAGCAAAAACAAAAGTCCAGCACACAGTCAAAACAGCAGTGGCATAAAGACTGGGGAAACCACGCCAAGGATGCCAAGTCTAACAAACGGCTTACACTACTAAGTGATATTACACAATGCTGGATATTGTATGCAATTATAACGTGATCACTTAGAATTTCAGAGGTAGGGGATCAATGCAAAAAAGGTACAGGATACTAGCTCAGCTACACTGTCATCAGGTGCACATACTATACCTGTCAATGCGATATTCCTCAAGGCTTGCACGCTGATAGAATGTTCCACCTCCAGGCACCACCAAATCTGAATGTTCTGGGAACACAGATTATTGGAGTGGCTAGGTGGGGGAAGGGTGTTTGGAAGGGGACCATGAGGAGGGAGATCTGTGAAAGGAAAGCATTAAACACATGTAAAAAACATAATCATCTCTTTTGCCACCTGGCAAATACAGTTATGTATTTTGTAATGTAATTTAACTTGGTGGTAAGCATGTGCAAATTTTAAAATGCATGAAAAATGCATTTTTAAAATTGACATGTAATACACACATGCCCCTTTGACATGTGTGTGCCTTTCAAGTCCTTAAAAAAAATTCTTAGGGTGCAGCAGAGGGGGCACTAGGCCCCCAGCACCCTGGGTTTTGCATTTCCCAAATTTGTGAATTCCAAAATTTGCAATTTTGGAAATGCAAAAAATTCACAAATATGGGGCTACAGGCCCATAGGTGCGAATGGGGCGGTATTGCAATTTGCGATTCGGTAATAGCATTTGCGATTTTTAAGAAATCGCTATTACCGAATCGCAAATATGATACATAGTATTTTGCGATTCAGAAATAGCGATTTCTTAAAAATCGCTATTAGAGAATTGCAAAATGGTTTGGTGATACATCTGGCCCTTGATTCTCTGTTTCCTAGATCACCCACCTGAGAAACAAGGGTGTCTTACCTATCAAACTCATTTCTTGCACAAGTGTATTTTATTGTTCAAAAAATTACTGTAACCTTGTTCCAATTCTTCCAGATTGGAAGTATAGTCTTTAAAGAAACACATCTATAAAATGCATAGGATCAGACATGGTTCGCACACAAGTCAAACTGTTTAATGCATACCAAATACTTCAGCAATGTGCTTTCACCACAAACATCAAATGCACGCTAAATTCCTCAGACGTGCACTTCTACAATAACACCAAATGTGCACTGAATTCCTATGTTGTGCGCTTTCACAGTAGCCTTAAATGTGCACTGAATTTCTCTGTCATGTGGTTCCACTACGAACACCAAATGCGCACTGAATTCGTAAGTTGTGCGCTTTCACAATAACATCAAATGCACACGGAATTTCTCCATTATGCGGCTCCACTATAAACACCAAATGTGCACTGAATTCCTCAATCGTGCGCTTAGATCCTAATACAAGGATTTAAAAATGTCTGGAATCCTCGTTACAACCCTCTTACCGTGCAGAGTATACACTGCTCTGAATGACACATCCGATCTGGAGGGTGCCCAAAGGAATCAAAGGGGAACTGTTATGCAGCAGTAGAACAGCTTAAATGCTGAGATAACCACTCCAAAGACATCTGCACCGGAGCAGCTGAGCCAGAGTAGAGGAAAAGTCTGCCTCCAGTCTGCAGAGGAATAGTGAGGAAGTAATCATGGGCGGGTTCCCTTTTACACATGGGCCCCACCTGAGATGGCCGCCAAAGTAACACCTGGGAATTTGGAGTCAGGTTCCAATGGCACATCACATGTTGTCATAATTACCTTATTAATAGCATTGCAATATCTGAATGTGAATAGTACAACAGCATCAACAGTGCAAAGTGAAATTACTTGTATGACATTTGCAATATTAGAATATAAATGTTACAAGAGCATCAGCAATGCAAAGTTGAAGTACTGTCAAGACCAAAATGTTCAAACTGAGTTTATTCTGATAGAGGGTGCAAGTGGGCACCGTAACCAATATTTGATCATCATGAGACCGTGGTGCATTTTGCCACTGCATTTGCGAGAGCAAACTTGCGCTTTGAATTCCCTACATGTCCTAGAGCCGCTATTTGTCATCATGACAATACCTGCAGGAGACCTACCTCCCTACCTGGAGGTCCTTAAATTATGTAGGAGATGGAAAGGTCAGCTGTTCCACATTTCTTATTCTGCATTTGCCCAGTGTGCTGCAATATAGCTGCGAGCAGAGGTTTTCATTTCAGCCCTAGACACCAGAATTGATGTGCATGGCCATTATGTGTTTCTCAGGGGTACGGTGGATGGAACATCTGTGGTGCTCAGCAGTATTTACGCCTCAACACAGAACAAGATGCCTTTTTAATGCACCTGTCCACAGTCCCTAAGGAATGGGCACATTATCCATGGGTCATAGCAGGGGACCTTAATGCAGTGTGGGACCACTCCCACCTGCTCTGTCGATTGCTGGTTTATTGCATCAGGCCAGAGCCCTGCAAGAAAGGGTAGCGGAGTGGACTCTCTTGGATGTATGGCACAGTTGTAACAATGGCATGCACAAATATTCATATTATTTCCTCCAACATGCCCTGCATGCACACCTCGATAGAAACCTTTACACTGCCTCACTCCAAGCTAAAATCACCCATGCTATATACCTGGGGAAAACGCTATCAGATCACAACTCCTTGGAACTCACTCTATCATGGGGCAGAAAACCAGCTCCAACAGTCACCTGGCACTTACGGCATCAGCTCCTAGAACATGGAGTTTTCCAGGAGACCCTGGCTAATGCAAAAGATAACTACTTTATGGAAAACTCTAAGAGGGCCTCCTCTCCATTAGTGGAATTGGAGGCTTTCAAGGTGGTAGTGTGAGGGGCAGCCATCAATGCAGTTGTTGGCACCCGCAAAATGATCTTTCACGATCTTACTCAAGTTGAAAACAGTCTGGGCCCCCTTGAACAGGCTGCACCAGAAGATGTTTGCATGCACCAAGGTTATGGAGACAGGAATGAGTATGCTGAACTTCTTCAGTACATACACATTATCGATTACAAGGTCAATGTGCAAAACACCCACTCTGAAGCCGAGAAATCTAGTGATTTACAAGCTCACATGATGAGGCCAGTGCCTCTGCCCACACCTATACTTACTATAAGCATGCAACAACACACCCTTTTTAACACCCAAATGGAGATTACCTTGCCTTTCATGTGACTTCTACACCACCTTGAACAATGACCCCCGTATATCCAAATGCCATAGATATCTATTTGGAATTGTTAGCACTGCCCAAAGTATTGACGACAGATAGAGAGGCCTAGGGTGTCCACATCACCACTGACAAAATTTGAGGCGGCCCTTAAAGAACTTGCTGATAATAAAACACCAGGATCTGATGGCTTTTATGCTACCTTCACTAAACGACTAGTCCCAAAAATGTAACGGCTCTACAAGACCTCCCTGGAGGAAGGAATACTACCCCCCTCTACTAGACAGGCATGGGTTATCTCTTTTAAGGCCAGGTAAGTCCCCAACTGACATGGCCTCCTACTGGCCTTTATCTTTACTTACCACCAAATATAAAATCCTGAGCAAGGTGCTGGCGGGCAGACGACTTCCCCTACTCCCACAACTCCAACACATGGACCAATGCAGCTTTGTTCCACGCCACAAAACCTCACTCAACATACGCCACTTCCATCAGATCATGGAAGCCACCCGCGGCAATTATGCGAATGTGGGTTGCCTCCGGGCAGGCTTTTGACACATTAGACTGGGACTTTATGATTGAGGCCCGCTGGCATTCTGATATTCCCCCTACCTACATTATGTCCGCCAGACCGTTTTTATTGCAGGAATATATAGGGTTTATAGGTTCTCCAGGAACCTAAGGTACCCAGACCAAATAACCGAGATGCACCATACAATGGTTTTTGTTAAGTACAGAGTACAGTCCAATGCTTATGGCCAAATAGGCAGAGTGAAAAATGTGTGCAAAAAAACATATGTATTTCTGAAATGGGTACAAAATATAGAGTTAAGCAGCAGTGGTTATTTCTAAATTTCTGAATTTGAGGGTAACCTTACTTGTGTATGATTTGGAGGGTATTTTTTAAAATGTGATCTTTCTTATACACTGGCTTACATTTGAAAGGCATATATGCAGTGAAATCCAATTGGTGATAACAAATGTTCTACTTTTCTATGCTTCCACAAGTCTCCCAATAAAAATGATATCTCAGTTGTATGTGTAAGCCTATTGCCCGAGACAGGAAACTGCCCAAAATGCAACATGGATGAGTCACATTTTTCAACCAAAAACTGGCCCTCTTTTTCCAATGTGGGTAGTTCTAGACTTTGGACACTAGCTCAGCTGCCACCAAGGGAATCCTAGCGAAACTGTACATTTTAGAAAACTAGACACCTAGTGATATCCATGGTGGGCTGACTTGCATGGCTCTCATCACATTTTATTACCCAGAATCCCTCGAACACTTCGACTAAAAACACAAATTTTCCTCACTTTTCTGTGATGGAAAGTTCTGGAATCTGTAGGGAGTCAGAAACATCCTTCCACCTGGCATCCTCCTAAGCCTGCTAATAAAAATGGTTCCTCACTTGTGTGGGTAGGCCTGATGCTTGCACCAGAAAGAGGCCTAGTGCCTGCACCAGAACAAAGCAAACCAAGGTCACTTCGGGTCCCTTTGATTGGACTCCCATTGATGTTAGTTTGATCAGTTCTGTTGCTGACACTAGACCCAGCCACACAAGTGGGGGATCACAATACCTTGTTCTCCACTTGGTGTCTAGTTTATGAAAGTATCTAGAGTTGGTAGATTTTCCCTAGAGACAATGTAAACCCTGGCAGAGAAAGACAGAAAATGCAAATATTACTGCACAACCAATAATTCCTCAAGTACACACACATACCGGTTGGATTTAGCATGAGGGTGAGTGTGTTTCAAAATGTAAATTTTCTTAATTAGAGATTTCACAAAAATTAAATAGACTGTTTATAATTGAAAGGTAAAAAAATGAACCAAGGGCTCACAGCTTGTGAGCCGTAAAGCTTCCAGAAGGTACCAACCGCTGTACAGGCTATTCACACGCCTTTCATGCATTACAACACGCACATCAACTGATAAAGTAGATATAATATAGACCCTTGCAGGGAAGCACAGAAAAGACAAATATTACTGCACCACCATCTATTCCTAAAGTACACATATATACTGGTTGAATTAGGCACGAACATGACTGAAAGGTTCAAATTGTAAATTACATTAATGAGAGATTTCACAAAAATTAAATACACTGTTAATAATTGAAAATGTAAAGAAAACTGAAACAGTGACTCACAGCATGTGAGCTGTAAAGCTCTGACTAGGCACCAACCGCTTTTCAGGCCATTAACATACCTTTCATGCGTGACACACAAGAACATTCACACCACAAACCGCGGGCCCCACACATTACAACACTTATATCAAGAGGCAGAGCAATTCAAAGGTCCATCACTTTCATGCGCCCATATGACTGACACAGTAATGACACCAGCTGACAGATTGTGTGAACTGGAATTTGGCTAGCAGTGTGTGGTGACCAGCACCGTCACTATTCACAGACCACCAGCCAAATGCCAGCTCACATACACCGCCACCCAAGCTTCAGTCCATGCACACCACCAGCCAAGCTCCAGTCCACGCACACCATTAGCCAAGCGCCACTCCACGCACACCGCCAGCCAAGCATCAGTTCATCCACATCACCAGCCAACCGCAGGTTCTTGCACCCCGCCAGCCAAGCACCAGTTCGCACACCCCACCAGCCAAGCACGTGTCCATGTACACCACCAGCCAAGTGCCAGTTCAGGCACACAGCCAGCCAAGTGCCACTCCACACACATTGCCATCACATTATTTGTAACAATAAAAAACACAAACCAATTGAAATCAGATACAAAACTATAACTACAAACACAACTGCTCAAACTAAATAAATCACACTAATGCCAACTGTGAAATCTGAACAAAAAAATAAAATTATACATACCAATCAGTTCACTCTTATGCTCACAGTTGCTCACAATAGCTCTTTTGTGTGTGGTACAAATCAAAATGTGGACACACATAGCCCAGGACATACAACTCTCCTTCCTCACATCTCTTCGGACAAAGACTCTACATCTTCTATAGAGATAGTTTCTTTTAGGCATGGTAGGAAGGTAATCAGGAAAGTGGTGATCTTTCAATCTAGTCACATCTTCCTCCACTTCAACCCTGCGAACACTTGCCTGTTCCACTACAACAAGGCTGCCTACCACGGACTGCTGAGACTGAAACAATGTAATCTTTGAATCTGGAGAACTATTCTTGAATACAACAAAAGCCTTAAAGGTTGCTAATTGAAACAAATGGATAGTCAACTCCTTATACCAAATGTAGGCCTTACAAACAACAGAGTAAGGCTCCAACCTATCATCTACTCTATCTAACCCACACATGTGCTATAGGGAGTCTAAAATGCACACAGGTTTGTGGGCTTTAGCAATCCTAACCCAAACAAGAAGTACCTTCATCATGAATAGTTTTTATCATGTGGACATCTCTCCTGTCTCTAAATTTTAAAGTTAGACGTTCAGCACTACACTAGGCACTGCACTGTCCCTCTGAAGCTTTTTACATACAGGCTCTTAGTGTAACCTTTATGTTTAGGGCAGATTGTGCCATAAGCAACAGTGTCCCTGAACAATTCCCCCCTGAACAATTGTGCACCAGTGTAGAAGTTATCTACATATAAATGGTGATCTTTGTTAAAAAATTCCTCTACCAAGTTCCCACACAATTTTCTCACTAACTCTGAAAGTCGATGGACAACGAGGTGGGTCAATAGTGGAATCCCTCCCTACCAATGTAAACCCTGAAATTATAGACAGATCCAATACTACACCCAGACAGCATATACATCTTAAATCCATAATTTGCTCTCTTACTAGGAATGTACTGCCTGAAAACCAAACAGCCCTTGAACAGGACCAAAGACTCATCCACTGCTATTTCTTTCCCTGAAACTTAGATCTCCAAAAAGGGATCTACAAAATGATCAGGGACACTCTGAATCTTGAAGAGAAAGACACAATCAGGGTGATTCTCGTGGCAATGTTGACACATTATCAAGAAAATGCAGCATCCGATGCAGAAGCAAATACCGATCATGACACATGGTTGCACTAAATAAAGCTGTTGCCAACAAGGGACTAGTAGATGAATAGGAAGACAGCGGCAGCTTCCTTATCAAGCCCATCGATAAAGTAAAGCCCAAGAACTTCTTCAGCTTATCCAGATTTGTGGGAGTCTACCAGGTAGTTCTAGAGCGGGTTATAAGTCTGGCTTTGTAGTCCCACAAATACTGTTCAGCATTCAAATTACTCTGGCCAACAATCTCATCCCAAAAATACATCATCCATAAACAACTGAAAGAAATTCATAGGCAGAATGTTTTCAGTATACACTCTACATCCTACCACACCAGTAAAGACTGCACCATGATAGGGGCTACCCAGAGTTCAGCACTTCCAATGAGTAGCATTTCAACCCCAGGCTGTAATCCAGATGTCTCATGCCGCACTACTGGAACTTCAGTGTTCTCCTCTAAATGATGCAATTCGTCCACACTCAGAGTGGCTTCATCAACAGATAATTCCTTTCAGACAGAAAATTCACTGCCAAAATCTTGGACTTCCTCCTTTGCCTCGGATGCAGAGTCAGCTCAAAATCATGGTCAGAGGAAGATTCTAAAATCATACCAACAATCTGTTGAGCGGTAATCCTGCAGCCAGCCAGAAGCCTTGCTAATAAAAGTAATGTGTCACATAAGTCAACAATAATCAGCACTGTGTAAAATAAGTAATAAACAAAGGGCAATGATACTCATTTGGAGTAAACAGTACAAAAAAAGTGTTCTTACCAAACACATAGAACTACACTAACTGCAGATCTACCAGTGCCAAAACCACAAGCAGGAGCCACAGTAAATGAAAACAAAAGCTTTGCACTAGAATGAAAAGGAGAAACAAAACATTATGATCACAAATGCAAATGATGACAAGAAATAAAACAGTTAACATTATAAAACACTATGAAGTCTGCCCATCACATCCAAGCACCAGCCTACACACACCACCAACAAAGCAGTGCTGCCTGCAGTGAGGAGGCTATTGACCTCCTGAGGTCCATCTCTGTTGGGCAGACAACCATCATCTATGCATTGCAGGGACTGGCATCCCAGATCCAACAGTCAAATGGATTCCTGGAAGGCATTCACTGTGCCGTGTCTGCCCTTCAGAGATTGTATCAGGCTCTGGCCTCCTCACTGACAACAGCCAGTGCTCCTTCTCATACCATCCCCCCTCAAACTACCTGTTCCCACTCCCACACCCCTCTCCCATTTCCCATCCAAAGCACACTTTCATACCAGCATACATCCCCTCCAACAGACCCAGAGCACAAGGACATCATATGCAACACAAATGCCACCACCTCCATGCACACCATTTAGATGTACACACAACAACATCCACTACCTACCCTGACTCCCCCAGCTGCTCCCCCTCACAGTCACATCGCCACTCACACATGCAGACATCACATCATCAGTCCCAGATCCAGCCACATGTGCCGTCACTGCCACCATCACCACGAGAGCAGACCCCCATACACACACCTCATACACCACACCCGCACCCACTACAACAGTTAACACAAGCACATGCAGCACATCCATCATACCTGCACACACCACCCCAACATTCACTCACACATCCCCCCTGCCATCTCCCTGTGTCTGCTCTACTCCTCCTCCTAGTACACCTCTACACCCACACTCATCAACCCAACACACACGCAGCACACACATATCATACACCAATGCACCAGCAACCAAACCACATCCTCGTACATACCTGTCAACCATCCCCTCTCCCTCCACTCCCAAACGCCTAACCCATGACCTACCCGCTGCCCCTAAAAAAAGGTTCCAGCATGACTTTTCCCTGTTCCTGTATCCTGGTCCAGTCCCAGTTCCCCCCAAACACTCTGCTACCCTTCTCAGACCCCTGCCTTCCACCTCCCTGTCCTCCTCTGGGCTGAGCCATGCCCCACAGTCAGCAGTGCTTCCACAACAGGCACACCTGCCCCTCACACCTCCAGCCCTGGTAGAACTCCATCTGGGTCCCCTGCTGTGGTGGACTCCACCACCGTC